>NC_088300.1:2934521-3534521 GCF_032854445.1 Liolophura sinensis
TGGATAAACAAGCGTGGAAAGGTTGAAGAATTACAGTAGTGCACAAGAGGTGCGGACTCGATTCTGGCCTTCCGTGCACAGGGGATTTGTGGATTGCCCTGTTCATGAAACCTTGGTGAGCATAAGCACTCAATGATACTTGTGTGGTTCTTTGTACAATCTGACATTTGGTGCAGTTCCCTTATCTTCCACAAAAATTGTGTGTATATCTGTACTTCACATGTCAGAAAGTTTGCCAACACCTTGCCAAAGGTTACTGGTTTACCCCAGGCACTCTGGGTTCTTCCACCTACAAACCTGCTGTAGATAGACACAGGCAGGAAATGTACATAATGTGAAAGGCTTGATTATGGGGGTAGGAAGTGTACATACCATGACAGGCTTGTGAACACAGCAACTTATGGACACAGCCAGGAAGTGTAGCCAGGGCACCATTCGTGGACTTCAACAACTGTAAACCAAAGATTATTACTACTGTGACATGTACAGGGCCAAAATTCATGTCAATTTTGGTTGAGAAAGACCATAAACAAGAGTTATTACAATTATAACAACACCTATTTGCAGATAAAATGTCATGTAATACAAAATAGGCTCTCTATATCTCTTCCAAAATGTGGTGCCATAGTAAGCTGTTCTGTAGATGACGGCTTCCTGTTGAATGTGGTACGTCTATCAGGTAAATTTCTACGCAAAGACAAGGTATAACGTGCATCATTATTAGCGATAAGACTGTGTATAATCTGGGAGCCAATTCAACATTCACAAGAAAAACTATGATTATCACTAATGGATTTTTTTTTTTTTTTTTTTTTTTGATTGGTGTTTTACGCCGTACTCAAGAATATTTCACTTATGCGACGGCGGCCAGCATTATGGTGGGTGGAAACCGGGCATAGCCTGGGGGAAACCCACGACCATCCGCAGGTTGCTGACAGACCTTCATCACTATTGGAGATAAGACAGTGTATAATCTGGGAGCCAATTCAACATTCACAAGAAAAACTATGATTATCACTATTGGAGATAAGACTGTGTATAATCTGGGAGCCAATTCAACATTCACAAGAAAAACTATGATTATCACTATTGGAGATAAGACTGTGTATAATCTGGGAGCCAATTCAACATTCACAAGAAAAACTATGATTATCACTAATGGATTTTTTTTTTTTTTTTTTTTTTTTGATTGGTGTTTTACGCCGTACTCAAGAATATTTCACTTATGCGACGGCGGCCAGCATTATGGTGGGTGGAAACCGGGCATAGCCCGGGGGAAACCCACGACCATCCGCAGGTTGCTGACAGACGTTCATCACTAATGGAGATAAGACTGTGTATAATCTGGGAGCCAATTCAACATTCACAAGAAAAAGTGATTATTATATCCCAGCCATAAATGGGAGTAATTCTGGTAGAGAAATAATCTCAAAGATCCATCCAACCACTGTAAAGGATGTCATATGTTGGCTAAAGCAACATGAGTTAAGTCTTGCCACTTAGAGAAGACTTAATTCAGCCTCTAGTCGTTTCACAAGAGTGTGGAGAAAGAATTACGGGGTTCACTGAAAACTTACCTCTACTTGCTCCACAATGAATCCCTACAAAAAGTGAGAAGGCATTCATCAATATCCTGCCATGGGAGCTTAATGCCATTAAGTAATGCACTATCATTTCATTACACAAATCAGCTGAATTCACTGGACAAGAACACTATATCACATATCAGCAAGAAAGTTTACAGGCATTCTATAATCAGAGTCGTGAAACAATTATCTGATCAGCATTTTATTGAACTTAGTGCTAGGTAGCCCTTAGCTAAGTGCACTTTATATCTCTACAACACACGCTGCCATGATAGTTAAGGGCAAACTTATCTAACTGAGCCACAGAAATCGGCCGCAGTACTTTGACTACTTTTCACTCAAAAAGAAAGCAACTAACCTCAATCATCTCCATGACAACAGAGGTTCTACCGCGTTTGATTTCACTGGCTTCTCTCTCAATGAAACAAGATGGTGCTGACTTTAAGAATACAGTGTCTCTCTTGTCAGATGTGCTGAACATAACACCTGCAGCAAATCAAAATGTTAGGGCACTTTAATGTCATATATATATGGATGTGCATATATGTGTATGTTTAACACTGTTTAAAGGAAGACGTAGGCCCCAATTCACAAAGCATCCATAATATTACATGGATAGCATGTACCTTTCATGTACAACCCTTGAGTGCAGAGCCTGTTACGTATGTGCATGTATGGTGCACTGATGAAACAGGCCTCAGATCAACAACATGGCAGATTTTCCTACATTTATCAAGGTACTGACAACGATATGAATAAAACTGATGTCTAAATGAGTCAAAGACAAATGAAGCAAAAATCAGTTGTGAAACTCTAGACTGACAAAATGTTATTACTCTTGCTACTATACCATACACCTCCCCATGATGGTGGAATTGGCACATACAATGTAATACTACTGGCTACTGAATGGACCAATCATCATATTCTTAAACCCCATCATCTCCATCATAAAATGGTCCTACAGATATTCAAGTACCCAGCTCCTATATATAAAGCAGACGCTTTACATGTATGCACAAGTACAGTCTGTTTATCTGGAGAAAGCTTGAGAACTTTACCAAGCTGTTCAAACTTGGCCTGATAAGCTGTCATCACCCTCACTAGTTCCTCTGTGAGCCTCAGTTCTAGCGGTGGAATAATGGCAGAGCTTTTTATCACTCTATTTCCATCTGAATTTGTCACATAAGAATCTGCAACATCAGAAAGACAAAAAAATTATGTTCTAGAAGGACGCTCATAACAGAACATGTGCAATACCTTGTCAGACACCACCTCTGTGAACAAATAACACTACCCTCACAAGACAGTACTACTACCTCTGTTTAATTCATACTGACAATTCTTGTGACATACAGTGTATGCATTTATACTTGGACCTTGTGCCAAGCACACAATGTGACTGCTTCGTAAAAACCGTTTCCAGATGTTGGATGTTCAACTTAATTAGCTGTACCTACCCTTGGTGAGTTGTTCAAGACGCACCCTCTCATGAGCAGCATGTTGATCCACCAGCACCAAGAGATTACCATCTGGAGAGAAAATATCACACACATATAGAAGTGATCATGAAAAACAAAATGGTGGACAGCTTTAAAAGAAAGTCAGCAGATAAGTATTTATTTATTTGATTGGCATTTTACACCATACTCAAGAATATTTCACTCATCCAAGTGCCTGCAAGTTTCAGGCAGACCTTCCCATGTACAACCGGAGAGGAAGCCAGCATGAGCTGGACTTGAACTCAAAGCAACCGCATCGATGAAAGGCTCCTGGGTTACTGTGCTGCGCTAGCATACAAGCCACTCCGCCACTACGGAGGCCTCTTTTCCCACTTAAAATGGAAAAGGGGCCAGCGTGAGCCGGACTTAAACTTACAGTCACCACATGGGGTAAGAGTATCTGAGTCACTGCACTGAGCTACCATGCTAACTACTCTACCACGGAGCTCCCAGATCAGCAAATAAGGTTTAGATCAATAAACATGAAGCTGGTGGAGGTTCAACTTCGTAACTCCATACTGTGAAATACAAATTACAGAGGGCAGATTTAACCATCAACCCCAGAAAGTGTAATCCCTAATACTGACGATACTGCTGTTTTAAACTCCCCCCCACCCCACTCCCACTCCAACACTACATTTTCTAGGTAAAATAAAAACTACACACACACCTGCTGACAGATTCTTCTCTTTGGTTCTCATCAAACAGGCTATAAATTTATCATCGACTTGACCCATCACCTAAACAGACATCGAATACAGATGAGATTCTGATATAAAAAACTCTAAAAAAATCATCAATTAATTAAAGTATCTTTGTAACACTGGCAACAAATGGCCCTTCAATAATGAATAATGTTAGAATATGAAGAAATACATGAAGTCTGTCATCCTTCTAAAATTTAACTGCAAAATACATACTGCTGAGTGTAAGCATGATTTATCAAATTGCGAACATATTGCGAAGCATATTTATGGTTGAATACAAAATAAATTTACATGTACCAAGTAAAGTTTCACACAGTTCCATACACCAAAAGCAGACCATACCTGTACTTGACATAGCATATTCTTGGTAAAGCGACACTGATGTACACTGCCCTGTACTTTCCCTGCACCTTTCTGTTTGTCTGGCATCTCTGCAGTCGTGATATCCTGTCAAAACATTTGGAAAAGCAAATCAATAAATAACTAGTAGGCAGATAACTTTTCCGGTAAATAAAGCTAACCTGCATTACAACTGTATAAAAGAATGGTGAGATCATACTGTTAATACAACTCATCATTACCCAATTTCACTGAGATTAAAGTCAGAGAAAAGGTATTATGTGAGACAATACCTGTTCAGGAACAGAAAACACAGGGTTGTCCCATTCCTCAAATAGGTCAGCCAGGCTTTTTGATTCATCACCAAGTGCTGTAATACAAGTAAGTGATGATTTGTAATTCATGATTTATTTGAAAACTACAACTCAAAAATGGTACTGACTGAGTTTGTTACCCTCTGGAAATAAAGATATTATTACTATTATGCCATTAACATTGAATGTCTAGGTTTAAGTTTTAAAAGAATGGCTCAAAAATATTAAAATTCTGTGGACAGGAACGCAAAAACTCACAAAATACTACCTCAAAGCTATCAAGGTACGTAAATCACATTTCACCTTTTGAAGATGGGTTTCTCCACTTTATAGAATCCTCTTCACACTGATTAGTTACATGATCAGCCCACAGTTCATCCACCTTGTGATCACCCATGATCTCCCCTGATGTTTTGTCCACATTGGTGGATAGCTCATCAGTTTCTGCATTGCTTGTAGATGGTTTGCTCAAAGAGTATGCCAAATCATGTGAAAGAAGCTTCTTCTTCGGCAAGAGCTCTTGATCTGGGTGAAAATTTGAACCAACTTTTTACATGAAAATGTGACATTTATTTAAATAAAACATAGCTGATAAAGGAAAGAAGAAGAAACTTTTTAACATACTCATTACAAGACAACTAGTAAAAACTGATCTCATACCACCTTTATGTTCAGTGTTATTGTTCTGTTTAAGCCACAATTCCCAGCCAGCTTCATCCAGAGAGTGCCCAGTGAGAGGATGGATAACTATTTTCTTTCCTGTGAGAGGAAACAAATCTCATGTAAGGGTTTCTGTATCTTTTAAGAATTAAATAAAATTGAATACTCTGACTGCTTCCAGTTAATGTGGATCAGTCATTTTGGCACACATATTAAAAAGACATGTAGTTTAATTGTTAGAGCACATGTAGCAAATTTGTTTCTACATCTAATCCACTAAACAAAAAAACAAAAACAAAATAAGCAAACTCACCAGACATAGGATGATTTCTGATTAAAAACTCATCAGTCTTTGAATCACAACCATCAGAATCCTCAGTCATATTAGTCAGCAGATACTCAACTTCCCTTTGATTCAAAGGCGTGATTATTTTCTGATGTTCTTGATATCCAGTCTTTTTGTCAACCTGGGTATTTAAAGCGTCTCCACTGTTCTGATTAAGAAGGCAGCTATCAACACAGTTATCATCGCTTTTATCCTGGGTCAGCACAATGGTGTCTCTGATACAATCTGCTGAAGGCAATTCCAATTTCAAACTTACATCTGAAGATTTATTTTCAACTGTTTCAGCAGTTACTCTGGCCATATCCTCTGGAACTTCTGTTTGAGCAGTTACCCTGGCCATATCCTCTGGAACTTCTGTTTGAGCAGTTACCCTGGTCATACCCTCTGGAACTTCTGTTTGTATACAAGTCTCCACTAATCCAATACTCATTACATTATCTGAAGAACAGTTGTTAATTTTATCACTCAGGACTGGTGAGATTGTTGTAAAACTATTCCCATTCTCACTGTAAAGTTTGGTTTCAGATGTCGGGAGGTGAGAACATATACCAGTCTCTAATGAACACTGATTTGACTTTCCAGGCGAATGGACCAAGAGGCCAGGCTGGTTTGGGCATGGGCTTACATGGCAAACAGGTGTGTGACATGAAGGCGAAGGAGTAATCAATAAGTCAATGAGATCTTTGTCTGGAGGCATCAAATCACTGTCACGCTCATTGACACTGGTCACAATATCAGGCGAGAAAAATGTCTTCGCATCACTACCTGGTGCAGATGATACATCAACAGTCTCAAACAAACTACTGTCATCTTTCTGCAAATTTCCTGGTGAGTTAACTATCGGTTTCATAGTCCTGAAATCAAATCCCTGAGACATTTCCACATCTGTACTAGGTTCAGGCTTCCATACCTTTTTGTCATGATTTCGTCCTGGTCCACTATATTCAGACCCTGCATCAAGGGAAGAAATGTTGTCAATAGAAGTCAGCAAAGACCGTTTTGAGTCACATTGGTAAGACTTGAACACATCTTTAGAATCAACCATGTTATAACTCTCCTGACTCAGCCTTATTTTTCCATCTTGAGAACAAAATTCTTTCTGAATCTTTTCATCACATGTGACAGAATTCCCATTCATCACTGACCTCTCAGATGATTCCAGACTACATACTTTCATCACATTGTGTCTTCCAGGAGTCGTTTTTGTTCCTCCTTCAAAATGCTGTACTTTTATTGTTTCTGACATTGAAAAGTTGTTGTGAGGATCAAGATAATCCAATTGTGAGGAATTATCCAACTTGCAACTTGCAGTTGTTTCCAGAGGGTGATGCTTATTAAATGCAAAATCCTCTTCAATCTTAACTTTACACTTTGCCTGTTCACATGACACCTCACTCCTGCTAGAGCTATTCTTGGACAACGCAGACACTGTTGTAATTAAGGACTCAGTAGTCATAAATTGGTTGACTTTGGCTGTTCCACTTTTATGCCTAGAAATTACAGGAAAAATGCTGTTTTGAATGAATTCTCCACTGCGCCCAGTTCCTGAGTGAATCACTGGCTCAGTGCTCGGATTCACTGGTGCAGATGACTGGCAACCCTGTTTAGAGGCTGAACAAGTCAATACAGGATGCAAGTCCGGGTTTCTCGCACTTCCAGAATCCAATGACACATCACACAGCTTACCTGAACTTTCACTTGTCAATGAAACTTTCGACGCACTGCTGTGTTTTTGCAGGCTGCCATCCACCTCCCGACTTCCTATCCCAGCTAACCTTGCAAGTTTGGAGGATGTGGTCTCTTTTCCCAGGCCAGACCTTTTCTTGCCAGCCAAGGTGTTTGATGTGCTTCTGTTGTGTATGTCAGCTTCCTTCATTGATGCACTACTCTGAGGCATACATGTACTGGTAACAGTCTCACAACTTACAACTTTATCTGTTTTACCCTTACTTTGCAACTGCTCTACTGTTTCTCTCAACTTTTTTAATGAACTCAATATGGAACTTTTTGGACACACCTGATAAATGTTACATTTCTGTTGGTCACCAGATGGTTTGCCTAAGGATTCCCTCAACTCTTTCAGCTTGCAAGTCACTGCTGATGGATTTCTCTCACCTTGTATTCCTTTGCTCTGTTTCGCTCGTAAGGATGACAGATTACTAGATTTTCGTTGCTTGAATATTGATTGAAAAGTTTTAACAGTTGGCTTTCGGAGGCGAACTGATTGTGGACATACACTTGAATCCAAATAGCCTGTGGTAGTATCTGCCGTCATTCCTGGATCAATTCCAGAATCATCCGCTTCTCCAGCAAGATCGGGGGATTTGGAATGAAGAGTAATCCCACTGGGATTATGAGGAGCACACAAGGGATCCTCTTCATCAGCACTGACCTTCACTGATCCTGAGGTACATGTTAATGTGGATGATGTATCAGAACTGAATGTGGAATTAACAGGACTGACACATGTCTTAGTAAGGTCTGGGAAAGCCTGGAAATTATCTTTGTTATTTTCTTTTATCTCCAAATCACTATCTTCTTTGGCCTTCTCAGTCATAACTTCATGCGGGGAGGATGAAACTGTAACTGTAGCATCTCTCTGACTACTTTTGATAACCTCTGAGCGAAGACTGTTTTCGGTATCGATTGTAGACATTTGCAGGTGCTTTGGAGAGTCTGGCTCTACTGTATGACTGGTATTATCAATGTTAAACTGTGTGCAATTGCTGGATGCTTCTGCATCTAGTGTGGTACCGACTGGACCGACATTAACACTGAATTGCTGCTGAAACTCCTCTACAAATTCTCTCACTGTTGATAAAACTGTCTCCCAATCTTTGAATTCTACCAAGGTTTTGGCTGGATCAAATGTTATGTCGTATTCATTGAATCGGCATGATATATTCACCACAAATATCCCGTGTTTATCTGAATGCTTTGTTGGACTAGATGACAACAGAGAAGTCTCCGATGTGACTGGTGTTGTTGCAATAACATCTTTTTTTCTTGAGGAATAAAATTTCTTCAATGTTTTATTTAAAAATTTGTGAATTTCCGTCTTCAAAACAAGTCTTGTGTTGATATAGACAAACTGTAAGTTTTTGTTGAAATGACCTTCACTACTTATATACCCTGATACCCTGAACTTGTCTTTGGAACAGTTGACTTCTGACAAATTAGCAGCTTTAACTGCACCATACAACTGCTTGAATATTCCCAGAGTGGAATTGCACTTATTAGTCTGGAGAATCTTGTTCCCAGTTTCATCATTCCTTAGTGACATGGACACTCCAGGGTTCATCAGAGCGATGGCTTCCAGTCTTTGTTTAATGAGTTCTAACTCCAGAATCTGATTGGTCATTCTCTTTCTGACTGGTCGTTTATTGAAGAGGCCATGGACAGTGACTGTTGTTCCTGCCGATGGCCTCTGTAGTTTGGCTTCACCTGATGGATGAGCCTTCCCATTGTGAAATAATTTGCAATAGGTCTTTGAAGACTGTTTCACTCTTGTACTGATGTCCAAAATAGCAGACATCTCACAGATACTGGCTAAAGCTTCCCCACGAAAACCAAAATACTCCAGGTTGTCCAAGTCCATCAGTCCTTTGCACTTACTTGTGTAATGCCTTAGGGAAAGAATAAAATTATATGTTTGATTATAGTTATCAAATGTTTAGATAGATTTAGTTGATTGGTGTTTTATCCTGTACTCAAGAACATTTCACTTATACGGAGCATTATGGAGAGAGGAACCCAGCAGAACCGGGGGGAACCCACAACCATCAGCAGGTTGCGGGCAGACCTTTCCATATTAGGCTGGAGTGGAACTCAGCATGAGCTTGACTTGAACTCCTAGCGACCACATTGGTGAGAGGCTCCTGGGCCATTGCGCCATGGTGGTGTGCTAACCACCTCGGCCACTAAGGCCCCATTCAGATATAAATAGAATGTCAGATATGACAGTTACCATACCTTCTCAATAATTACAGACAATCGCTAATTGAGACATACTGAAAGTAAGCGGGTAGATCATAGAAGTCTCACCCTTAATTATAAAAAGATGGTTTGCAACATATCACCACATGCATTTCAAGAAAAAGTTAGTAATACATGTACATTCATATGTATATGTCATTTAATTAGCTAAACCAGTCTTTAAACTTTACCATACAAATGCCTTCAGCACCCACTGATATACATACCAGACAACCATGTGAGAATATCGAGCTCTGAGGAGTACCTTTGCTGTGAATGGCATCGGTAATTTCACAGAAAATATATGAACAATGTTCGCTCAGAAAACAAAGTTCAAGTGCTTAGATCCAACTAAAAAGATTTCCCAGTTCCCTGATGAGAATACAAACCATGTAGATTTCATCTGGCACCTGCAGGTCTGGGACATGCAAGGCTTCCCATGTGTATGTATCTGCTAATCACTCTAAAGGTATACTCAAAAGTTACGAAATATGCACGGTGTGACATGTAAATACATTACAATGTATCTCAACACTCATCCCTCGGAAACCTCACTCAGTTCAATCGGACTTCAATTAAACTGAAGTATCTTGACACACTCCTCAGATGAACGTGAGTGAGAAAAAATATACAATGTTAATTACAAAGATCAAGACCCCATGCACGAAACCTGCTACAAACTCACCACAAAAAGCAGGATTAAAATATTATAGAAATTCACAGCTTGTATGTATCCCACTGATAATACATTTTTAAGGAGCTTTCCCAAATCAATGGCGGGCTTACGGGTACATAAAATGGCAAATGAATGAATGATTACCTACTGTGAAAGAACTTTTGAACCAAATTTTATTTTCAATGCGGCAATAAAAGCTTTTAAACAGGACTTGATCAGCAGGAGCAAACACCAGACGTCTCTGGCCACATCTGTCCATTCTGCCCAAGAAAGGTCAGGAACTATTAACATTGGTATTCTTAACTGGATTCCAAGCCAAGATTTCCTCGTATTTGGGCAAACACACATTACACAATACAGAATTCAACACCTATTGGATTCTGGAACCAGTCAATAGAATATAAAGTTCCACAACTGTCAAAGCCTGGTATGCATGAAAAACACGCCTGTCCGTTTCTGATGTACAGGCATAAAGTATGTCAAACCACATATCAAGGCCAATATTAAGGGCTTGAGAATATCGTAAAATAAGTAAGTAGCTGTGTATATATGTCAAACTGTGCCAGGAAAGTTTGTATTGTTTCTCCAGAATCATTCTAGCGTGCACTCGTATCGTGTTTTACTACCAGCCGGTTTACACAATGATGTTGAAATGAACTCAATTTTTTCAGATAGTCTTCTTGTAAGTTCTAAATGCCACTAGTTATGAATGACAAATAATTAGCTTTCAAATTCCGAGCACCATATTTCTGACAACATCTCTATCTAAACAACAGATTCTATTGGCCTATGTTCAGTGGAATGCAGCTAATCAACACATATGTTACAAAAGTGATGTACTCACGTGTTACAAGTGAAAATTCTGAAAACATCTGTGTTTCTGCAATTTTGTAGTTCAAAAATGTATACCAATGTACATGTATGCAGAGTTTTAAACGACATTGGCATGATTGAAAAACAGTCATCCTATCACACAAGAAGTTAAATCTTTTCAAAACCCATCAGTGTCTCTCCCTATCTTGCCAAGCTGGTGAGACTCACTGAGGTGTGACGGAGATGTGAACTACTGTCACTGATTGACTCCCCTGCTCCCCACAGAGAGTGTACGAGTTAAAGTGCCACTCTGGTCAGAATACAAATTGCGTAGAACTATTACAATGATATGAAAGAAATCCTATGGAGTAAGCCTAACACTATGTTTCAATAGGATTTTGATGAATAACACTATTTAACCCATGTAACTGAAGATTCCTTTTGAAACAAAATCTTTGGCTGTGTCCGTAAAATTTCAGACAGCTCAGACAGATTGATTTAAACCCTGATAAAGTTTACCTTTCAAAATAAATCAGTGCAAAACTTTTGTGACTTGCACATACACTAGCAATAGGGGTGATGATCGCAAGACTTAATGGCCTTTATCTGTATGACATTGCCTGAAACCACATGTGCAATAACGCAACTAAACTGAAAGAATTACAACTGTTCATAATGATCCAATTTACAGGTTTTGGTAACAACTATATTTCTTAATGCACTATTGAAGAAAACTATTATATCAATTCTAAATTCAAGCCATGAGACCACCAAGATCACCCAAACTGACGTAAAATTCCGTCCATTACTATGAGACTCATTTTTGTAAATTCTCAAGTTCTGCTGATTTTAGAGGGTGTTTTGAAGTTTGTCTGGAGTGTAGGATGATATCCTACTGGAAAAATGTAGCACCAAATGTAATACTTTATGACATTTATTTGCCTCAAAAATGCCCTTTCATGGCTGAAATTTGAGCTCATTTAGGGTAATTTGTCTGTGCATAGACATGTGTACTTGTAGTAAATTTTATTGAACAAAATTCTCAATAATAGTCCTTAAACTTCAACAGGCTATACACTAAATATTTATCACACACCTTGTTGCTATGACATCCAGCTGACCACTGCGTATTCCTGAGCCATTGTCCACCACCTGGATCTTGAAGCAAGGCATGTCTACACGAACAGCCACACAGTTGGCTCCAGCATCCAGCGAGTTCAAAACCAGCTCTTCAACACACTGGGTTACACTGGTGATGGCCACTTCAGACCTCAGATGACTGGACACACTGTCTGGCAGGAGACGGATCATAGTGCTGCCTTAAGAGGAGGGCACTAAGTGTGACATGGCACTACAGGATTAGTGCCTTATAGAAAGGCTTCCATAAATGTTATGTCATGGCATCATCCTGGTTTCTGTGAGCTTTGCACATTATCCTAATAATGATATCCAGGTAGATTTCCAGTATAACAGTTCAGGATCCACACAATCAGGTCTTCCATAAACACTTGATCATGCCATCTGAAATTTCAAACAATTGCATTACAATTATGTATTCTTGTTTAGAATGTTCAAGAAACAGACTGACATGTACAAGGCATCAATACATGTAACTGGTGTGTTAATAGAAAACTGCAATCAGATATCCAACAAGCATAACGATCATATAAATGTTTAAGATGACAAGGTCTAACTTACATGGTGATATTCTACACATTTGTTTATGAACTTTGCTGACTTTTTCAGGGCAGGCTACATGTACTGTAATTCTTCAACCTTTTTGCACGTTTGCAAGGTATTTATTCAAGCCTATTCTGAAGGCTTTATTCTAGGTTGACTATTAAAATTGTACTTTTGTGTTGCCCTGAAACTGGCAAATCCAACCGATGTAGTTTGGTCTCCAAAATCAAATCAAAATGTGCATGAATTGCACTGAAAATTGCTCTTTCAAATGCAAAAAAGTTGAGGAATCAGGGTACGTAGGCAGCATACAATAACTCCACCAATGACACAAAAATATTGTATGACTCCAAAATAACTTCTTAAAGTGTCAGGGAGAAGTTCCAACTGACACCAAGAGTGCATTCTTCAATTTCCATTTCTACTGAAAAAAAGTACTTTTCTAAAAGATGCAATTTGAGACTGTGGACATTCAAGCACTTACCACTTTCCTAGTGCTTACATATTTAACTCGTGTCAACATGGTGGTGAAAATATTGTCTAAACAACATGAATGTTAAGGATACTGCAACCCCTCTTCAACAAAATTTCGCATTTTGCCTTGTGAAACCTAAAATATTTATCAAGTAGTCATTTGTATATATATATATATATTGAGAGCCAAATTTCGTATGTTGTTTCTTCTCAAATTATTAACACTTTCAAAAACTTATTATTGAAATTCGTAGCTTACTATTTAAACTAAAAAATTTCACTAATTTTCACTAAATTTTTTTTTAATAATATCCTTAAAACTAGATAAGATATCAGAATTTACAGGGACTGTTTTATTAGTCTAACTGTTTATCTACATATGTATTAAATTTCAAAGCATCAAGTTGAAAAATGTGAGAAACAAAAGTATTCTACCACAAGACTGTCTCAAAAACAGAAACAAGGCATTCAGAGAATACCGGCAACTCCCCTGATTTCGCAGTTTGTAAAACAGCATAATGTTCAAATCATGTGATACATTCCAGTAGTGACTTCTAAACCAAAAAAGTACAACGAGGCATGTCATAGGCATTACTCGCTAATTATATAGTGCTAAAATCTTTCCAATAAACCAACAAGAAAGAACAAAATCATTATACTGTCACAACTATGACTCTTTATCGTATGCGTAAGGATTGCAGAGCAGTGACTTCATATGTTATGGAGTTGCAAACCACTGTGGTGGTAAAAGGCACTGAAGGGAGCTAGTGCACAGAATCGGCCTCAGATTTTTGTTCATTAATATCAATTCTGCTCGTAAATAAAAGAACACCAAGAATGTTGGCATTATGGACAAATATTCTCTAATAAGAAACCTATTTCCGTAGACTAACATTAGTCATTGCTACTGTACATTTAAATTACACATGCACTGTAATTAATATCTGACAATTTTCCCTTACAATTTACATGCCAACGAAGTCACAGATGTCATTTGGCAAGAATGTGAAGGTGTTGAGGATTTGATTTGAGCAGAGGCCACATTTACAGCTTAAGATCTTACAGGGCTTAATTCAGGAAACAACAGCTTTCTTGTTAAGCATGTTAGAGGCACACACTTATAACATGCAGCCAAATTTCTTCTTTTTCCAAACGCGACAGCTCTGTGGTACCGGAAGTGTTCACTATCGCACGTGTTTCATTCGTTGCTATGATGCCGCGGAAGAATCTTGCAGATGAAGAAAACTGGTTTAAATACAATCTAGTCATAACCTTTCTTGTATCTAGATTAATCCACGTAATAAATAACATTTTCTCTAGATGTGTCACCTCCAAAATAACTTTAAACTAATGATACATGATGATACATTAATAGGGTACTGCTTCTTTCATCGCAACATGCGATATGGGTGAGTGACAGGGCGCATGTAAACAATGTCAACTTTTGAATACTTGCATGTTCCTGACCCTCAGAAGTTTTCAGACAATTTTAATGAAATACCTTCTGAAAATTTTGATTAGCAGCTGAGAAGACACCGAAGTCATCTTCGAGAGTACCGGGAATCTTCTGCCTGCTGTAAGTAAATTTTAAAAATTGAATGACACGCAGAGCACAACTGTTGCTCTTTGAATGCAACAACAACATACGGTATTTTACCAGCACAACAGCCAACCCATGAAAATTATACCAAGAACTCATAGTCATAAAGTATACAGGTCATGTTAAGACTATGAGGAACACTCGTTTATTTATTTATTTGATTCGTGTTTTACGTCGTAAAATATTCAAGAAATTTCATTTATAGGATATCGGTCAGCATTATGGTGGAATGAAATTGGGAAAAAAAAGAGGGAAACACATGACCATGTACAGGTTTCTCATTGCGCTGTGCTGGCCTGCAATGATCTCAGATGAGCTTGCTGTTCTACCTTAACAGCAGCCTTAAAGCTTAAGTATTAATCCGTGACCTTGTAGATTTGCATTTACATGTATGCATGAATGAAGAGATATGTCATGCTTGCATACAACTGTAGCTCTAGTGTTATGTTTCTGCTCAACGGGTAGAGTAAATCTTTGGTGTTTTGACGAAACATCTTCCCTTCGGTACATACTTCCACCATGTTTGAACTCCATATTTTACGCAATAATCAGTTTCATGTCACATGACATGGTGAAACCCTGTGGTTTTATACCTTGACAGATTATGATGTTTCGAACCAGAATCCAGAGTGACATGACAGTGAGTAGGGCAGGTAAAAATGACGACCAACCTATTAAAGTGGTGGCAACTTTTGCGCTGAAATCATTGATTTTGTCATACGTATTGGAGTAGGGACTGTGCGTGTTTGTTTTGAAGCGTCCCTTTACGTGTTGTGTCTTCACAGAAACCAGTTTTATGCAGGTTAGTACAAAATAACATCATTAAAAATTAAACTAGAAGTAGGTATTGGAAATTTCCCGTACGAGAAATAACAAAAAAATATGCCCCATTTAGTCCATGCCTTTGTCTTTGAACAGACATGTGATTACATTAATCTTAATTACTGGTGACTGCATGTGTTTGATATATTCATTGTTTAATGATGATTATTTTGAGCCTTTTATTGTTGGGCTATGTTTATTATATAACCCAGGATATGGTTGAAAACAAACTTGAAGATATATGACATCAGGAGACCTGCAACAGTTGAGAAATGTTTTATTTATTTAGTATATCAAAATATGACAGTATGGGATTTAAATTCGACAAAAAATAAAATTAGTTCAGCGCCAAAATTAAAAATCATGAAATGGTATAGAAAAAAAAATGTACCCTCTGACTGCATAGTCCGAGATGGCTCCGAAGTTATATTTGGCACAATTTTCTTTGGCCCCAAACTAGCATCAGAACCCACTCCACTTTGAAAACCTGATGCAGTTGCCGTGGCAGTTTGTCACAGTGTTTGGGGTAAAAATTTTCCATCAAATACATGTAGGCCTCCCTCACCTAAAGTTATAGACATTTATGTTCCTTATTTTTCATCTGTTAATGTATCACAAGCACAACATCGATCGGTTATTTCCTAGGCTGCGTGAGCCCGTGATTCCTTGGTGATCCTGAAAGTGAGCGCTGTACTGACAACCAGATTTGACAAGGGCAGATAACTACATCAAGTTGTTATATAGAGCACGTTCTGACGTTGATTCGGAGCCGTCCTTGGACAAACAAATTTTTTGCCAAACCTATTGTCAGAGCAATCTCGGACTATTCACTGCTATACTAACTAACTAAACATTCGTCATTACAGAGAGTCCATCCCCAGCAAAAAAAACAAAAAAATTTTAAACCCCCATCTCCTTCCTACTCGCGGCAACCACTCTTACCTCCTCTGCTCATTTCAATGTGATTTTGTGGTTACGTTGACTGCTAGAACTTCAGCGATGCCAAGCATCATGCTGTAGACAGCCATTTTAAAATGTCACATGACCGATTTGAGTTTTTGCATTTAAATCTTCCAGAAAACTTTTTATTTCCATTGCCATCTGTAAGCACTACAGTCTTCATAATCCAACCAATAAAGGCATAATCAGGTTTGGTTTTGGAGTCAACAGTCAGTGATCCTGACATCAGGTTTGGTTTTGGAGTGAATGGTCAGTGATCCTCACATCAGGTTTGGTTTTGGAGTGAACGGTCAGTGATCCTGACATCAAGTTTGGTTTTGGAGTGAATGGTCAGTGATCCTGACATCAGGTTTTGTTTTGGAGTGAATGGTCAGTGATTCTCACATCAGGTTTGGTTTTGGAGTGAACGGCCAATGATCCTGACATCAGGTTTGGTAATGAGGTTAGCATTGATGTGAGCATCACGTTTTGTGAACACCATTCTGCGGGAGTGCCTGCTTTATATTGTTCTCCTACCATACGTGACCATTGATTGCCAGCCTTTGTTAGGTAGATAATGATTTTCTATTGAGGTCCTCATGACTCTGCCACCTGAGATCAATACTGGTCTCACCTCTTGTTTTTTTTTGTGTCAGGCATTTCCCTGTAATGTTATCTGCACTCTCTTCAAAGTGGCAACGATTTCCCAGTCCTAAGCCTCCTTCAGTAATGTTTTTTTTAGCCAGCACCTGGCTAAAACATATTTCAGTCAAAAGCAGAATTCTCAAGCTTTCTAAAAAGTATCATACCTTATTATTTTAATGAGATTCCACTGAATAACATGTACAACAAAATGTCAATACTGCACCAATGGCTGGTGCAAATCAAAGCAGACATCTTGAGAATTTTATCCAATCAAACATGCTGCTGTCAGGTTGCGTGGCCTAAGCTGTGACGTAGCCTTTACCCATTCACTCCATGAAGTGAGGTATGATAACACAGAACTACTGCATTCACATCATTTTGAGATCGTTAACAACAATTTAGTTACGTATATCTAAGGGGCCATTTAACAAGTGTTGTGGGACAGGTCTGTATCATTTATGGACCACGTACCACACACATAAAATCAGTTGATTTACAAGCTGTGTAATATTCAACTACGGTATCACAAATTATGTGAGACAGCAGTATACCATCTTGGCCCAAACCACATTCATTTCCCCAGTAGACCCTAGCCTACTTAAAGACGCTGTTCAAATCATAGAAATACATTTTCATTTTACCATTTAGCCTAAATGGTATCTAAACAACAAATGTCAGAGTCAGTGAAAAATTTATTGTGGATGGCGAAGGTTGATGTGAATGAGAAAACGACATGGCAGCGAACAGTGCTTAAAATTAATTAAATCTGATGAGATGGTTTTTTTCTCTATGTTTTTGAGAATTGAAGAATTTAATCTTTGCTACTCTGTCTTTCTAGCACACAAGGGATGATTTTTTTTTTCTGTTTTCTTGAAATACAGTAAAAGTATTGAAACGCCATGTTCAAGTCAAAGTGCTTTCTCTGACGTCCTCGATAACTATGTCAGCACTGCTCTCATCTTAGAAGTCACCACCACAAAACATAAAGCATAAAATTCAGCAATAGTCGAATGCCTAAATCAGCCTCAGTGATGCTTAGATTTATTTCCATTTGTTTCTGAATTGAGCATGAATCTAGTTATACAACAATCCTGTTTAATAGGATTCAAAATCACCAGCACAGTCCCACCGGAGGCTACGACCTGAACCAGGAAATACCCCGGCCATGCATCGGCAAACTACTTAAACTGTAAATGATATGGCAGGCTTACTGTATCGACAGTTCAAGCAGTAAACGAAATATCCTTCCAGTATGTCCAATTTCCCAGAAAGCTATTCATCACTTGGACCTTCATCGCCAAAGTCCACTTTTATCACTTTTATCTGCCATAGGCTACTGCTTTGACTATAATATGAAAAATATCCTCATTAAAAAGTTAGAGTAAACGTGACATCACCTTGCTGTCGATAATGGAGACGCGATGAAGCTGTATCAAGAGGGAGTTTCACTAAACTGTTACGGAGTTGAAAAATACTGAAACAATATTGAGTGCCAGTTTAAGATACCTTTAATGGTAGTCTTTCAGTGGACATAAACATTAGCAAGGTGCTGTCTTTCACTTTAAGAGGAATGGTCAACAACTTGCTGACTAGTTAAAAGCTAGACTAGATGTACATATCCCAACAGGTGTTTGTTGGACAACTAGGTGGTCAGTTTTATACACATTCACTCTAAAGTTTATTTATTGGAGAGAGATACATTTTCAACTCTTTGTACAGATTCAGTGCTAAAGTATGTTCATATATATATATAAATTCAAAGCCATCCACATGGACATGTATATTTATTTGGTATGTTATTGTTGTTTGCCATACTCAAGAATTTTTCAGTTTTATTATGGTTGTCAGTTTTATGGGTGGAGTGTTTGGCATAAACTTTAGACAAGTCACTGCTGAACTTTTCAACATGCAACATGCAGATATATGTATGTTTATCATACTGTTGTCAAGACAAGTGGACTTTATTTAACATTAAACTGTGGCCAGCTGTTGTCACGAAGGCCCCACGAAAAAGGCCAGGATTGAACTCGTGCCTAATGCGTCCTAGAGATTGAGAGATGATTTTGTGTGTACCTAAAAGTAAAAGTAAAACTGATACATACATGTGTAGACACACATTATGCATGCATGCAATCTTTATACACATATGGTAATCTCTTATCATATGCTGTTATCTGAATCCTGCTGTGTTCTATATTTTACAGTAATTGATGGGTGTTTGTTTTCCTGTCTAAATTCTTACATCACCTCAGTGAGCGAGGCTGATCTGACTGGATCAGCTACCGTAGACCATCCTTGCTTCTCTGAATGACATACAGATATGTACTCTTTTGTCAGAAGTGACAGTAATTTTTCAGAAAAATGTTATTGTATTCTGCAGTCAGGTGTGTCAAGATAACTGTTGAAATTATTCACCTAGAAATGAAAATTCAAACAATTTCTCCCTGCAACCTGTACTTAAAATTTTAACAGCAAGTGAACCATATAAAATGTTGCTGATATTTGCTTTTAGTTTTACTGTGTTTTGTATACAATTACATGTACTGTCTAAATCAGTAGGGTAGGTGAATTAATATGGTTAGGTGTACATGTACCTGTGCATGTTGATTGGCGAAACATGTGCACTAGAACATGCAAATCCTCCATTAATAATTAAATTCAATCCATATTAAGTCTGCATCAGTATCCCATTGATTCAGTTTTCATCAGGTAATTAATCTCAAGCTGGCCTCCTGAGTCGAATGTTGCAGGCTTTAATTTGAATGAATATGTTCATGAGACTGTGAGTTTAGAGGTTGTTGTTTGGAGAGTCTGTCCGGAGAGTTTCACGCCTCTATCTGCGAAGATTTCTCGCTCTGGCGAATAATAATTGATGCCACAAAAACACTCCAGGCCGATCCCAGTAACCAAGCAACACACTTTTCACAACACATTGCCCCCAAAAGAAAAGGTGTAAAAATGGAACAAAGCATATGAATGCCTAGTGATGGGCAGTGTTTATCAGTGCTATGACTACGGCAGGTTTACTGTGCTCTTTAATCAGACTGGTTGATGTGAACAACGGTGCTTCAGTTCCATTGGGTAATATTAGCAGCTTGTTTTTTTGATTATGTTTTATCTTGGATTGGAGAATTTTCATCCTGACGTTTTCAGTATACATAGACATACTTGAAACTGTCACTATGCAGATATGTAAACAAATGTGAAAAGATGTAGCTGATTTGTGGAAAACCTTCCGGTTGGATTACAACTACCTTACAGTCCATGTGAATATAAAACTACCAAGATTGAAAAATGAGGCTCAAACGTAAGTATTTAAAGTTACTTTTGCTCTACATTTACATGTAGTGTACACCTATGAACTTATGTATTTCCACATTTTTTAAAATTGAAAATATTAATTTCAGAATGAAATTTTGTTAAAAAAACTCAATATTTCATATTTCCTCAGCAAGTACCAAGTCTTTGTGTAAACAGACAGCTCTGAATTGCTACATGTGAAACAGAATAATGTGTTTTCTACTACAAGTACTGTAAATTTTTATCAGCATGTAGCTAACTTTGAAAGTATTCCTTCTGTCCATGCAGGTTAATTTTAGTGGTCTCTGAGTTTGAACAACCCGGGTGCTTGCCATGCTAGATTGATACATGCAGTACAAACATTGAAATACATAAATTACATCATTATTTTTTTGTTTAGAAATTAGGATAAACTTGTTGGTAAGAAAGTTAGTCTGTAGATGCATGTAGGTGTGGCTTCGTAATATCAGATATGTGTTTGTAGATACCAGTAGGTGAATGTGAACAAAATAGAATAGGGGTACCAGCCACATGTATGCTCCAATACAACATAACTGTGGCAACGTGATATGTAAAATATTTATTGATGTACAGTGATGTACATGTATGTAAATGCTTCAAATTTTATCTGGACTCCTATTGCCAAATCAGCAGATAAATCAGTATTCTAAAGGTGTATGAACATGTAATGATCCTAGTACTGGTATTGAGACTGTCAAATGTACATCTACCACTTTGTTCAGGCAGTCTTGGTAGAGCTTGCAGATTGTATAAACGTGTATGCTCTTACATGATAGTACAGTACCAGGAGGATTTCCAACTTTTACTACACCATTATGTAAGAGAGCATGGCTTTTAGGTGTCGCTTAAGTACTCTGTGATGTGTACAATGTGCTTGTAATCTGATCTCCACGAAAGCCGTAGCATTTCCTGATTACTGCAGATAAGTGATCTGAATGCAATGACACTTGTATGTACTCTGCTGAATGTAATTATATGTGACTTGTGGACACTGATGGCTTGTTGCATCACATGACAAATTGTTAATACTTATATACAAGCGATGTATGCCGTGACATCTGTTCCATGGTGGATATTAAAGGCTGCTCAAACAGAATGTGATGATAGTTTCTGACAACAATGATAAAACTTCCTGCGTGTACATACATTTATGTCATACAGTACCTGTATACGGAAAATAAGCACGTTTCAAGTTTTTATCTTCTTGTTAGCCTGGATAAAGCTCATATCAAGATATTGAATATTAAAATGAAGTTTCTACTCAAATTTGCTCATGTACACTGTTTTACTTTTTGCTGATCATGGGTAAATCTTGATGATACACATATACATGTAGTCTTTTAAAGCTGAAATTGGCAAAAATTGATTACTGTTACCCATTTTGACATGATTCATTGTTTTGTATGCAAAATATATGCCATGTGAGATTTTCAACTTTTCCTGATATAGTCATAAACCGTATTACCTAGATTAGGTGACATTTTGAGGATACTAGTTATGAAATGACCACAGAATATTGGGTTTCATCCTTGCCCCTATGGGCTGGGTACACACAAAGTATTCAGTGAACGAAGTCTGTTTACTGTGTCGATATATGATCACAAATATCGTTAGTTGTCATGGTTTTTCAGATTTTTTGCTTTAGCTGATCAAGATAATGAGTGGTTTACAGGCAGGAATCAAAATGTTTGATATTTCGAGCTCTTCAGAAGGATGAACTTAATAAGAACTGAGATCAACCAGTTTTATATAAAGGTGTGAATGACAAAACACTTTGGTCCCTTATGACAACAAGCACAGCAAGTTCTCCGCCATTTTACTGCATACTTTTACATACATGTACTGCAACCTTATATACAGTTACCTCTGATTTTAATCAGGGCCGGAAATAATTCCATTTTATTTTTTGAAATTTTGAATTTTTCTTGAATGCTGAGGGTTTTGCAGCCCTTTGAGAGAGCTTATAAAATCCTGGCTGTACATGTACAGTGTAGCCATAGAGTACGTGTACATGCGTGTGTATACATTTGACAGGATACCGTTTTGAGTGAAGGTCACCGTAAGCCAAACCTCAACCTGCTAAAGAATTGAGAACTAATGGTAAGGTGGACAATGAGGCAGTTTTTATCCTTGTTTCAGTCTTCCAAACAAACTAAAAATGTCTGTTAAAAAACAAACCAGAAAACTGCTGTGGTCTGTGGATGTCAAAACCATGTTCATCTACAGTACATGTAGTATACAGCACTGCTGTAGTTGTTTGTATTGAGATGTGAAAAACATACATGTGCAGTGTGGTTCAGGCAAACAGTTGGCCATGGCAACAAAGCCAAACCAGGGACTGGGAGGAGCTTTAAAACCTGTGCAATGCACCAGGGACTGGAGGAGCTTTTAAACCTGTGCAATGCACAGTGAAGTCAGTTGTGAAGTCAATTGTGAACCCAGTTTAGGCAGGCTGGATTGTCTTGTACATCTGTAGTATGAGATCCATGTACGTTGAATAATCTGTGCTGTGTTATCTCATGAGAAGAGGTTCTAATAACTTCTGATCCATTGCTAATGCAAAATATGTAAGTTTCACTTTCTTACCCGCCATAGAGACTGGCTAATCATACATGTTTGCACTCAGTAACAGTAGAATGCATGTATATAAGTGGATGGGAAGACCAGTTGACAGAATTTTGAAGGTAATCACATTTTAGTTTATTCAAGTACCTGCATATTTGGGATGAAGATTGTACATATGTACATGTTTCAGTAGATTTACTATACTGTCAGTGCTATGGAGGTTTTCAACGTTTGAGTCAGTTCTTAATTGTTTAGTTAACCACTGTTACTTGGGATTTTTGCTGTTGTTTGTGTTGTAAACATTCTATTACATGTACCTGTAACATGTAGACATGTACATGTGGCCCTCTGTTTGACATGATAGTGATGTGCTGTCTTTGATGCTGACACCGCCTCCTCCCTTCCAAAAGCATTACTTTTGGTGCTGAAATTTTCTTTTTTGGAGTAGGAATCATCCTACCTTCCAAACAATTTACAAGAGCTACTTATATATACTTTTGTAACTTAATTAAAATTTGATCAGTTAACCACTGTTAGCTAGTTTTTCAGTGTTAATGAAGTACGTGTGCGGTTGGTGTCACAATGTACCTAGCATAAGGCACTGGTTATTGACTCCATGTATTTGTGGTATTATCTGTAGTTTAGGTGGAGGGTTTGAGTCCACATGTACTAGTCGCTACCAAGGTGGGTATGACATCAGTTCACTTAAAAGTAAGTCCAGATTTATAATTTCAGAGAATATATGTGTACATGTAGATGTACCAGTTAACTAATTGATCTAATGGATATATTATTTGGTAGTTTGGCAAATAAGAAGAAGAAATGAAAAGTTTATGTAATATCTTACATGCTACATAGTGCTAATAGTGCTACAAAGTGATAGCTACATGTGCAAGTATGTGGCATCTGCACAGACTTGGTATGTTTCATCAGGAAGGAAGTATAGGGGTAATCAGATATACATATGTGTGTTCAGTGTGTATGGACTGTACATAATTAGTTTACTAGAATTTGGTCCAGATTAGACCTTATTATGTACTACAGTATGTTTGAGGTGTAAGATTTGGGAACAGTAACAGGGACAGACAAAAGCTGGGTGTGTCAGATCTCATCTTAACCTCATTAGTACAGGGATCCAGACCTATGTTTGACCTAGCTGGAACACAGCCAGTAAGAGGACAATATAACCACTAGTTCTTTGGTGCATTACCACTCACTAACACACCCACCCTTGTCATATGTCAAACAGGTACCATCTAGATTGTTTGTTCGATAACAGTTGGACTTAATGTCCCCTTTTGTTCTCGCTGTCGTCAGTTTACTGAACTGAACTTTATTGACCTGACTGGTACAACAGTGGACGTGAGCCTTGAGAATCAAGATAGCATTTAGTCATTAGCCATGTCCGTATGTACAATGAATGTACAGGGCTGACACGACTACACATCCATCATCTATGGGTAGGATGCCCTCAGCGTCAAGGGACAGATCTAAGGGTGCACACAAAGCCATCACAAGGTTTGATTTTTTGTCTAGGTCATATATTCAGAAATGGATTTTTTTCTTCCTTTCTCCCTAATTACATTTTATCATCTAGTGCGATGGAACAAATGAAATTGTTTTAATTAATATATTAATTTAACATGTTTTGGTTGTAAAATGCATTTTTGATATGAGAATGATTGGTGTTTTCCTTTGTACCGTACCATACTATTGAAGCCTTGTTGTCATGGACAACAGTGCATTTTCATGATTGACAAGCCTAACAGCTGAGTAGCCCTGCCCCTAATGTTTGTACTGTGTGAAGCAGTCCTTAAATAACAGATGTGTTATAGACAAGCCATTAAAGTGTAACGAACAACATGCTAGTGACGTCAACAGGTCATTCTTGTTGTAAATATCTCTTGGGTGATGGCTTAATAAACAAGGAAATTACCATAGATATACAGTCTATGTATCTAGCTCACCACTTGAAGGTGGTAGTTTGAGCCTTGCTGTGCAAGTAATCTGCATGATTCCTTTTTTTCATAAAGGGTTGGTTGTCAAATTTACAAAGGTTTAATGATGTAAAACTTGTAAAAAAAGCAAACCAAGATAGAAGCACATGTATGCATATCCATCAAAAGGTTGTTCATAAAGTAAAAGTACATGAAGTCATTGTGATAGAATCAGACATCTTTCTTGAGTTCAGTGGTCACTGGTGGTGCATGTATTTATCTGTCTTGAGTTCATTGATCACTGGTGGTGCATGTATTTATCCGTGTTGAGTTCAGTGGTCACTGGTGGTGCACATATTTATCTGTCTTGAGTTCGTTGGTCTCAGGTGGTGCATGTATTTATCTGTTTTGAGTACAGTGGTCACTGGTGGTGGTGCATGTATTTATCTGTCTTGAGTTCATTGGTCATGGGTGGTGCATGTATTTGTCTGTCTTGAGTTCATTGGTCACTGGTGGTGCAGGTATTTATCTGTCTTAAGTTCAGAGGTCACTAGTGGTGGTGCAGGTATTTATGTGTCTTGAGTTCAGAGGTCACTAGTGGTGGTGCAGGTATTTATCTGTCTTGAGTTCAGTGGTCACTAGTGGTGGTGCAGGTATTTATGTGTCTTGAGTTCAGAGGTCACTAGGAGTGGTGCATGTATTTATCTGTCTTGAGTTCAGAGGTCACTAGTGGTGGTGCATGTATTTATCTGTCTTAAGTTCAGTAGTCACTGGTGGTGGTGCATGTATTTGTCTGTCTTGAGTTCAGTGGTCACTGGTGGTGGTGCATGTATTTATCTGTCTTGAATTCAGTGGTCACTAGGAGTGGTGCACGTATTTATCTGTTTTGAGTTCAGAGGTCACTGGTGGTGGTGCATGTATTTATCTGTCTTGAGTTCAGAGGTCACTAGTGGTGGTGCATGTATTTGTCTGTCTTGAGTTCAGAGATCACAAGTGGTGGTGCACGTATTTATCTGTCTTGAGTTCAGTGGTCACTGGTGGTGGTGCATGTATTTATCTGCCTTAAGTTCAGTGGTCACTGGTGGTGGTGCACGTATTTATCTGTCTTGAGTTCAGTGGTCACTAGGAGTGGTGCACGTATTTGTCTGTCTTGAGTTCAGTGGTCTCTAGGGGTGGTGCACGTATTTGTGTGTCTTGAGTTCAGTGGTCACTAGTGGTGGTGCATGTATTTATCTGTCTTGAGTTCAGTGGTCTCTAGAGGTGGTGCATGTATTTATGTGTCTTGAGTTCAGTGGTCACTGGTGGTGGTGCATGTATTTATCTGTCTTGAGTTCAGTAGTCACTGGTGGTGGTGCATGTATTTGTCTGTCTTGAGTTCAGTGGTCACTGGTGGTGGTGCACGTATTTGTGTGTCTTCAGTTTTGTGGTCACTAGGGGTGGTGCATGTATTTGTCTGTCTTGAGTTCAGTGGTCACTAGTGGTGGTGCACGTATTTATCTGTCTTGAGTTCAATGGTCACTGGTGGTGGTGCATGTATTTATCTGTCTTGAATTCAGTGGTCACTAGTGGTGGTGCACGTGTTTGTCTGTCTTGAATTCAGAGGTCACTGGTGGTGGTGCATGTATTTATCTGTCTTGAGTTCAGTGGTCACTAGGGGTGGTGCACGTATTTGTCTATCTTGAGTTCAATGATCACTAGGGGTGGTGCACGTATTTGTCTGTCTTGAATTCAGAGGTCACTGGTAGTGGTGCATGTATTTGTCTGTCTTGAATTCAGAGGTCACTGGTGGTGGTGCATGTATTTATATGTTTAGTCGCTGCCATAGCTTAGAGGTTTTAGATGAAGTTTTAAGTGGTAAAGATTGGCCAAAGATACAGTAAGCTGTTTTCCTAACTGTAGCCAGATGCCTTCTGTGGACTTGTTAATGATTCTAGGCTTCCACATTTGCCTGGTTTTATGTCACATTAGAACACAGTACATTATCCATCATTGGAAGTTTGCCCACAGATGTTGCAGCAAACTCGATGGCCTTAATATCCTCCCACCTCATGTTACATTGATATGACAAATGCATGGAAAGCCTCAAAGGATTTTGTTGTTGATAGAAATTTGTAGAAACATGTTGTTTCTTAGTGGACTGAAGTAGCACGTTTTGGAATGTCCACACAAATCATACACTTTGTAGTTTTCATTGAAGGATCCATAGATTCCCACGCCTACCGATCAACAGTATTATTGCATGTTATCATTCTAAAAAGATGTTCAGCAATGTCACTGATTGTTTAATGATTTAGGTTGTGCACTGACTGTAAGTGTCAGATTATTGGCGATCCCATATCTGTTCTCCTCTGTATATGGTTGCACAGTATTGAATTTGGTGCTAATGGTATAGACTTTAGCCAATGGTGTATTGTGTGGGCACAGTCTTCCACGGCTATTAGACCAATATCTCGTGTTACCCAGGCAAATTTGTTCTACTAGCCATGGGATAGTTGTGTCAAAATATTGATGATGTGTTAATGGTCGCTTGCGGGGAAAGATCAGGGAGTTCTGTACAGGTACACAGCTATGTTGTGTTCTCTGTGACTAGTAATCCTTATCTGTATTTGAGGATTAATACAGGTGAATCCTGAGAGTAGGAGGCCATGCAGGACTTACATGTACCATCACCTGCAGCTGAGCCGAGAGACAAGAAACCAAAACCTGTCGTCTCTTACGGCCAGTCAAAACTAATCAAAGCTCTGTTTTTCTCATCCTCAGAATACGGAGAAGAAAATAAAAGCAAGAAAGGTCAAATGACAAGGTCTATGGAGATGTGTGGTGGCGCGCCAGTGATGCGGGGCCAGTCCCGCTACCAGAATGGTGGGTCAGGGCTTAAGCAGTCCCGTCTGGAGCTGTTACAGGCAGATTACCAGAAGAAACTAATGAAAGAGAAAGAAGAAAAGATGCTACATATGTATGAAGATGCTCAACAAAGGGCACTCAACAGAGTTTCCCGACCAGAAAATGGCACTCTCAACCGTGGGGGATCTGTGCGAGAGTTTTTTAAAGAACGCCGTGCCCTTGAGGCTCATGGTAAAGGTGGAGTGCCCCCAATACAACAGCACTACAGCCAGTATCAGAAATCTCCAAATGGTAGCGCCAAGACGTACCATAGCAGTATGTCCTACAGCAGTACCACATCACATAAGAGCAGTGTGTCATATAATAGTGGTTATGGAAACAGCCACTCTGGCCCTCAGGAATACAGAAATAGTGCGGGTAGAGATCGTGCCAATCCTCTTGCTCCTATTGAGCCTAAGAATGGTGCTGCAAGTCCACAGAGTGAGCGTGCCAGGGGCAGAGCTCCAGTGCCTCCCATTCAGCAGAAACCAAGGCTCTACCAGAGGAAACTGTCTGAAGGGAAACAAGATGTGGACAGGAATGGCAACCGGATTTACCAAGGACAGGTGTACCAGGAACAGGGTAACACAGGGTATCCTGGCACTTCTCCTTCACCTCACCGTAAGGCAGCTGGACCCAGACCCCCGTTAAGGTGGGACAACCACCAGAGTAAGAGGGCAGGGCAGGAGAGCTCACAGAAACTGACAGACTTCCAGAAATGGCAGCTAGAGCAGAACAAAGCCAGGGAAGAGCGTCTTCAGCGCCAAAAGCTCACACAGCAGTCCAATTCCAGGGCCAGTGAAGGGTCGGAGAAAGACGAGCAGGATTCGGGGATTGATGTGAATGAGGAGCTTCGACGGAGAAAAGAAGAGCTGGAGGCCAGGCTTTATGCTGAGCAAGCTGAACTTCAGAGGATACAGACTCAGAGACAGCAGAAAGACGAGAAGGTGAGGTTCACATGTTACTGTCACACCAGATTGTGCCTTGGAGATTTTCTGATCTTTGGGATAAGTGTCATTAATTTACCTGTATAATGGCAGTGTGATACTGATGACAGGTGACATTACGTCGTACATGTAGATGACAACTGAAACTGCCTGGTAGATGACTGGTAGATGGTTCTATGATACTGATGACGGTTGACCTGTACATTTCAATCTCCTGGGATCTAGGGAGAGGGGGATACCCATGACCATCTGCAGGTTGCTGACAGACCTTTCCACGTACAGCCGGAGAGAAAGCCAACATGACCTGACTGCAATCATAGAAGTGAAATGGGTTTGATTATGATGTTAAAATAACATAATAACAAAATAATTAAATAGTTTTTTTTATCTTGTACATAATTGGCACTGACATGTACATGTAGTTTTTAATATTCTTTGCTGTGTTTAGCATGTGATCTTTGTAGATGTAGCTATTTTGTAATTGTAATCCCTGGAATCTCCCTATGTGTAGGAGCATCAAAAAAAGGCTAGACAGGAGCGTGCAGAGCGCGAAAGACAGAGACGCCTAGAGGAGCAGCGTGAGCGACAGCGGCATGCAGAAGAAGAACGGAGGCGTCTGCAAAAACAGCGACATCAGGATGAGGAGAGAAGGATGGAGGAGGAGGAAGAGGGGCGCCATGCGTCCCAGGCATCACTGAACTCACGAACACACAGACAGTCAGACAACGAATACAGCACAACCACGAGACATGGCCATCCACAGAGGAAAGCCCAGGCCACGACTCACAGGGCTGCACAGCCAGATCGCAGAAGTGAACGACAAAGAAGCCCATCACCTGTTAACAATAATGAGGATATGTATGTGCCGGGACCATCCACTGACATTTACGCTGCTGCTGCCAATGACAGTGAGGCATACGGTGAACATGTAGAAATGTCATCTTGCAGGATTTGTGGACGGTGCTTTGCTAAAGACAGACTTTCCAAGCATCAGAAAGCCTGTAAATCTGTCTCAAAACCAAGGAAAGTGTTTGACCCTGTCAAAATGAGAACTGAGGGAACAGAGCAGGCAAAGTATGTCAACTCCAAAAAATATCAGCGAAAATCACCCCCGGTAAGACATCTATATATTAAGTGCTTTTTGTGTACATCTCAGAACACCTGTAACTGCTTAACTAATAGGGCTGACTATCCACATGTTGCCTGCAACAGAAATCTCCAGTTGTAACAAAATATGACAGAAGCAGTTACTACTGTCGAAGATCAGGAAAATTTGGTAATCAGTCGTTATAAAGTATCAATGGTACATACATGTAGTCCTGTTTGTCAGAAATTCTGGGTATGGGTTCACTGTTGGAGACTTGAAATCAGTCATGGGTGAAGAATTTTCGATGTTATATGTGGTCTAATGGGGCCTACAACCTTCTATGACATGGTGAGCAAAATGGTCTCCCTTAGTCTGCATTGACTTTCAAAGTAGTCTCCCCTTAATCATGATAATACGAGACAAATGCTTCCTGAAAGGGAATGTACATGCAGGTGCACGGATGGTATAAAAATGTGCTGTTGCTTTGTAACTCTGGAGGCAGCACTAGCATTACAATATTGGAGGTATCTTGTTTCAAGAATGCACCGTCAATATACATGCATGATCAGCATAATCTGAAATCCGTAGAGTTATTAAAGGAGAAGAAAACTTAAATATCAAACAAATACCATTGAAAAGAGTATGTATTTTCTTGCAGGTGCATGCCATAAAAAAAAACTCAAATATGTACCTCAAGTTGATAAATTATCAATAAAGTCAGCGCCATTTTGCCTAAGAACTAGTCCTGAAGTCTTCTGTGTTAGGAAGAGAATTGCCGTGGGAAACTGCCGAAGTGCAGTTTGTACATTTCCGGTAGAACTCTTCCCAGAAGGTAGCGAACAGTACAGTTTGTTTTCTGCTCGACAATCGGTAATGTTGGACATAGGTTCCGAGTTTACACGAACAAGCGGGCAGTTTTAACCACTCTCATTGGTTGAGAGGCAACACATCCCCGGCATAAATTACAGGGTGTTAAAGATGGAGGATGCAATGGACTCAGGCTTTTCAGGCTTTACGTGTATGGCGAGGAAAAATTATGCAGCAGGCACTATCAGATTATACACCAGGCACAACCAGATAGAAAAAAATGTGCTCTTTTCAGCCTATAGTGTCATAATTTTGTTTTCTTCTCCTTTAAACTAAATAATGAAATGTAGTGAAAGCTACATTGTACGCGTGCATACATAAAAACATGTGCACAAAATAACATGGCTGATACCACATCAGTGTTACAGGAGACATATCTGTTTTCATATATTTAAACCATACATTCGTTTACAGTAAATTCTGGTTTCCCCCCACTATAGTGCTGGCCACCGTCATATAAGTGGCATATGTTTGAATACGACGTAAAAAACCAGTAAGATAAATACAGTAAATGACCTCAAATTTCACCCATGATTAAGTGACACATTTTGTCTGAATCTGACAGTTCTGCAGAGTTTGGACACATGTAGGTGTTTCGAAGTTTGTTTGAAAAGTAGGATAATATTCTGCTTTGAATATATATTTTTCGGCACCAAAAGTATTATTTATGTAAATTGTATAGTACGTATGAGAATTGTATAGTACGTATGGACCTTTAGACATTCTTAGCTCATGGGCTAAACTGAGGCTGAACTCATAAAATGTGCATGTACGTGCGTGTTCATGTATCGTATGTAATGGCCAAGTCACATGATCTGACAAAGCACACACTGGTTTTCTTTGAAGTTAAAGACTGCTTTTGAACCAAGTAAAAGTATCTCTCATGTTATGGATAATGGTTCAAAGTTTGGCGTGAGATGACATGTACCTGATAATTAATGATGTTTCACTGGCCAGAGTTCATGGATGGGTGAATACACTGTGAAATGTAGGTAAATTGAAAATCGACTTTAGATTAGTTGTATTCCCCAGATAGTGTCTAACATGGCACTGGTCTTACGATAGTGTGTGAGCAGCCATTGATTTGTGAGTGGAGTTGTGGATGACCCCAGCTACAACCTCGTGCAGAGCCTAGGCTTCCCCAATCTGTCAGGATAATAGTTGCCATGTATTGCTCCCAATGATCAGCAGCAGGGGGGGAAGGTCTGGTTTAAAGAATTTAACAGGCTCAGGTTCCAATATTGGACAGATATCTACAGGTTATTTAACGCTGAATCAGCTTATACTAGACCTCCAGGATAATCTTACTGCTGCCATAAGAATGGAGCAAGTGTTTCCAGTAATGTCATAAATACCAGAAATATTGGTAAGCAGAGTTGGCAAGTGAATTTGGGTTGATACATGTGCATAAGTCTAGTAATTAATAATGTGGTTGAAGGAAATTGAACAGAGCCCAGGGGAAACCCACAACCATCTTCAGGTTGTTGCCAGGCCTTCACATGTGCAGCTGGAGTCATTGTGCTGTGCTAGCACACTAACATGTATACATGTACATATGTACATGTGTATTCCATGCAAGGACTTGTCTGTTGAACAGTCTAGTGTTAGCATTTTGAGAGTAGAATGGACAAAAAAATTGTTATTTCATTATTAAATCATGTTCTTTTTTGTTTGTTGTTTTTGTCATTCAGACCAAGAAGTCCAACTGGAGAGCACAGCATGAGAGCTTCATTCAATCTATCCGCTATGCTAAGAAGATGACTGAATATGAGGCCAGTGGGATGAAGCTGTCAGATCTGCCCCCTCCCCCTCCCTCAGACACCTCTGATTATGTCCAGTGCCCCCACTGTAACCGCAGGTTTAACGCTGGTGTTGCTGAACGTCATATCCCAAAATGTGTCAATATCAAGGCCAAGCCCCGTCCTCCACCAAAGAGAAGATAATTTTAAGAGGCTACGTTGAATTCACCAATACGTTCTGTCATGTGTTTCCTCAGCTAACCCTTAAGCCATTAATTAGTGCATTATTATTACAGATGTGTATTAGCATGAACATGTATGCCCTGTGCCTGATTTCTCCCTGAATCTTCAGATGCAGTCCTGCTGAATGCATTGATGTCATTCTGTTTGTACATATACAGATCTGTATTTATAATATGTCTGTAAAGAAAGGACACTTTTCTCAGAATATAGTACTACTAACCATATACCAAAGTACAAATGTAGCCACTTGGACAGCATATTAAAGTGAAGACTATGACCCGGAACAGTACCAAAGGCTTGAAGCAGGAAGGTTATCCAGTATGATATCTACAATGTATATGCTCACTGTGGCAGGTGTGCTTGTGAATCATTTTCAAATCCCACACTGGTACACGTGCAGGTACTGTGTGTACATGTAACTGAAAGCAGCTACTATGTCCACTACGGTATTGCAGCAATAACATAGCTTTGTGTACATATAATAACACTCCATGTAGAACTGTTGAGACGACATGTAGGTTAGAAAAACTGAAGTGTAAGTAGTTGAGTGAAGTGTGTGGTATCCTGCTGAGGTACATGGCAGGGAACTGATGTCTACAGGTGGCTGACTGGATACACAGTTGTACATGCTGGGAAACTGTCAATGTTCTGCTGCTGAACCATTCATCATCATGGGACTTTTTGTATGTTCAAGTGTGTTTATGCAGTTTAATGCTTGTTCTCTGTAAATCTACTTGATTGAACACGGACCGGCATTAGGATATATTATGGTGTATTTGTAGCCCACAAGTATCTAGTTTTACAGAGTTATGCCCGACTGTGTGTATGGTGATGTTGATCATGAAAGAACCTGGCTATTCAGATCTGATGAAAAAATAGTTGTCTCCTACAAACTTCCTGTGAGATTGATTGTCATATGTTTAGGTTGCTCATGTATATGCTGTAGCTATATGTCTGGTGCAGGCCAGCAACAAAAGTGTAGACAATATGTTTAGGTTGCTCATGTATATGCTGTAGCTATATGTCTGGTGCAGGCCAGCAACAAAAGTGTAGACAATATGTTTAGGTTGCTCATGTATATGCTGTAGCTATATGTCTGGTGCAGGCCAGCAACAAAAGTGTAGACAATATGTTTAGGTTGCTCATGTATATGCTGTAGCTATATGTCTGGTGCAGGCCAGCAACAAAAGTGTACATTTTTTACTTCATGTAAAAACTCAGAATTTTTCTCATGATGGATTTGCTCTTTAGAATATTATTGTCTCTTTGTAAAAATGCACTAAGCACTTGTGCAAAAAGAAGTTAATGGTTTTCTTATTACACATAGCTGTATGTAGTAATAGTTTATAGTGAGATGATGCTAACATGATGAGCAGGTGCTCACTTCATCAGGGTTAATTGTGCTTGATGGCTAAACTATTGAGGATTGCTCAGAAATGTCACTACTGCCAGTGTTAGGCAGAACTTAGGATTCACCGTGCACATGTGTATCTGAGGGGGTAAAACCTGGCCCATTTAGGTGGAGTTGGGATGTCCTCCTTGACTTGTGGAATGGTTAATGAATCTGATGCACCTGGCATTGTCAACTCCTGTCACTGACTCAGACAGCAGACTCCACAATAAGGGGCTCATTTTTACTCTGTTCCTGTTTTCACTCACCCAACAAAAACAAAATAACCTTGGACATGCATTTAATACTTAGCAAAATGGGATGTACCAATTGAAGCCTCCTAGAGATGAAGTAAATGCTGGCTGCTGATGTTGATTTTGATAACACAGCTGATAAGTGGTTTGCATGGACTTGGCACTCCCTCATCTAGATACTTGTGTATAAGATGTATTGTCACCCATAACTAAATATTAAATGTGTAACTACTACAACTCTTCAGTCGTTTTTAATTCTCCAAATTAGTTTCTCATAACCAGTGTAAAACCATGCTCTAAATTATGCATGATTAATAACTTTTCTTAATGCCGAAGAATTGAAGGTGTGACTATATAGGATGCTAAAGTTACTATTATAGCAGCCTAAATTGTGGTCTTACCCCATTTTTGGTATTGGAGAATTTGATGTTAAATCCTGGTAAACCAGGATGCTAACCAGTTCTGTCCTGGTAAATATTGGTGAGCATTGTTTGCAACCAGTCCCTGTTCCTGCATTTCACCTCAGCATAGCACCCTTATTTCATCTTCAGCACTCATATTTGTAAGGACCTTAAACACTGACATAATCAAACAACGAATTGGTCTCTTTATTTTACACCAAATGAGTTTGGGTAATGTTTGTTGTGAAGACATTTCTTGTTGACCAGAAAAAAGAATTGTGTAGCATAAAGGCAAAAAAACATATCAGCTTTATTTTTGTTTTAAATTTTTGTTTCACTGATGTTTTATATGACCACTTTACCATTAACCATTTGGTATGACATTGGAAGTGAAGTGTAGATATTAGGCCTACCTCTATATATGTATGAAGAAGTTTTAATCTATTTTTTTCTTTTTCTTTTTCTTTGTAAGAAAGACTATGTATGCTATTCAAATCCGTCCTTAAAGTTTTCTGTGATATACATACAGAACGTGTTTACACTTGTCCACATTTGAAAAGTGCTTAACAGATTCTATTACTCGCTAAAATACTGGCCACTGGTATAAAATTTTCTTGACTGTAATCACATTATTCAGAATACAGAATTTACACCATACACCCTCTCCACAGTCCACACTCTGTACACCCTTTACACTATACACACTCTCCACAGTCCACACTCTGTACACCCTTTACACTATACACCCTCCACAGTCCACACTCTGTACACCCTTTACACTATACACCCTCTCCACAGTCCACACTCTGTACACCCTTTACACTATACACCCTCTCCACAGTCCACACTCTGTACAACCTTACACTATACACCCTCTCCACAGTCCACACTCTGTACACTCTTTACACTATACACCCTCTCCACAGTCCACACTCTGTACACCCTTTACACTATACACCCTCTCCACAGTCCACACTCTGTACACCCTTTACACTATACACCCTCTCCACAGTCCACACTCTGTACACCCTTTACACTATACACCCTCTCCACAGTCCACACTCTGTACGCCCTTTTCACCACACACCCTCCACACTTTGCATTTTATCATAATACAACTGGCTTTGCACTGGACACCCTTTTCACTGGACACCCCTTCAACCCAATACACCCCTTTACACTATACACCCTCTCCACAGTCCACACGCTGTACGCCCTTTACACCAAACACCCTCCACACTTTGCATTTTATCATAATACAACTGGCTTTGCACTGGACACCCTTTTCACTGGACACCCCTTCTACCTCTACTCTGTACTCACTTTGCACTGTCAACACTGTATGGTACACCCTCTACACAGTGCACTTTTTGCACTGTACACCCCTTCTACCTTACGCTCTTTCTGCATTGCCCACACTCTGCACAGTAGCCTACACCCGGTACACTGTACACCCTCTGACCTTGTACAGTACACTCTTTACACTATACACCCTCTCCACGGTCCACACTCTGTACACCCTTTACACCACACACCCTCCACACTTTGCACTGTGCACTCTGAAATATCTTTATTCCAATAACAAAGAAAAGAAAAGAAATGTAAAATACAGTTCCACATTGCACCTGCTCAAGCTCTGCTTTTGTGTATGTCTGGGAAGGTGTAGGTATATGTTTTGTTAGGTCTTCTGGTTGTGCATATCTATCCACATTGTAATAAGACAGGCATACAGTATGTGCATTGCCACCTACGTACTGTATGCTATTCAAGTCCGTCCTTAAAGTTTTCTGTGATATACATACAGAACGTGTTTATACTTGTCCACATTTGAAAAGTGCTTAACAGATTCTATTCCTTGTTAAAATACTGGCCACTGGTATAAAATTTTCTTGACCGTAATCATCCTAGATGTTTTCATGGTGTAATGTGTCAGATTACTATTGTGGTAGATAGACTAATGTACCTACATGTCTACACATGTAGTCAAGGAGGCCGTTTAGTGCTGATTAGTGACAGATAAAAGAGCATGATAGCCTACATGCGTGGGGGACTGACATTTTAGAACAAGATGTGTCCATGTAGAAGTTACATGTCCATATGGTATGTTTTGAATTTCTGTGCTGATTAACTGAGTTCAAATCTTCTCTGTATTCTGGAAATAGATGATTTACCATTTACCAAGAGATTTTCAGCATACACTCACAGTGTACACAGTCTATGGACAACTACCAAGTACCCTCTGACCCTGCACATAATCAGAATGATGTATGTAATATTACATATTAAACACAAATCAGTCTGTGATAATCAAAATGGTAAATTTGCATTTTATTTATTATTTGTTTTATTTATGTATGAATATTTACATATGAATTTTTATGTAATTTTTCGGATAATTAATATTGACTGATCCCGTCTGTGATAATTATTTAGTAAAGCTTTCTAAACATACCTCCTTGCTAGTATATCCGTTTTGTGTGTCGTACAATAAAGATCAAAACTTAGTCATAATTGTATACCAGTTTTGTTTGTTTGTGCAAGAAGAAATCATGTTTTCAAGATTATGTGAAAAAAATTTTGGCAGATTTATTGCTTGAGGCTTGTGTAGAAGGCATACTTGCATCCACTCCCTCGTGGTTAAGTGCCCTGTAGCAGATTTCATTTCCTCCCTTGATGCCCTTCTGCAGCTTCCATGTTAGTGTGGTTAGATGGCCAATACTGATCCTGGGTAAAGAAGATCAATTTTCGTACCTGTGCACTTCATAAGTTGTTAACTGTAGATTACTTTACCTTTATGATGGTGCATGTCTACCTATCAAAGTCCTGCAGGGCTGCGTTCTGATTTAGGTATTTTATTAGTGTTTAGCACCATACTTAATAACCCTTCACTTACAGGCATAGGTTTATATATCTAGATTCATTGAATCAGATTACCTGGAATATACTATCGTCCTTTGCCACACACCTGGCCAATCTTCTGATTGGATTTGAGCCAGTGACCTCATTGTTCTGGGGCAAATTAGCTGAAAGAACAATGCGTGAGTGGGATAAGCCAGCATTGTTTCTGGAACTGATCAAAAAATCACCTGGAGCCAGATTTTATCTGACAATAGATTTCAATGGAAAAAGAAAAGAGGAACAAAGAAGTTATGTTATCTGGTGTCTGTTGTTTACATAGTACCATTGTTTTCTGGCTGTCCTAGAAATATTTGGACCTTGACACAAACAATTAAGTTAACATGGCTTATTCAAAACCAACCATACAACAGTATTTGTGGGAAAACGGTAATGTGGAGAGCCACACCACGAAATAACAATAACCCAAACAGATATGTGTTTGCGTGTTGTTTTTGATTTGATTTAGCAGGTGGCAAGACTTATTGGTTATTTGTAAACTTATTCAAGCAACGCAGTTATAAACAATAAAAAAAAATGATCAGAGATAAAATGAAAAGGTATTGACAAAGCCTCTGACAATGCATTTGCGCAAATGCATTCATAGTTATGAATAAATGAGCATCAAAAACAGGATGGTGCTGAATGAATTTTGGTCTCAGAAATATTAGCTGTGATAAAGTAAAAGCCTGTATTAGATATTTTATCATAATAGAACTCGCTTTGCACTGGACACCCTTTTCACTGGGCACCCCTTCTACCTCTACTCTGTACTCACTTTGCACTGTCAACACTGTATGGTACACCCTCTACACAGTGGACTCTTTGCACTGTACACCCCTTCTACCTTACACTCTTACTGCATTGTCCACACTCTGCACAGTAGCCTAAACCCGGTACACTGTACACCCTCTGACCTTGTACGGTACACTCTTTACACTATACACCCTCTCCACGGTCCACACTCTGTACACCCTTTACACCACACACCCTCCACACTTTGCACTGTGCACTCTGAAATATCTTTATTCCAATAACAAAGAAAAGAAAAGAAATGTAAAATACAGTTCCACATTGCACCTGCTCAAGCTCTGCTTTTGTGTATGTCTGGGAAGGTGTAGGTATATGTTTTGTTAGGTCTTCTGGTTGTGCATATCTATCTACATTGTAATAAGATAGGCATACAGTATGTGCATCGCCACCTACGTAATGACGTGGGAAAACGTCATTGCTGATTTCACGACAGACCGTACATAATGTTCGACACACGCTCAACCACATGGACTTGAAGCCCTTCATGCATCTAGGGCCTGTAGGCCATTAATTCGACCAAGCGTCCTGTCCACTCCTGTCTCACAGCAATAAACTGCCGAACTTGTTTATAATATGTGATTTTTTTCGTTTTAATCATTTGCAAAACTGACATTAAGTCACGCAACTAGTGTTAACAACCTACTGAGTCCTATTTATGTTAACAAGTAAGAAATGTATATGCACCCCCATACTGCCGTTGACACAAATTATAGTCGGTGTTAATGACGTGACCTATGTTGACACAATGATAGGAAAGCTTCGGGTTTGGCGTGGACATCAGGTAGGGCTTTCAATAGGTCAGTGGATGTCATAAGCCTCGAGGCCGTCAGGTCTGTATTAGAAATTTTGCCATTTATGGAATGCTTTTATTGTTCTTTGATTTCCTTGAATTTCTTGTCAAAAACATCAACCTGAAATGAATATTTATCAACTCTGATCTTTGCAAGAGGCAAATTGACCTATGGGATTGGGAGTTACTCTTTTGTTGTATATAGACCGCAGTGTAAAAAAAGGTTCTGTGTATAATGGTCGGGTGCAGATATATCACGCCCAGTGCAGATATATCACACCTAGTGCAGATATATCACGCCCAGTGCAGATATATCACACCCAGTGCAGATATATGACGCCCAGTGCCATTTGTTAGAACGCACATTTCATTTATTCAATGGATGTTTATTCAGTAGTGGTAACTGGAATGATCCCTCAAAACCTGACAGTCTGAATTTCCTAATTAAACTTTGCAAGTACAGGTAGCACAACCTAAACGTAGGCGTACATATAAGAGATATTTGAAATTAACAAAAACTTTTCCACCCTCATACATTGATTCACAATTTTTTTCTGACACCTCTCTGGCCATAAGTGGGAAGGTCTGTCAGCAACCTGCGGAAGGTCGTGGGTTTCCGCCCATCATAATGCTGGCTGCCGTCGTATAAGTGAAATATTCTTGAGTACGGCGTAAAACACCAATCACATAAATAAATAAATTTTTTCTGACTCTGAAACAGTGATTCCACGAAGTAAGTGTCTTCAACATTATCTAGTCATATAGTCAGCTAAACGGGTGAAAATACACCGTGTCCGAATTGTTTTTATATTGTTTTTTCTATTCTGCAATATCCGCTTTATTTTTACTAAGTAACAGATCTGGACAGATTGTTCAGCACCTCTGGGGTAAGGTGCCGAACTGTTGTCTCGTTTTCGTATTGTTGAGATTAGTACAGAGGCTAGTACATGGCATACAAGCACCAATGCTTTTACGGCTGCTATACAGTTGCTTAAATCTGAATGGTCTCGGTTTGAGTACTATTGAGATGTATCTGTTTGCTGATTTAAGCGTCATAGTATATAGATGCATTGCAGATGGTATGTTGGAGCATTGCACTACCATACAGCCTGCAGTTTTCATACACGCAACCAGTTACTCATCAGTACAGATTATTTTATCTGGGTTATTTTGTGAAACACCTCGATACACAATCATTGTTAAATTCTTCTTGAGCATCGGTGGCTGAGTGGTTAGCGTGCTAGTACACCACAATGACTCAGGCATGCCTCACCAATGCTGTCGTTCCATCTCATGCTGGCTTCCTCTTCGGTTGTACATGAGAAGGTCCTCGTGCCACGGGCCGCGACCCTTGGGTCGGAGGTCGAGATGTCCTCAACAATATCGTTCGCGTGCCGCGGCCCGCGACCACGTGATGTAGACCTACGTACTATAGATCAATAGTAGTAATCTGGAGGGCAACTCGCTGACAGAAATTGACGTGTTTATCGGGGTCATTCATAAACCTTGTTCTATACATATGAAAATGCCCACAAACTATGTATAAATGTTTTATAACATCACCAATGATATATGCAGATATGACGTATAGTATAATGTTGGTAACTGATGTTCAAGTATAATCTTCTCAAGACAAAGAAATTGACGTACCTCGTTTAGTGACAATTTAATATAATTTCTTCTCCACAAATGTATCAACTTGTTTAGCGGTCTGCATTTGTATTTGTTATACCAAAGATTCTAGTCCATGTTCATGGTATAAACTAAACTACAGGTTAATAAGAGTTTTATTTCATACTGACTGTATCTCCGGCCGTACGTGGAAAGGTCTCCAGCAACCTGCGGTTGGTCGTGGTTTTCCCCGGGCTGTACCCGGTTTCTTCCCACCATAACGCGGGCCGCCGTTGTATAAGTGAAATATTCTTGAGTTCTTGAGCAAATCAATCAGTCAAACAATCAATCAAATACTGGCTGTAATTCCATTCGGGTTGTGGGATAATTTTCTTATCCCATACGGGTTGCACTAGTTTGAAGCAGAACCTCAATTCACCTCATTCCAGTAAGTCGTGCAGCCAGGCGTTTCCCGTGTCTCCATTAGATGTGAGATATATGCGGAGTGTCAAACTCGAAACTGTGAACCAAAACAGACTTGTTCATTTCGCGTAGAGCTGGGAAGTGGGCCTGTGAAGTGCAATGTACATCCTCAGGATAATGAAATGAACACAATGAAGTGATACATATTTTGTTATCGACAACTGATATTCTAGCATGGTACACGATTTTAATACTGATTTCACTCAGTCGCCTAAAACATACCTCGCGTCTTTTCAACATCATTGAAAACTGTTGACCTTTGCATGATTCCATTTTATTCCATCGTACTTTATGTACTTTTTTTTAGTTATTTGGTGGTTTTTGTTAGACGTTGTTTTTGGAAATTGGCCTTGCCATTATTGACCTGGAATGTCCTTATTGGTTGGCGGCTGGTATACGAATGTCTGTTCGACGCATAGATTGTATTTAATTCCATATTAGAAGAATGGCAACCCATGCGTACTGCGTGAAACGGGCAAATAGCGAGAAAAAACCCTTGCAATTTGTTTGCAAACATTATGGTTCTGTGTTTGTCTCATTAGTAACATGAATTGTAGACTTGTGCAGATGGAATGCTATCACGTAGGCACGTAGACATGGATGGACAGATATTACATCGACATAGAAAGACGCAGGAAAAAACATTATATGAAGTCGTCGTCATACGATTTGAAAACTATCAATACCAGGTAAAACCGTAACCATTCATTCATAATGTGAAGAGAAAATCAGTGCTGAGAATGGAGGCCATTAGATCAAATTAAAGGTAGTTCAGTAACTGCTGTACTAAAGTTCCTTGCCAGTGAGATACTGACCACGAGCCTCATGTGAACAATGCACACGTGTACGTGCTCACAGAGCTGTATCATAGCTGTAGCTGTTTAGGAATTGTCAGTCATCATTCAAAAGTAAATGTTAAACTGGGGTCTCTGTTGTGCGGCGCAATGACCCAAGAGTCTCTCACCAATGCGGTCGCTGCGAGTTCAGCTCTTGTTGGCTTCCTCTCCGGTCGTACATGAGAAGGTTTCTCAGCAACCTGCGGATAGTCGTGGGTTTCTTCCCGGCTCCGCCAGGTTTCCTTCCACCATATAATGCTGGCCGAGATGGCCACGTTGGATACATGGGCACTGTTTGCAATCAAACCACACCTGAGATACATATTTTAGTCAACAACTACTTATAAACTATCATTATACATCTTTGGATGCTGATCTAATTTATTGGCCTAGAACATTCCTTGCGTCTTTCCGTCATCACTGAAAATTATTTTAAATGATAAACTAAGAAAGTATATAAAGTAAAGAAAAGACGTTTTCTCTGTTGTATGTTCTCTGTTGGATGTTCATATTTCGTACAGTTACAAAAAAAAATGACAAGCCTATGATTTGGTTCGCATTTGCATCGGATTTAAATTTATCACTAATTGTTCCATTAGAAACCAAGAGATGGAAACCGACCCCGATGGAAAATTACAGGGTTTTTTTTATTCCTTTGCATGATACTGTGTCCTAGATGTTCGTTTCCGAATACCCAGCAGTTGGCATGTATGACCACACCGTGATTTGTTCCCAGTCTTGCCTCTTTTCAGCGGACGTGAATTTCCGGCCACCCTTGTCGAGGAAATCAGGAAACGGTTGAGAAATCGAAGATGCAAAACAAAGGCTTCCTGGGTCGTCCGACCATTCATCTCCGTCTCTTCGACTTGCACCAGCCAAACCGATATAGTATTAAGCATACAACCTTTCTGCGAGCTTGACACCCGATACAGTCTGTCTTAAGCATGCTTAATCAATCACAGCTTTATCTCACTGTCGCCTCGTGTGAGCTTGTCCATTTTGTAGGCCCAAATTGGCCGCACTGCCATGAAGAGGAGCTCGCCGGAATGGCCATGTGTTGGTTCATAGCGCTCTGCGGCTGCAGACAGCGAGGGGAGTATATAGATGAGAGTGCCAATCCGTTCATCTAATTATTGTAGGTGTTTATTAACGGTCCAGACGTGTTCAGATGAAGGACAACCTCCCTCCAGAACCCTCTGCTACCCTGTAAGGTTGACTAACATATATGTACAGCTATATAAGCCGTTCCCTCAGCCACAAATATGTAGACGGAACAACTGATGACGGTAGTCATCAACCACAGACTCACACATCACCTTTACAGAGTGTACAGCATGTTCCTCTCACGTGGTCAGCGTGACAGAGGGTACAGCATGTTCCTCTCACCTGGTCAACGTGACAGAGGGTACAGCATGTTCCTCCCAACTTGTCACTGTGACAGAGGGTACAGTATGTTCCTCTCACCTCGTAACTGTGACAGAGGGTACAGCATGTTCCTCTCACCTGGTCAGCGTGACAGAGGGTACAGCATGTTCCTCTCACCTCCTAACTGTGACAGAGGGTACAGCATGTTCCTCTCACCTTGTAACTGTGACAGAGTGTACAGCATGTTCCTCTCACCTGGTCAGCGTGACAGAGGGTACAGCATGTTCCTCTCACCTCGTAACTGTGACAGAGGGTACAGCATGTTCCTCTCACCTTGTCAGCGTGACAGAGGGTACAGCATGATCCTCTCATCTGGTCAGCGTGACACACGGTACATAATGTTCCTCTCACCTTGTCAGGGTGACAGTGTGTACATCATGTTCCTCTCACCTGGTCAGCGTGACAGCGGGAAAGCGTGTTCCTCTCACCTTGTCATCGTGACAGATGGTACAGCATGTTCCTCTCACCTTGTCAGCGTGACAGTGGGTACAGCATGTTCCTCTCATCTGGTCAGCGTGACACACGGTACATAATGTTCCTCTCACCTTGTCAGCGTGACAGTGTGTACATCATTTTCCTCTCACCTGGTCAGCGTGATAGAGGGAAAGCATGTTCCTCTCACCTTGTCATCGTGACAGATGGTACAGCATGTTCCTCTCACCTGGTCAACGTGACATACGGTATAACCTAATACTCCACTTGGTCGGTGTGATATACGGTACAGCATGTTCGTCTCATTTGGTCAGCGTGACATACGGTACAGCGTAATACACTCACCTGATCGTCTTACTCTCACAGATCTTTGCCTTGTAGTGGTAGAATTAGTAATAGTTTAAGGTTAGAGGGCATTAAAAGAGGTCCTTGCTGTGATAGTGGTTGAAGTGTCTGCATTGTAATCGGCAGACTCCGATTCAATTCCAGGCAGTTAATTTTTTATCCGTCTGAAAAAAAAAATATGAAAAGTATGCGTCCAAATATCCGAAATTGGAGAATTGTGGAACTGTGAGTTCAAGTCCAGCTTTTGCTGGCTTCCTCTCCGGTCGTACGTGGGGAGATCTCCCAGCAACCTGCTTGTGGTTGTGCGTTTGCCCGGTTTCCTCCAACCATAATGCTGACTGGCGTCGTATAAGTAAAACATTCTTGAGTACGGCGTAAAACACAAATCAAATAAATAAATAAAATCGATGTCGGGAGACCTCGGAATCAAATCTGGGTCGGATCATACCAAAGATTTTCAAAATGGTCTTTGCTACTGGGGGGCCTGATACCAGTATGGTGTGACTGGGTGGGGTATCATGTCTGGTGTCTTCAGCATGATACTTCAGTGACGGCAGCACTTTTGCGGCATGGCGCCCTGGCAGAAGAGGACACAATATATGTCCACATGTGATGACTCCTCTTCGTCATAGGGGTATAACCGAAAGAATGGTAAGTTCGACCTTAAATCCCAACCATACATACAGATTCTAATTCTCAGTAACGTTCATTTATGCCCAGATGTTGCATACCTGTCGTGTCAGCTCAAGTTACGATCGATGTGCAGATATGTAGGTATTCGAATCGCGTTTTTTCGTTTAAAGAAATATATTTTGTAACACCAGATTCTTGAATAAGCAAACCACGACATATACATTCTAACAAGCATGACTGCACGTATTTGTATCTTTGTACACATATATAAGTGTATTTAGCTCTAAAACTCTCGGGCGTAGCCGAGTGTTCCATCTGGCGCACTCACTGTTGAATGTGTAACTTTGTCACTTTGTAACTTTAATAGCCGCAACAGCCGTGGTATGATGACAGTATACATATGCACAAAGCAAGTATTATTGCGTATAATACACTCGGCAACAATCGTCTAGTTTGTGGAATGCAAACAGTTCGTGTAACTGTGGTATGCAGACATAAATAATGATTCAGCAACATCTATACTTTTAACTAGATCTTTATTTGTCCTGGCCCCCATATTTCCCATTGTTGTATTGTGAAGGTAAGCAAAAGTACAAAATACATGGTGAAATATGCGCATACGTCATCAGACGTTCACACATACGGTTGCTTGATTGATGGAGTGATTGATTTGTTGATTCGTTGATTAACTTACCCTTTGTTTAATTGACTGACAGTTTGATTGATACAATACATAAATTTGGCAAATAACTGAAAACGAACATCAAAGCTGTATGGAAAGGGATAATGGTGTGGGCTCCTTCATGTCTGTGTTTTATAAGTACACATACTTAATAGACTTATTGCGAAATGATAATTCGCAAATTGTTTTATGTATTTTTTAGATAAGGTAATGCGTATCAATGTGAGCAGAGTTGGTCGATAATAACAGGGAAATCTGAATTTCATAACTTGACTCATGTTATATGAGTGAGAAATGAGCATCTTATACAGGGTCGAACTTAAACAATGTTACCTTCCCTTTAGCAAGATAGTATGCCGTGTCAAAGATATTAGCACAACGCCATATTGTAGTCTTCGTCAAACAAGTATCAGACAAGAATAACTGAAGAGGCTTTATGCAAAGGCTTCACCGGCAGTGACGAGTTGTGATCAATACCCCAAGGCAGGAACTAAATGAAAAAGTCATCTCACTATGATCACTTGGTCTATAAGCTGTCATCAACACTATGGTTTTTAATTTCCTTTGCTGTCCATTAAATGACAAGAGCGTAAGCTAGTGTCGGAACTGCTTTGCTAGTGTCTGATGTTATTGCACGTTGGAGTGTAATCGTATAAAAGTCCGCCTGCCTTCGTCTTGATGAAGGTTGTCCGGTAGCGAGACTGTCACTGCCATGTTCATCTCTCCCTCTCTCCCCACGGAGCCCATACCTGGGATGTATGGTATTCATACAGATTCCACAATCTCCTGTTGCACTGTTAATATATCCCCCTCTTCACTCATCTGTACATCATCGTTATCAAATAGCGCTTTCCAAGAAGTTTCTTTCCAACATTATTTCTTCTCCTAACGATGTTTACACGTATGGGTTTATGCTCTTTGTTCTTGCACTTTCAGTTAAATTATCTCGTGCCATATTCCCGAATTCCGAGCCTTAGTACCTGACGAAGCAGTTTTCATTTTTCATGTTATTGCATCAAGCTTTCCGTTTCAAAATAATTAAAAACTAATCTGTTTTCCCTATTTGAAAATATCGGTTTTCTCTCAGGTTCGGTAATGGCATAATTCAAAATGAATAGAATATCAATTACATCTTTGAGAGGCAATGACCCGTGATGGAATTCATATTTGTGGGTTGCGTTTAGAGTTCTGGACATGCTTCACACACTGCATAGTTTAAACCCAGTGCAAGTATTTTGTCGGAGTTACTACCTGCTGGCAGATTTCAATATATACGTAATGATGGAAGTTCGTTGCGGCTATATAGGCTATGTATTACTCCGTCGTGCCGTTTTCTATGTACTTAAACAGGAGAAAGACGCTATTTTACCATTAAACTAACGGAACCCTCTCCTTTTGAAAATCCTTTTGGTCGCCGACTTGACGAACTCGTCCAAAGTAAATGGTGCTAGGGCATCAACGACACCGGACTTCTCGTGTATTCTATAGCGATTGTAATACAGGCATATTTAATACTAGGTCATGATCAGTCACCCCCCCCCCCCCCCCAGACCCCACCCCCACCACCACCATCCCCTATTACTGAAGTTACAGCCACCCTAAATCTGTTTAATTATTTGTTGTCCTTCGTCTACATACAAGTATACAAAAGATAATAGCCAAGCGCATCTAATCCATTATAAGCATACGTTAAACTGACTGCCTCACATGCTTGCTGTGTTTTACCGTTTCTTAACAGCTGAATTACTTTTGCTTGATCAATATCTAAGTCAACTTGCTAATCATATATTATTGTCTTTTTAATGTTACTTTCACATATGCTCACCATACCGCTTTCAATGGACTTGCCACAGTGCGTATGTATTATAATCTTTGAGCCACTTTCAACTTTCTCGTACACGTCCAGGCTTTTTTTAACCTAGTACTAACTCTTTTCAATTAATGTCCGTCTCCCATATTTTCTCCCCATCATATAGGGTTGCTTAGCTCAAATATGTTGTAATGTAACATTGATTTTTCAAATCCTTATTATTTTGTTCTTTCCTTAATCGTCTGTGGATATGGGAGCGGGGATTGGGATTATTAGGGGGAAAAGCTCCATGGATCATATTTTCCCACCACTAAGCTTATACACATTGTTCGTTTCACGGAAACTTCGTTGCCATGAGCATATATCATGTTAACTTAATTTTATAGATGTATAATGTGTCCGGTTTATAACTGAGCACTGCATATGGGGGTATATTTGAACATTGTGTTATTACCCCATCCATCATGGACTGACACTTTATATTTCGCCTTGGGTTTTAAAATGATACCCTGTTCCATTTAGGAGAGATCGAGCTTTTTGACCACACCCTCCTCTATTTATCAAATGTTTCTCCGCATGACGATCCATCAGAAAAGTGGTCGTGTATGGTCACTGCCGGTCAGACAATCTCACCAAATGGACCGTGGTTAAAGATTCGATCTGTTATTATGGTATTGATACGCGTCACTGATTTTATCGATCCATAACAGCTCCGTGACAGCTAGCAGTTTCTGTAGGAAGTCACCCCGGAGATGGCACATTAGTTACTCGTACGGTTATTTCAGCCTGTGATGGAAATGGTTGCATTTCCAATACCGACCTCACCGCTGCTGATCTTACAGACAGGTTTTCCCGATTCCATCAATTCACCCAGTCCATCCAATGGTTGCAATTTTGCAGATTAAGGGAAACGGAAACTGGACCCAGCATGATCCATTAGGACATCGATACCAAACTAATTTCCGTGTTTCAGATGTGTTAGAGAAACATTCGGGCAAAACGGAACTACAGTTATGATTAAGAAATGTCTATATCCTCATTTCCGTTCGTGTAAGGGAAGACAATTCGACCAATAGAAATGACTCCGTTATTCACGAGACATAGCTTAAGTTGTAAGCGCATTTAGGCCTACATGTTTCTTTAGGTTTAAAGATACTTTGTTTTGCAACATAATTCATTAGTAAGTGAAGAAATAGAAAGGGATAAGGCGCATGAAGTTACGTTGATATCCATCTTTCTTGAAGCACAAGGAGACAATATAGGGGCCTATAATCATCTGCTTAGAGACCACTGAAAGCGATATCAAATGTTTTGTGAAACGCTGTTGGGATGAATTTTTTACCACAAGCTGTGTGTTTAATGCTGGAACAAGTAGTTTATGTACTCTTTACATGAATAACGCTCACAATGATCTCTTCCAAGGGTAATCATAAAAGTAAAAGATCAAACATCACGCACTGGCATGTACCCTGAAGCCCAGCGTACACACAGAATAGGCCGATACAAGCGGCATCACGCACTGGCATGCGCCCTGAAGCCCAGCGTGCACACAGAATAGGCCGATACAATCGGCATCACGCACTGGCATGTACCCTGAAGCCCAGCGTGCACACAGAATAGGCCGATACAATTGGCATCACGCACTGGCATGCACCTGAAGCCCAGCGTGCACACAGAATAGGCCGATACAAGCGGCATCACGCACTGGCATGCACCTGAAGCCCAGTGTGCACACAGAATAGGCCGATACAAGAGGCATCACGCACTGGCATGTACCCTGAAGCCCAGTGTGCACACAGGAAATGCCGATACAAGCGGCATCACGCACTGGCATGCACCCTGAAGCCCAGCGTGCACACAGAATAGGCTGTTACAAGCGGTATCACGCACTGGCATGCACCCTGAAGCCCAGCGTGCACACAGAATAGGCCGATACAATTGGCATCACGCACTGGCATGCACCTGAAGCCCAGCGTGCACACAGAATAGGGCGATACAAGCGGCATCACGCACTGGCATGCGCCCTGAAGACCAGCGTGTACACAGGAAATGCCGATACAAGCTGCATCACGCACTGGCATGCACCCTGAAGACCAGCGTGCACATAGAACAGACCTATACAAGCGGTTCAAGCTTATGAAAACTATTTAAAGTCGGTGTAAATTTCCACCACTGACTGGATGCAGTTATTGACCGTGGTGTAAATTTCCACCAACAGTGAAGCAATAATTCAGACCTCTGTGAGCTATAAAAACGGCATGTTCAGTTTTTGCTGCAATTCTTTTTTTCCAATTTTACAGGGCTCCAATTCGCCTCATATAACGGCGAAATCTAAAACAATAATACAATGACCGAGTGTCCCGTGTGTGCACGTGATGATATAGCTTGAAGGTCGTCCTATTTGATTGGTATAATTTGAAACCTGAGCTGCTAACTGACACCAGAATTACTTTTGAATATAAAACTGGCAACTAACTTGAGGAACCATTTTTAAGATGTACCTGCACAACGGTGTCTCGCTGTCCACATGAGTAGAATAACAATGACATTGGTTTAAGCATAATGCCATATGGTTCGTCATGATTTTTTTTTTTTTTTTGATTTGTGTTTTACGCCGTACTCAAGAATATTTCACTTATACGACGGCGGCCAGCATTATGGTGGGTGGAAACCGGGCAGAGCCCGACAGAATCCCACGACCATCCGCAGGTTGCTGAAAGACCTTCCCACGTACGGCCGGAGAGGAAGCCAGCATGAGCTGGTCTTGAACTCACAGCGACCGCACTGGTGAGAGGCTCTGGGTCACTACGCTGCGCTAGTGCGCTAACCGACTGAGCCACGGAGGCCCCTGGTTCGTCATGAGGTTCTCGTACAAGAACCATGGTTTATGCAAGTGTGCTTATTTGTGGTGCTTTATTCAACACACAAGGATACTGATATCGTGAAATATTTACCAAAGGCTAAGATTCTGTGTGGAAATTAGACCATATCGCGATATTAAAATATATGGTCAGAAACACTGTTGCCCTTCCCTTCGTGAGATTGGAACCTTCTTTCCATGTGACATATGTATACTTCATATCCGGTGGTCGTAACACTAGAAAGCGCACTGTTAAATGAAAACAAGCAAATGAGTTTTATCCCTATGTGAAAAGAACATAGCACAGACTGGGTGGTTTAGGTAAAGGCGGGAAGAACTTTCCACTTTTTTCCAATGTCCCACTCATCTATTGCAGGTTATTTCTCACAGGGTATGCACTCTGCATGATCTGTTTATTTCCTAATTTTCATAAATTTCTAAATTGAGCTAACTGAAGTTACTGAACCAAATGCAATATTCTTCAACGATGAAAGTGTTTAGGATCACAGGGTTCATTAGTTTACAAGAAACATTCACAGGAAGCTAAAAATCGGGGGGGGGGGGGGGGGGGGTAACAATGCTGAGAGTGGGTGCAGTTATTGACCGCGTGTCGTGGTTTGAACACACTCTTCATGCTTCGATCGTTAGAGACTCTCTACAACCTGTAGCGGTAAAAAAGATTTCCTTGTTCTTGGCATGGAGTCATATATTTGCGCTAATGGCCTCCGTGTAGTCGAGACGCCTTTGAAATTGCTGGCGGCAGTAGTTTGGTAAAAGCAATCACTCCGACATGACTGTACGCAAACAACACAGCTCAGCTTCTGATGGTTTTGACGCAAAATGACACTCTTCTTCGGAATAATGGCGTTGAACCCTTAAAGCTCTTGTAAGTTGTTTCACCCAGGAACCATGAGCCAGTCAAGACATATCTTAAACACCGGACACCATATGTACATTTAGGTTATAGAAAAGTAGTATTGTTCACTCTCCAGTAGTTTGATTTAATTATATGCTCTTCAAACTTTAAACGGAAAAATGAAGCAAATATACAGCTTTTATGTCAAATAGTTGCAATTTCCATGTGCAACTATATGAGAGACCATATAAAACCAAACGGATATGACTTAAATAAAACCAAACAAATAAATAAAAGTAACCAGTCAGGAACAATTTCTATACAATATATAGCGGAGATATCCAGCCTTAGAACGATTCACATATGTACAGCTGTTACAGTACTATACAGCTGTTACAGTACTATACACCTGTTGCAGTACTAATCTCAGAAAGAACCTAAACAATTATCCTCTTACAGAAGTCCGCTATATATGCGGTTCAACCTTAAACACTTACATATAACATTTGAAAAACAGGTACTCAGTATGAAAATGTTTTTTCCGCCAGAGAAATAGTACGATCCATAGTTTACCTTCACATGTAATATGGGACATAAACAGTTTCCGGAATAAAAACTTCAGGCCTCGAATTAACCTCACAGTCATTGTAGTGTTTTGTTTAGGGCTGCGACCAATATCTCAACTCATAGCAGTTTGTCTGAAAAACAAAACTTCAGACCTCGAATTAACCTCACAGTCATTGTAGTGTTTTGTTTAGGGCTGCGACCAATATCTCAACTCACAACAGTTTGTCTGAAAAACAAAGCTTCAGACCTCGAATTAACCTCACAGTCATTGTAGTGTTTTGTTTAGGGCTGCGACCAATATCTCAACTCATAGCAGTTTGTCTGAAAAACAAAACTTCAGACCTCGAATTAACCTCACAGTCATTGTAGTGTATTGTTTAGGGCTGCGACCAATATCTCAACTCACAACAGTTTGTCTGAAAAACAAAACTTCAGACCTCGAAATAACCTCACAGTCATTGTAGTGTTTTGTTTAGGGCTGCGACCAATATCTCAACTCACAACAGTTTGTCTGAAAAACAAAACTTCAGACCTCGAAATAACCTCACAGTCATTGTATATATGTGTAGATGGGGATGGCTCTATTTTGTGCTGGGCCAGAATCCTCAAGTGGTCAAATTAGTAGTGTTCAGAGAAGGTTCTTCAGCCGGTGTACTTCCGTGCATAATATATAACAAGGATGTCTTTCTGGGTTTTGATGGATTTTGGGTTTTTCTAAACAATCCATTGTCAATGCGCAAAACCTGCAAGATCTGACGTATGTTGATCTTCAAAAGGACAAAGAAAATAAGTGATGGAATACATTTCCATGTTTATGCAGTAAATCAGTTTAGTTGTCAGTATGTTTGTGGAAACAAGTGTCTTGATAACTGAATTCATACAAAGGCAAGCACGTTCCACATTTAGTGAAGCTAAAATTGGTTTAACCGAGTCCAGTTGTAATTTTGTTTGCAAAATAAAGGCGAGCACCCTGCCGCTCCAAGCATCTTAACACAGCTCGGGGCTTAGCTAAATGGGGCTCCGGGTGGAAGAAATATAAGATAATACAGACGGAGTAATGTGACGGCTAAAGGTAAACTCAGTTTGTGGTTTCTCGTAATTTCACTAAAAGCCGGGGGATATTGAGTTGTATAGCATATGGAATGGATCAACGTGGAGTAAAGTGGGATTTATTCGAGAAGGAAGATCCTGTGCATGAACAGTTCCAAATATCGGTTAATATATCTGGCCCCGGACTGGGGATGTTCACCAGAGTCCTGCTTACACTGTCCGGACATAACTCTTAACACTGTGACAGTAATTTGCAGGTTGAACCGTTCAACAACAGGGAAAAATGGTAATAAAAGCTGTTCACCGGAGCCTGGCCGAGTATCAGCGTCAACGATTGCTCGGACCAGTGGAAAGGCCAGTTGCGCTCTGATCTTATCTATTGGGCCAAATGAACGACTCAGTCAGGTTACGATAATAAATTCCGGCCACAGACCTCATCAACGCACAAGGGTCGGGATTGGTACACGCAGCGTTCTGCTAGGCGCGATATTCATGTAGTGTGGCCATAAAACATGCTATATATCGTATTGTCTACCATTTAGGGCCATAAAAGTTGATTACATCAAATTACAGTGGCTGTAGATAGATGTTTTTATCAGCCAGTATACTGGGGGTTTAATGAAGCACTCGTATGATACTACAACGTGAAACTTCTCGGGTTAAATTGAATCGGGAAGTCCAGACCCTTAAGACTGCACTTTGAGAGCGCACCACGAAAACAAAATCTCAACCATAAACTCTTGCTCTCCAGCCAATATACACACAGTGAAGCGTGAAGAGCTGTATAATCTGGTGTTGTTCTGTCCATTTTTTTTGTTATTCAGGTATAATCTTCGCTTATCACATATTAGCGTGTTGCAGTTCAGATTAAGAGGAACTCTAAACTATATGGTGCACATTTGTCAAGATGTCAGGGGATTTATTGATTCAGTGTATGTTACCAAAAGTCTGTTAATCATTATTGCTTATACACTTTCGAATTGATGGATTGAATATTTTGACAACCAACCCAGTTGTATCACTTTTAATTCATACCGCCAATACGCGTATGGCTGACACCAGCATTTAACTTAAAGCCAGATTTGACAAGAAAACAGTGACAAAACAGAATCCGAGGTGATAACTGTTAACCGAATCGAGAGTGATAACTTTTAACAGAATCTGGGGTGACAACTGATAACAGAATCCGGGGTGATAACGGTTAACAGAATCCGGGGTGACGTTTAAGGATCCTGGCAGTCTACGCCATTACATATGAACCAACCACAGAAATAAATCTCTATGAAAAAACGTAAAGACTGATCCTTCAGGAAGATCAAAACTATTATTTCTGGCTTGCCATAAGTAACTAGATTCCCCTACAAGCTAAAGAAATTTTTTTTCGAAGGCGTACATGCACCAAACTATCTTAATGTTACTAGGAAGTTAGTGACGAAATTCCTTCAGGGTAAGCGTCCGCGGTTAGAATGCTGGTTTTGTCGAGCAAAAATTCTAAAATAAACTCTGGCACAATTCTGCAAAGCGAATGGTTATCATGTACAATACTAAGGAATCATTGGATTCAGGGCTTGCATGGTGACCATTTTACCATGCTATCAGGTTCATTTGAGTGTACAGCAAGACCGTGTTGATCTATAGATCTACTGTAGTGTATTCATATACGCGGAGAAGAAGACGTGGTACAGATTGCATGCATGAAATATGCATTTGTATACAATCCCCATTATGTTCAGTGACAAAACGTAAGCCCTAAAGCACAGACGTTGCACTATTGATGAATCTAACCAATTTCATCTACAGCGGTTCAAAATAAGGTTCTGAAATTCTCAACGTTTTTTTTTTCTTTTGGCAGAACAATTTATTATTCAGTCAATAAGAACCAAGATTTTTTTCTATATTTTCCTTCAATGAACATTGTCACTTTTAATTATACGTCCTTCATGTTTTTTTCCTGGTCGTGTTCGTCTTTGATATTCTCGATATTTCAGCCCTCGATTAGCAAGAATCATCTCCAGTGGTTTGGCAGGACAATGAGTCTCACGGAGCTTGCGTCTACATAACTCATCAAAATGTTCGGTAAGAGTTATCCAAGTCTTTAAGAGGTTCGTGTGGACGCAGTGTCTTTTATTGTGAGTTAGAAATCTGTCCGTCATCCAACAAGGACCCAGCATTCCAGGCTCATCAATCACCCCCAGGCTCTTACCCGTCGACAAGCATCGAGTTGAAGTCCTATAGCGAATACCCCCATGTAAATACATCACTTGGCTCAACAAAGAAGTTAGAATCGACTGAATTGCGACCCAGCTCGGGTGGTTCAATAACAAAACAATTTGTCTTCTCTCTGGTCTTGTGAGCTGCATTCGAGACATCTTTCGGCCATCTATATTCTGCTGATTTCCTTTGTGCTGTTTGGTCAATGCATGTAAGTAGTCTAATCATTGTGCTACCATCAACAAAATAAAAATACCAACGGTTATGCATTTCGTGAGGCTGGACTTTCCATGGATCGATACTACATCATGCAATAAAGGGATAGGCCACTTCAGTAAATTGGCGATTTTTATCCCTTTCCAGAAGGTTGGGGGCGGGGAGTTGTAGGAGGTGGGGGGGGGGGGGGGGCATTGGGAATAATAGGCGTGTGTTTGCCCGTCTGCTCGTATGTCCGTTCCACACTAAGTATATATTTTGTATTTCGTTTGACTCATTCTCCACTAAGCACAGGAAAGCTTCTCAGATTCACAGATTTCGTAGTAGATGGTTTGAAGATGTACAGAGCAAATTCAGTTTGTGTCCTAAATCATTTATTTCATTTTCTGTCGCCATGGAAGTAGTTAATTTCTTTCTATGTAATCTTCTTCACCTACAGTGAATGCTTCTCACTGATGCGGTGGTCCTGGGTTCAAGTATAGCTTCTACTGTCTTCCTCTTCTGCGATACGTGGGAAAGTGAGGCAGCATCCTGCGGATGGTCATGGGTTTCCCTGTGGTTCTGCCTGGTTTCCTCCCACCATAATGCTGGCCGCCGTCGTATAAGTGAAATATTCTTGAGTACGGCATAAAACAGCAATCAAATAAAGAAATAAATCTTATGTCTGTATACGGCCTACCGTAAGGAAGGTTTGTGGAATTAATATACGTTTTGTAGTTGGCACTTTAAAATGTGCACAGTGTTGTCTACTTGTATTCTAATCGTTTATATCCAGCAATGTGTATGCTTTTGATCCGTTAACAAAAAAAAAAAAAAAAAAAAAAGCCTCGTTGACGAGCGACCATTACCCTCGCATTGCCTGTGGTAAAATCGGTGATGGTTTAAAGCTTCTTGAAAATGATACGTGCTCTTTAATGCACCAGGTAAATATGGGGATTGACTCCAAATTATATTACTTACGGTGCATGCTTGAACTCTAGTTTTACATCACTGTCATGGCGGGCATAGTTTGTACACAAATCTTGCGCAACGAATCAAACGTTTCTGTTGCTATAGCGTGAACTCATCTGTATGCTCTTCCCAAATTAACATCATCTTCAATTTCAGAATAGTTGCATGGTTCCTTCCGTTCATGATTAAAACAGAAATTAATGGTAGAACTCCCAAACAAGATGTCTATCGCCTGTTTGATGGTATAATCGTTTTGATTTCAATCCAAACGTTCAACGAGATCACCTCAACGAGGTTCATTGTGATGTTATATGTTCATTATTATACTCGAATAACTAGGTGATAACTAGGAAAGCGTACGGCTTTGACATGCTGATGACAGCACACTCGAACATATCGAGTTCCAGGATATTGATTGAGAGTACAGATCTGTACTTCTGAAAACTAAGCTTTGAGAAAGATCTCAGATCTAATGAAAAACACGTTTTCGATGAAAAGTAATATATTTTGTGTTACAGAAATACCTTGACGGAATCTTTGAGTTGTCTGTTTTTTTTTTAACGAGGCTCGCGCAGCTTACTGACCCATACGTGATACATTTCCATGTTTTATACATGCAACACGTAAAACATACCAAAATTCGCCATATAAACTCACAACATAAAGCCCTCCAAGTGCAGCTACGTTTGTAATATCCTCGTGTATAACCGTTTATGCAGATTGTTTATTCACTTGTTTGAGTGTTCTCTGTAACGCGAGTTTTATGTTGGCTGCTCGTGAGCTAGAATGAGTGTCAGTGAAATTATATCCCGTATATTCTTCATTACAACAATGTTTGACTTTTATGGAAATTGTAAAATTTTGGATCATTTCGGGAATATAGGTGATTTCTTTAATGGGAAGTTGTACATTCTTCGTTCACTATCTTCCCTTGATAGAAAAATGTGTAATGTGTTGATCATTATAATAATATCCCATTTTCCCCTGAAGCGGAGCTGTATAATATACCATAGTATTGCATGTTCATTTTATAACGATATCAGGTTTCCCTTGATTGGGAGCTGGGCAATGTATCGTCCAACAATATAAATTTTTCCCTTCATGGGTAGCTATGCAATTTTTGTATACATTTCAACGATATCACGTTTACGCAAGATGAGCTGTTCAACATATTGTTCAATTTATATCGATATCACGTTCTCTCTTGATAGCTGTTCATATTAATATTAATCATGAAATCAGTATCTGTGTTTCTCTTAATGTGAAACTGTAATGTATATTAATTGCATTCTATTCGCAGATTCAGGAAATTGGCCACATCTGCGTTGACTATACGACGGGCGAACAAGGATTGGCCACATCTGTGTTGACTGTACGAATAGAATTTGAAGCAGGTTGATGTCTCCAACAAATAGGACACAAACACAAAAAACCTTTACGTTAGCATCACGCAGAAAAAAAGAGAATCCCACAGTGAAAGTAATACGGTAAAGGATATAGCTTTCTTGAAATGCCCCAATTTGTACGTCTGAACCGACATAGCAAATTGATGCATGCAGGATGATGCGGTTTGGACATGATAATATAAAATGTCAAACTACTAATTCAATGAAAGACGATGATACGGCTGCCATCTCATTGAAGGTATTAAAAGGTTGATCATGTGTGAGAAAGTCATCAGGTGTGGTGCAAAATAATCATCAGAATGAAGCTGATGGAACAACATCATGCAACTTTACACGCATAACTTTCTCTGTGAATGCGTTGTAGACAATATGACGCCATCAGTTACGAGTGGAACTTTGTGCGCATGTACGGAAATTTTGTGAAGTAACCTCTGTCCCCTTCGTCCAAGCTTGCGCATCATGTTGCAGCCATCGTGTTGATTTACATCATAGCTATCTTCTTTTGATCTGACCATCGGTCAGTCCTTGTTTCACCATTTGTCTGCAGTGTATGACCATTAAACTGAGGCACACGTTATGCATTACGGTAATGGGTGCGACAAAGCATAATTATCCTCATAAGCGATAGCACATTCAGATTATAGAGCGGTTAGCCTATACTTAGCACACATATCCAAGATATATAGCGTTACTATCTGATATTCCTTAATTTACCCAAATATACCTGACAATTTGGGGCAAGTCAGGGTTCGGTCGATTAACTGTCTAACCCATTAAAATACACTGCATCCCGTATAAGATTTTATTCATTTATTAGATGGTGCTTTACGCCGTACTCAAGAATATTTTATTTATACGACGGCGGCCGGCATTATGGTGGGAGGAAACCGGACATAGCCCGGAGGAAACCCACGACCATCCGCAGGTTGTTGCAAGACCTACCCTCGTACAGCCGGAGAGGAAGCCAGCATGAGCTGGCCTGAACTCACAGCGACCGCATTGGTGGATGCTCCTAGATCATGACGCTGCGCTAGCGCTCTAACCAACTGAGCCACGGAGGCCCCGCCCATATATGAATATAACTCCCATCTGAAATGCAGAGCCAGTTGTTCGAAAGTGAGTTAGGTAATACTGTTATTAAATCGCATTTTATATTTACTTTTTTAGCGAAATTCAGCAGCCAGTGTAGTTCTCCAAAGTCATAGTATAACTGCAGCAGTTTTAGTTCATAACATAATATTACACAATTTAGTACAAAATTGAAGACTAGGCTTAAACTTAAATCTGGTATTAACGTTTAAACCAGTTTTGAACAACCGGGCCCAGTTAAATCCTTGAATATTGATGACAAGATTAATTTTGGTCAATGGTTCATTTGAGATTATTAAACATTCTTCACACCTCCATCACAAGCCGCCACCCTGTCCAGTGTGTTCTGGTTGTAGTTTTGGTGGATGGTCCATTTGAGATTATTAGACATTCTTCACACCTCCATCACAAGCCGCCACCAAGTCCAGTGTGTTCTGGTTGTAGTTTTGGTGGATGGTCCATTTGAGATTATTAGACATTATTCACACCTCCATCACAAGCCGCCACCCAGTCCAGTGTGTTCTGGTTGTAGTTTTGGTGGATGGTCCATTTGAGATTATTAAACATTCTTCACACCTCCATCACAAGCCGCCACCAAGTCCAGTGTGTTCTGGTTGTAGTTTTAGTGGATGGTCCATTTGAGATTATTAGACATTCTTCACACCTCCATCACAAGCCGCCACCCTGTCCAGTGTGTTCTGGTTGTAGTTTTGGTGGATGGTCCATTTGAGATTATTAAACATTCTTCACACCTCCATCACAAGCCGCCACCAAGTCCAGTGTGTTCTGGTTGTAGTTTTGGTGGATGGTCCATTTGAGATTATTAAACATTCTTCACACCTCCATCACAAGCCGCCACCAAGTCCACTGTGTTCTGGTTGTAGTTTTGGTGGATGGTCCATTTGAGATTATTAGACATTCTTCACACCTCCATCACAAGCCGCCACCCTGTCCAGTGTGTTCTGGTTGTAGTTTTGGTGGATGGTCCATTTGAGATTATTAGACATTCTTCACACCTCCATCACAAGCCGCCACCAAGTCCAGTGTGTTCTGGTTGTAGTTTTGGTGGATGGTCCATTTGAGATTATTAGACATTCTTCACACCTCCATCACAAGCCGCCACCTTGTCCAGTGTGTTCTGGTTGTAGTTTTGGTGGATGGTCCATTTGAGATAATTAGACATTCTTCACACCTCCATCACAAGCCGCCACCAAGTCCAGTGTGTTCTGGTTGTAGTTTTGGTGGATGGTCCATATGAGATTATTAAACATTCTTCACACCTCCATCACAAGCCGCCACCAAGTCCAGTGTGTTCTGGTTGTAGTTTTAGTGGATGGTCCATTTGAGATTATTAGACATTCTTCACACCTCCATCACAAGTTGCCACCCTGCCCAGTGTGTTCTGGTTGTAGTTTTGGTGGATGGTCCATATGAGATTATTAAACATTCTTCACACCTCCATCACATGCCGCCAACCAGTCCAGTGTGTTCTGGTTGTAGTTTTGGTGGATGGTCCATTTGAGATTATTAAACATTCTTCACACCTCCATCACAAGCCGCCACCCTGTCCAGTGTGTTCTGGTTGTAGTTTTGGTGGATGGTCCATTTGAGATTATTAAACATTCTTCACACCTCCATCACAAGCCGCCACCAAGTCCAGTGTGTTCTGGTTGTAGTTTTGGTGGATGGTCCATTTGAGATTATTAGACATTCTTCACACCTCCATCACAAGCCGCCACCCTGTCCAGTGTGTTCTGGTTGTAGTTTTGGTGGATGGTCCATTTGAGATTATTAAACATTCTTCACACCTCCATCACAAGCCGCCACCCTGTCCAGTGTGTTCTGGTTGTAGTTTTGGTGGATGGTCCATTTGAGATTATTAGACATTCTTCACACCTCCATCACAAGCCGCCACCCTGTCCAGTGTGTTCTGGTTTTAGTTTTGGTGGATGGTCCATTTGAGATTATTAGACATTCTTCACACCTCGATCACAAGCCACCACCCTGTCCAGTGTGTTCTGGTTGTAGTTTTGGTGGATGGTCCATTTGAGATTATTAGACATTCTTCACACCTCCATCACAAGCCGCCACCTTGTCCAGTGTGTTCTGGTTGTAGTTTTGGTGGATGGTCCATTTGAGATAATTAGACATTCTTCACACCTCCATCACAAGCCGCCACCAAGTCCAGTGTGTTCTGGTTGTAGTTTTGGTGGATGGTCCATTTGAGATTATTAAACATTCTTCACACCTCCATCACAAGCCGCCACCAAGTCCAGTGTGTTCTGGTTGTAGTTTTAGTGGATGGTCCATTTGAGATTATTAGACATTCTTCACACCTCCATCACAAGTTGCCACCCTGACCAGTGTGTTCTGGTTGTAGTTTTGGTGGATGGTCCATTTGAGATTATTAGACATTCTTCACACCTCCATCACAAGCTGCCACCCTGCCCAGTGTGTTCTGGTTGTAGTTTTGGTGGATGGCCCATTTGAGATAATTAGACATTCTTCACACCTCCATCACAAGCCGCCACCCTGTCCAGTGTGTTCTGGTTGTAGTTTTGGTGGATGGTCCATTTGAGATTATTAAACATTCTTCACACCTCCATCACAAGCCGCCACCAAGTCCAGTGTGTTCTGGTTGTAGTTTTGGTGGATGGTCCATTTGAGATTATTAAACATTCTTCACACCTCCATCACAAGCCTCCACCCAGTCCAGTGTGTTCTGGTTGTAGTTTTGGTGGATGGTCCATTTGAGATTATTAAACATTCTTCACACCTCCATCACATGCCGCCAACCAGTCCAGTGTGTTCTGGTTGTAGTTTTGGTGGATGGTCCATTTGAGATAATTAAACATTATTCACACTTCCATCACAAGCCGCCACCCCTCCCCCCCTTTCCCTCAGTCCAGTGTGTTCTGGTTGTGGGTGTAGAATCCACAAGGGCATGATGGGGTATCCTGTTCCACGAGGGCATGATGGGGTATCCTGTTCCACGAGGGCATGATGGGGGTATCCTGTAATAAGAATACCCACTCTTTATTGGACTTTAGATGAAACATTATGGTATGAATTGTAGCGGTATCTGCTAATGCTGTCTTATTAATAAAAAGAATTGAGGCATTTTCTCACAAACATTAAATAGGATACTAATCACAGGACAGGACTTCAGTTCGTCTCGAGTTCGAAACCAGCTCCTGCAGGAATGTTTGCGGCTATAACCCACAAAGTTTTCCGGCCAGATACCTGATGAGATGCAATCGTTTCCCTCAGGATCAACCAATAAATGTGCTTGTCGTCATACAAGTGAAATATTCTTAAATACTGTGTAAAACCAGGTGAGGCATATCATGCACATCTATACTGGTCTACACATAAATCTGACATCACGCTGAAGCCTATCTAGGCCACAATGCGCAGACGTAGACATAGCAATGATGAATGCTGTTAATAAACCATAGTAAACATGGGGAATGTTTAATTATGCCGTGTATTTGATTTCTTTCCTGTCCACTTTTATAGCCGTGTGTTTGTCCTGACATTAGGCCACTCTCGGTCAGTGGATCGGTCAACACTAAATGATTGATAGTCTCCGCTAGCTTATCTACGGTGGGCGATAGTCGAGCCCTTTCCGTGTAATGTGTAATTAAGTATTTCTTGGTGTTGAAAACTGGATTAACTCGTACGTCTACCCAGGATACGGTGTACTTTTGTTATGCGTATACCACAAGATTCACATGGCTGTATTATGAGGTCGATGGTCCCACTGTGGACGCCCATACTGTAATAATTATCACACTGTAGGTAGCACTTTCTACTTGTAAAACTATTACATTATACATAGGTTCCCAGTGGCCCCAGATTGTCACATTATTACATAATGGGTAGCATTTGCCACTGTGTGTGATATGAGTTACGCCATACAGACAGACCTGACCCAAGCATATTTCTGAGCAATAATTTAACAATCCCCCCCCTCTTTGTTCAATCTTATTACCGGTCCCGAGTGGTAGTTTGTTGAATGGCGTTTCCATTCTAATGAATGATGCACGCCTGCTGTGGACCGGTTTCGATGGTTCATTTGCTAGAGCGTCCGCTTCGGGCGCGGTAGATCCAGGGTCGGGTCACACCTAACACTTTAAAAGAGGAAATTGTAGCTTCCTTGCTTGGCGTTCAGCATTAAAGAGATGCAACGACTAGTTGACATGTATCAGTATAATGGTTCGGGTGGGCGGCTTACTTACCTTTGGTAAGTCGTCTCAGTTAAAGCAGCACTAGATAAAAGAGCGGTGGAAATCCGCACTGCAACAAGGAGGCACATTACACGTACACACGCTCTAAGGACTCCTTCGTCGTCAAATAAATGAAAGATTGTTAAGAACGGCGTTAAACTCTAAATACTCACTCGCTCAATCTCCGATCTTATAGGAGAGGGCCCCCATGGGAAGTTTTGAAAACACCAAAGACAAACTAGTATGCATGGTTGGCAGAAACTGCAGAGTGTCCGGGGGAAACGACACAAATCGCCAGCTACAAGACATTGGTTGGCGGAAACTGTGGAGAGTCCCAGGGAAACCACACATTTCACCAGCTACAAGACAATGGTTGGCAGAAACTGCAGAGTGTCCAGGGGAAGCCACACAAATCGCCAGCTACAAGACATTGCTTGGCGGAAACTGAAGAGAGTCCGGTGGAAACCACACAAATCGCCAGTTACAAGACATTGGTTGGCGGAAACTGTAGGGAGTCCGAAGGAAACCACACAAATCGCCAGCTACAAGACAAACTAATGTACAGCCGCGGCGGAATAAGTGGAAGCTGGGGGTGAGCATGAGAAATCACAGTTTGTGACGTGCACCTTTGATAACTGAGCCAGCGAGAGCACGACCTACGTCTAATGCAATCTCATCTCAGTTCAGTAGCAAATGCTGCCCTGAACTATGGAAACCAGATAAGACCATCATCGCACCATCGCATCATCCTGCTACGCTTCGTGCCATCGTGTCATCGCTTCGCACCATCGTGCCATCGCTTCACACCATCGTCCCATCGCTTCGCATCATCATGTCATTGCTTCGTGATCTCCGGGGAACGAACGATATTACGACGATAAGACGATGGCCTAATCCGGCTTCCATACTGAACAGATGCTCATCTCTCATCAGAATTCTATTTACACAAATGTATTGGTGTAGAAGTGAACAAATTTTGCTACAGAATGGGCACAAAGTTTTTATTGCTACCCATAGTACACAACATAATGATTACACCGTTGGTAGAATTTGCTACCAGTAATGTAATAATGTTACATACTTGCCTATAGTGTATTAATTATTATATTACGGGATTTTATTACACAACAGGCGTTTACATCCTGACAATTGGTCTCATGTCTCCGCTATTGTGAGTCTTGACGATCTCAAGGTTTCCCAGATTTTGAGTTAACATGAGCTCAATGATTATACAGTTATAAAGAATATGATCATACTATTCAGTGTCTCTAGTTATGAGACCGGCGGTCCCACCGATTGGTCCCGTATCTCTAGTTATGAGACCGGTGGTTCCACCTATTGATGGGTGGTATCTGTAGTTATGAGACCAGCGGTCCCACTGATTGGTCTCGTCTTTTTAGTTATGAGACCGGCGGTCCTACCGATTGGTCTCGTCTCTTTAGTCATGGTCCCGTCTGTATATCAGATGTAGGGAAATAAGCAGTTTGGTAGATGCAGGAGGTTTAGCCCCAAAACTCCGGTTTCCTTCAATCATAAAACCACATGACCACCATCGTATATGTCTAAACCATACAGTGTTCCTTGTTACTACTATATGAGCATCATGCACACAGTGTTCCCTCGTTTCTATTATATGAGCATCATGCACACAGTGTTCCTTTGTTTCTATTATATGAGCATCAGGCACACAGTGTTCCCTCGTTTATATTATATGAGCATCAGCCACACGGTGTTCCTTTGTTACTATTATATGAGCATCATGCATACAGTGTTCCCTTGTTTCTATTATATGAGCATAAGGCAGACAGTGTTCCCTTGTTTCTATTATATGAGCATCATGCATACAGTGTTCCCTCGTTACTATTATATGAGCATCATGCATACAGTGTTCCCTTGTTTCTATTATATGAGCATAAGGCAGACAGTGTTCCCTTGTTTCTATTATATGAGCATCATGCATACAGTGTTCCCTCGTTACTATTATATGAGCATCATGCATACAGTGTTCCCTTGTTTCTATTATATGAGCATAAGGCAGACAGTGTTCCCTCGTTTCTATTACATGAGCATCATGCATACAGTGTTCCCTTGTTACCATTATATGAGCATCATGCACACAGTGTTCTCTTGTTTCTATTATATGAGCATCATGCATACAGTGTTCCCTTGTTTCTATTATATGAGCACCAGGGACACAGTGTTCTCTTATTTCTATTATATGAGCATAAGGCAGACAGTGTTCCCTTGTTTCTATTATATGAGCATCATGCATACAGTGTTCCCTTGTTACCATTATATGAGCATCATGCACACAGTGTTCCCTTGTTTCTATTATTTAAGCATCAGGCATACGGTGTTCTCTTGTTTCTATTATATGACCATCAGATATACAACGTTTCCGTGCTTGTGCTAAGGAAGCTAATCCTACATCCTTCAGGCTTTGTACCAGACATACAATGTTTTCGCGCATGTGCTATGAGGACGGCGGCCTTACAGCCTTCAGACCACCAGGCATACAATGTTTGGTGCTTGTGCTATGAGGACACCGACCTTACAGCCTTCAGACCACCAAGCATACAATGTTTGGTGCTTGTGGTATGAGGACACCGGCCATACAGCCTTCAGACCACCAGGGACATACAATGTTCCGTTTGTGCTGTGAGGGCGCCTTTTCTATAGCATTGAACCTATCAACCATACAGCGTTCCAATCCTACAGCCTTCAGGCCCATAGGACTGGTCATGGTGTACGCCCATGTACAAGGCATTGAGTACAATACTAGCGCCCATTCTCGTGCAGCCGAACCATAAACCGTTATTCACTTCCGCCTGTAGGAACCACACTTAATGGATGTTTGCGGATAAATATTTCATTTTTTACTAGGCAGCAGTTTTTATTGCTGAGGTGTCGAGCAATTTGACCATACTCTCCTTTCTAATGGACGCTGCCAATGCCAGGAACATTTCGCCTTTATCTCCCATGCCCTGTGTTTGTTAACATGTGCCATAAAATACCTAACAATAAAACCCGCTTTTTATGATGGTGTGTATAATGGTACGGTAGCATGCTAAGGTTCTCTATCGTGTAGACATGCTTTTTCCCTAGTTTATATATATATATATAAGGTAAGTAAGGCATAAATGATTACCTCTATTTCCATCACTATGCCAGCTCATTATTCAAACTCTGCTCCACGAAAGAGAAGTAGCGTATAAAGACCATATGACCTTAACTTCCCATACAGTGTACGCATTAAGACTAAGATACAAGTGCTTATCATTGTTTGGTTCATTTGTTACAACTTCTGGTGAGTAAAATTAAAATTTTAATTTAGAGCTGGGTCAGAACTGTTAATAAGATATTATAAGTGAATTTTGAAAACGGCGAAAAGGTTCGTGAAATGGTTTTGCTTCGTGAAACGATTCCGTTTTACTTCTCAATATGCATTTTAGGACGTGTCCTAACATACACAAGAACAGAAAAAAATCACAGCTTTCTTATTGGAACTTAAAGCTGGCTTTAAGCAACAATTTGCCTAAGGGCCCATGTAGCTCGGAAATTTAAGTAGCCTATAGTTGTAAAGTTAACGCTGTGAAAACGTCTTGCGTTCCCAGAAAGATCATCGATGAAGTCATTTTCGAAAATTTCATATAATAGAAAGTTTATTAAAAGATCTAAGATGTGCCTCAAAATTTTTTTTTGAGTATGACTCTTTTGGCATGATTTCCATTAAAACCATAAACTTTTAGATTTATTTATAATGTTTCCTTTAATTTCTGGTGAGCAGAATTAAAACAATGATATAGTGTCAAAGTAAGTAAGTGTTGAAGACAGCGCATTTGTGGAGAGTGCGGAGAGTTTGTGGAGAGTAATACGTATGGAAATATTGTTTTTGCCACAAACGTAAGATGAGGATGTGTTTGTGATTCATAAATCAAAGTGCGATGGATATGAAAACACAAATACCCTTTCAAATACCGTCATATTTATATCGGAGTCGAAAAGAAACGAACAGGAGTTAAATTCTTGAGACTGGTATGGAAAATTCATATGTGTGGTTGTATTTGTACATACGTCTTTCGTTAAGGATATCACAGATGTAACATACAACTGTCAGGATTCGGTACAAAAGGTTCTGACAGATTCCGTGATAAAGTGTGCGAGGGTATATCCTTTCCCCCACATCCGCATACAAGGGTTCTGCCTAGGAAATGCTACACCTTTCGGGAAAAAAACTTGTTTGCTGATGTTTCAGTACAATAAAAGTCACAAGTCGTGATGACGTAATTCTCTCCAGTTGGTTTTAGTGTAGATGATATAACACGTGTTTACACACATGCGATACCCATATACCGCGGATGGGCGACTGGTGGGGTTTGGCAAGGACTACTTCTCCCATCCCCGTTGTATAGTATCAAAATACAGCTCTGCACCATACGGAATGCTGACTCGGACGAGATGTGAGTTAGACCATTGCCCCTCCCGCAGCTATTACCAGGCCTTTTGTCTTAATCGAACCCACCTGTTATAATGTGTACCTGCCGATCTCAGACTCTGATAGTAAAATAGACATACATGTAAGTGCGACAAGGCCCCTGCAGTATGATTCGGTGCGTGTCTACTCAAGGCATTATACCTACCCGCCACTTAGTTCATTTGACAATGGTACACACAATGGCAGGCTATTTGCACTGTGAAGTGCTTATGCATGTCATATATATGTTCTCATCTTTTTCCTCTCGTCCCACCGGAGTAATGGTTTGTCCATGGTCTTTGTGAAATGGTGACCAGAGCACATTTCCGCTGTTCTAAACATAAAACGACCTTACTGTAACGCTGGTACCTCTGTCAAAGTCCTGCAGGCATGTCTGTCCATCACCATGCATGATGGCATGAGACTAGAGTAATTAGACCATATCTGAGGTATGTTACTGGTGTATTATCTGGTTATTTGGAAGCGGGCAGTACGTGTTCAAGTGGCCAGACGTGCTTATCTTTCAGTGGAGGTGGGGGTTCAAACCCGGTCTTAGGCACGGAATTTGTAGACTCCCCTGCTTCCACTCGTCCCCTGAGGATTCTCCTCCTTCTGTGATATATTATCTGGCGTATATCTGCTTTGTATTCCCTGACGTATTATCTGAATACCTATATCTGGTGTATTCAGTAGTGTATTATATTGTGTACATCTGGTGTATTATATTGTGTGCAGCTGGTGTATTATATTGTGTGCATCTCTTGTATTCAGAAGTGTATTATATTGTGTACATCCAGTGTTTTATATTGTGTATATCTGGTGTATTATATTGTGCACATCTGGTGTATTCAGTAGTGTATTATATTGTGTACTTCTGATGTATTCAGTAGTGTATTATATTGTGTACATCTGGTGTATTATATTGTGTACATCTGGTGCATTCTGTAGTGTATTATATTGTGTGCATCCGAGGTATTCAGAAGTGTATTATATTGTGTACATCTGGTGTATTATATTGTGTACATCTGGTATACTATAATGTGTACATCTGGTGTATTCAGTAGTGAATGATATTGTGTACATCTGGTGTATTCAGAAGTGCATTATATTGTGTACATCTGGGGTATTCAGAAGTGTATAATATTGTGTACATGGTACATTTGGTGTATTCAACGGTGTAAACTCTAGAGTGTTATCTGGGTTATATCTGATTTATATCTGACGTGTTCTTTAGGGGTATTGTTTGGTACACCAGAGTTTCTGACTTATATTCCCATGTGTGTTCTCTTAGTGTATTACCTGAACTGTTCCCAGGTGTATTATCAATGGTGTTACACGGTGTATTATTTAGGCCTCTCTAGTGTATTCCCAAGTGTTTGCTCACGGATAAGTCCTATTGTATTTGGTGTTTTCGACAGGTGTTCTTGGATGTTGTGTTCCGAGTGCTAATGAACAAATAACCACAATACCAATTTCTCTGTTCACTGAAATTCCTTTTGGAATTGGAAACTCATGAATATAAAGTGAAATATTTGACCGCTATCACGCAAAAGGGAGGCATGCAATCGGCTGCTACCATTGATTCAGAAAGACGTGCACTCAGTCGCTGCTGTATGTATGTGGGCTTACCTGTACCAAGATGCATCTCCCGGTTTTAAATCACATAGCATAAGCGTACATTAGTAATATATGTCTCTTTAGCATTATCGGTGTATGAATATAAACCGTGACTTTTATATGAAAAGGGATACGTATCCCGCGAACAATCTTTAGGAGTCCTCAGCTGTTAAATTGCAGATGAAATTATAATTTCATGATATATGCAGTAATATATCTTGATGAGGACAGTGGCGCTGTTCAGTCTTTACAGCCCATGTAACAATTGTCTGGACAAAATGGCGTCTGAAACAAGAACACTATCAAATGAAACCGCATGAAACTATTACCTTTTCGTACACATCATACAAATGTGAAATGCTTAAAATATACACGAGCAGTGAATTTTTTTTTTTTTTGCGTTTAGGCTGTGCTTAATTGCGCTTACTTGCAATTAACAACAGATTATCAGTGTTTCTTTACAGACTTGTTGCTTTATATGAACAGGTGTTTATGTATTGCTTACATGAGCAGGTGTGTATATATTGCTTACAAGAATTAAACAGGTTTTTATACAATGCTTATATGGACAGGTGTTTATATATTGCTTATATTGACAGTGTTTATATATTGTTTATATGAACAGGTGTTTATACAATGCTAACATGAGCAGGTGTTTATATAGTGCTTATATGAACGGGTGTTTATATATTGCTTATATGAACAGGTGTTTATATATTGCTTACATGAGCAGGTTTTTATATATTAAACCTATATGTATTCAATGCTTACATGAACAGGTGTATACATAATGCTTATATGAGCTGCTGTTTATAAAATGCTTATATGAGCAGTTGTTTATATATTGCTTACATGGACAGGCGTTAATATATTGGTTACATGAACAGGCGTTTATATATTGCTTACATGCATTTAATTCCTATTTTCGAGTTATGACCTGAATATCTGGTAACTCTTCCTGTCCATTTTGAGTTATTTAGCGCCATAAGTTATGACAGCACAGTTGCTCACAGGTGTATTCCAGTCAAACATGTATTACAGGGCTTTCATTATCCGCTGTGACAATAACCATTACAGCACAGAGTAAGAATTGGGAATAATCCACACTGCTGTACAACAGAGGGACTGTCACACCCGTGCGGGAAAATGTACTGAACACTACACGATTAGCAGATACAGTGCACGTGCCAGCTAGGATGATTGCGGCCACATGTTCCGCTCCTTTGGATGCCGCTCCCTTTGGGAACAATCCATCGTCTTTCCCGAGAGACACGTGGGCCTTTCTCTTTCAGGCTCCTCATAGGTTTCTGCTTGTTCTCTAGCTCTATACTAGTTCCATGACTTCACGCACTACCCGCGTGACATGCTACTCTCTGACCCTCAGGCACTCGAAGCTCTCTTCAGCGCAGCTGTAGGGTATGTTTGTCACTTAGAAACTTAAACCTCCCAAACTCTTCTGTCTCCTCAAATTAGCGATAACATAATCGTCATTACTTGTGCAGGCAGATCACTGATGAAGGTATAATCTTCCATTAAGTTCCAAAAGTTAAGACTTAAGTCCATTCCATAGCATCCCCAGGGTTAGTTTGAGCCAACCCCTCCCCCGGACTATATAGAGTGTGATTGAGTGAGTGCTTGGGATTTAACGGCATACTTAATTTTTCAGTCATACGACGATAATGCCGTCTGGGTGCATACAAAAGTGTGTGAGTGTAGTAAGATATCCTTGATAAGCATTTTCCATGCATTACACTGTACAGGTTCGGGTACTGTGTATCTTAGTTGTGTTCACATCATGTCCGTCATAATCATAACAAAAACCACGACTGATGTGCGTATGTGCTGTACACAGCAGTTCGAATGAGAAAAGTGTTGACCAATTTCACCTCTGAACCCCACTGCTTCACAAAAAGCAATAAACAAAAAGGGGACAGCGCTCCATAGGTTATATCCAATGGAAAAAAGATTTGTTGGAACCTGTCAAGGGTGTATATGATGAGGACCTGTTGATGGTTTACGCCCGAGTAGGTGACTAGCCGATAGTTTCTTCACGGACAATGCCGCTTTGTCGTGCATACGCGTTTCCTGCCCTGAACAAATTCTGATAAACTGAACCATATTTCCCTGTAGGCAGCTGAAACTGAAACCGCAAAATCCTCGTCTAACTGCAACTCCCATTGGTCTTCGCATAGTGTGATGATCACGAGATTAGTCCCATTGCCTTTATCATATAGTATATTCTTCTTTACCTCTACAAACTGCACGTCAACCAGCAAGAGAATGTTGGCGTTCATTTGTGGTAAATAAGACTCTATTATCGTGGACCATTTTCTAACAAAACACATTTTTGTATAACGTTCACAGGACTGGACAGCGTCGTGTTTTCGCTGCAGTTTTGCAAAAGGAGACTTGACTTCAGTGGAAATGAATGACAAGTGAAGGCCATCGACTGTCTCACGTTATGTAGAGCATATCACCGCCAGCTCCTATGCGACAGAACTTATCTATCCGTCCATGTTAACTGACTTTATCAGCATTTGTGTATTGCACCACTGTAAACTGTCAGACGGCAATGAGTGGCACGATTGTTTAACACATACTCTTATAATGTGAACTGTTAACTGGATTTCTTTACAATTGTTACTGCATTTAACAGCTAAGTCCTGTATGAGCCTCCGTGGTCGGGAGGATTAGCGTGCTAGTGTGGCGCAATGACCCAGGGACATCTCATCAATGCGGTCGCTGTCTGTTCAAGTTCAGTTCGTGCTGGCTTCCTCTACGGCTGCACGTGGGGAAAGTCTGTCACCAACCTGCGGATGATCGTGGGTTTCCCTCGGGCTCTGCCCTATTTCCTCCCCTGTACCATAATGATGGCCGCTGTCGTATAAGCGAAATATTCTTGAGAACGGCGTAAAACTCCAGTCAGACTAGTAAATTCTTTAGTCGTTTAGTTTTTTCTCATGTGTGTTACATATTCCTTATCTTGGTACCGCTGATGCATGCGTGTGCATGGTGGGCATGTCACGCCACCTTCGTCGCCCTCAACTACTTCAAAGGTTAACCTTACGTCGATCGATGGTATCGATGTCACTGTACTAGTGCTGTGCATCCGTCACGTCGTTCTCGTTGCTCTCAACTGCTTCGACGGTAACCCTCACGTAGGTGCTATGCACCCGCCACGTCGCTTTCAATGGGGTCTCTAAAAGGTAACTCTCACGTCAGCTGTACTTCTCTTATTACTAGTCATATGTATCCGTCACATCGCTTTCAACGTCTTACTACCGTAACAGTAAACCACAATTCGCTAGTTTCATTGACACAATCTAGGTAACCATGAGGGTATACAAGTACCTCAGCCCTGTCATAGGTTTAGACCTGCCGAATGTAATTAGGACTGATTCAGCGCCGCGCTGAGTACGATGCACAGGTCATCCGAAATGAAGACGTCTGCGTGACGTTGGTGCGTGGAGCGAACAGCTAAGATTTAGTGGAATCTCATACCCTCTCTAGTAAGTGTTTAATGGAGGTAAAACGAGGATCCCCTACATGTAAAAGCGCTCAGGTCCACGCTCTGCACTCCGCATAGCTCACTTTTCAAAGTAATGGTTTATCTGTCGTGATAACCGATGGTTACTTTATTGTATACTTGTATACACCTGCGCATTCACTTTATACCTCCCGAAACAGTGATCCTAATGAGGCTATTGTAAGTCACATCGTACCAAAGCCATTCACTTTATACCTCCCGAAAAAATTATCCTAATGAGGCTGGTGTAAGTCACATCGTACCAAAGCCATTCACTTTATTATTAGTGTAAAAAATCGTATACTTGCATGGCGTTTAAACATATGTACAAATCGTTATATATATGCACAAAAGAACTGAATTTATGTCAATTCGTTTGCACATATGTATATAATTAGAGAACAAATATTAAAACAACTTGCATTTTATAGCACTCTCGTTGCCTCCACCCTTACACACTGACCACCATCATGTTTAAACAATACAGATGTCTTCATTAAAAATCATAGAAATCTTTCCCTCTTTGATAGTTCAGTTCTTGATATTTATGTGAGCAGCCGAAGGTAATGTGTTCCACCCAAGGTTCCTTGAAGGTATATTTTACTTATCAGATTGAAATTCCATGCTGTCTCAACACCATTCTGCTGACATCTAGCTTATATGTATGCACAGAGCCCTAAAGATCCAAACAGGAATGTAACAAACCTACAAAGAAGGATGAATCCAAACAACCGGAAGTGGCATTTGTGCCAGCAGCTCTTGACTTGAAACCAGTGGCACGATTAATTGCCGGACGAGAGAGAGAAAAACAACATAAAACCAGGTGTATCATATATCAACCATTTTATTGTTCGACCCCAAATGTAACTGTTGTACACTGAAAAAGTCCATAACAAAGACAAATTGCACAAGTCCCCAGGAGACTTGTCAGACACAAAATATGTCAACGTCACGCACAAAATGGAGTAAGGTTTCTTTATCACATTAATCTACAGCGTACATATGGTCGACTACAAAAACAGCGACCACATGGTTCAAATAAATTATTACATCCTGTCAGGTATGTGTAAATAGTTCGGCAATTCTCTCCTGGTAACCAGGTCAATTAATTAACCTTCGCATAATCATACCCAATTGAATCTGTCCTTACACACAAAGTAAAGTTATTTCATCGGCCAATGAAAGCCCAGTTTACAAATGTCTCAGTCGAATCGTACCCAATACTGTACACTTCTCCATTTTCTGGAAGACGATTCGTCAAGCACTAATTTATCACGCGACCCATCACAAAACCTCATTGATTTCGTCATAAAACATTCTGAATAAGTAAGATATATGAACAAGTGAATCGATGGAAGAATGATGTATCAGAAATGACCATATTTAACTGTACAAACATGATGTGAAACCAAAATGAGTTTAAAATCAGAGAACATCATAACAAGAAAAAATCACAAATAGAACGGAAAAGAGAAAAAAAAAGAAAAAAAAACCCAAACATGAAAAGATCAAAAAACTCTGTATGTGTTCTTACACAAACATTTCAAGTGTTCAAACTGTATCAGTGAAAAAATTTTCTCAGGCCTATTTGACTCTAAAACCAAAAGAGAGGGTCAAAAAGATTCCTGAGATTGGAGACTCCAGATAGTGGGGTGGGGTATGCTGCCATAAGATATCATTCGGACCGGAAATTATCTCCTATTCCCTTCCAAGGCAGAGATTCTATCAAGATTAAAGTGTAAAGCCATGGGAATACTTGGGGGTGGGGAGGTGGCAATAACTGGAACAGAACCTGTCGATTTAAGACAGTCTAAGTGCGCTTTTACAGTTGGTCCCATTGAAAGGGAGGGTGATGGGCTTCCAGCAATTACAGAACAAATCATCTTAAACACTACACGGGAGGGTTTTCATTTCTTCACACTGAACAGTATGGCTGACCTCTGCTCCAGAGTAAAACCTGCACTCTTCTGTAGGGTTCCAGGTCATGACAGCAAGTAAGCAAAAGTCCTATCCAAAGTCTGTACAGAAAAACACCAGGCACTTATTATAAACAAAGAATGTATCAACAACAGGAAAAATATGCTTGTTTGGAAAAGCAGAATTCCATTCATGCCAGTGTTTAAAGCCTGGCGATATTGTTTCAGGACAAGCTAAAGCGGTTAATTAAACTGAACTCTGAAATGTAAAAACTCTGGAATTAAGTCATTTCCTTCCTCTCACAATTCAAAATTGTAGTCACTACAATAAAATGTCAAGAAAAAAAACAAACAAACAAACAAAAAGAAAACTTGTTCCCATAGCTCCACTTCTACACTCCAGTAGCATATACTACAGCATCACCCAAGTTACTTCCACTTAGAGAAAAATCGATACAGTTATATTACATAGAATAAAATATAGTCCTGTACATACTGTTTAATGTTAATCATGTCTCAGTTATTAGGATAAAATAGCTGCTCCCCATAACAGAGCTAGGAACATCTAAGAGAGAGGTAGTTTCGTATCTGCATATACCAAGACCTCAAAACAGGTTATTTATCTTTCTCTCCCCTTTACTAATCAAACTTGGCAATCATTTTCAGTGACAGTCTCCTAAATGTAAAACTAAGGCCTGGTATTTCTTTGTCAACATGTCACAAATAGGTCAATATATACAAATAATGTGATTCACAGAAATTCTGGTGTCAGAAGTGGGACATTCTTCTGATCTAGACCCTTCCACATACCTAGTGCTGATTGATGGATAGCATCTGGTGACAATCACAATTAATTCATCTTGTTCAATCACCTAATAATAATATTTTTGCTATAGCTCATATTATTTTTAAAAATATGTAAACTTCTTATCCAATAACAGGCCAACACTAAACTGAAAGTTGGACTGAGCTATTCTCTACACTGGCATGTCAGTCCTTATGCTGATAGGACAAAACCAAATCTGTTACAATCCAATAATCATTGAAAAGCCAAAATCAATTTACATACACACACGCTAAAGAGAATGCTCAAGGCTACCTAGTCGCTTAACACAGCTTAAAAGAGAATTATACTATAACATACAGTCCAGGTAAGCCTTAGAGAATGAAAACAATATGAAGCACTAGTGGTTGCCAGAGCAAACACACATTATACATATTCACAATCACATTCAATATCTTCCTGCATTCACACAGATTCAAACAAGTGCTTGTTCAATTATGTGAATATGTTCAAATAGAGCTTTCATATCAAGACATACTGAAGCAGCACACCTATGCAACCATACCACATGACTCAGTGGACCTGTGCATCATACAACATGACTCAGTGGACCTGTGCATCATACAACATGACTCAGTGGACCTGTGCATCATACAACATGACTCAGTGGACCTGTGTAATCATACAAAATGACTCAGCAGACCTGGGCAATCATACAACATGACTCAAAACAATCACCAACACTGACTTCGACCCTCAAGTTTCACAAAGCAGATTTCCACCTTAACCATTCAAAATCATGTATTTAAATATAATTGCGCTCCTATCCAAAGTAAGATGGTTATATAATTTATAAAACTTCATCATTCCCCCCTCCCCCCACCCCCACCCCAACCTCTTACTAATGAATCGTATCATGAGAACAGACATCTAAGGGCCACTATACAATTTAGCACATGAAACAGGTCGTTTCAAATGACACGTTGTGTTGCCATCATTATCCATTGACTTTATGCAGACATACAATTTCAAATCTGTGCTCAAAATCTGCTATTGCTTCATACTTAAATAAATACTCTATCCCACATCATTTCTTGGAATTTGATACTGTTTTATGGAAGATGAACAGCCTGTTTTGTGCCATCGTCTGTATACTCTCTATATACAATCTGTAACAGTTGGGAGAGTTTCTCACAAAGACAGAATCACTCACGTCATTTTCACATCAACTCTTCTACTAACACACAAAAATATATACACGTACATCCAGCTAATGCAAAGACCATTCTAGTGTTTGCGTCACTGAGATCAGCGCTAAATGCAAGGGAAATTGTTTAAAGCTACATGTTCTAAATACAGTCATCATCTACACCATACTAACATACACAGACGTCTACACTACCTAAGCACAGCCAACACGTTACAAGAAGCTGTATTTTGCTTTTTTTTTTCTTCCCATAAACCTAACATTGCTACAGTCAGGGTATTTTTGCAAATAAGGACAGAATAACTCATTTTATGCACTTCTGAAGCTGAAAGCAGTTCAACAAAAGTGTTAAAGTAAGCCTTTACCTACATGTACATGAACTAATAAAAATATAACATCAAGTCAAGTTTTCCTATAATGTGTGATCAGCTAACATATATCAGAAATACGAGATTGTATTTTTCTTTCCTTAATTTTGCCACAAGTTTGGTATACAGCAAATAAGCAAGTGTCAAATGTTCGTGTTTCTTCATGAATACACAAGGAAGAGTTTGAAAATATTTTTTTCAATAATACTATCTGCATCACATCTAACGATTTGTCTTTAACAAGAAAATTCTCACTAAATGTTGCGTTTAATTGAATTATATTGAAAGAGTATATCACGGCATTCAATACATTTGAGATTTCTAGGGAGAAAAATGTGCGTTTGCTGATGTGCACTTGGAAACAAATCTCCACAATATATGTGTCCCAAAGTTATTATTAAAGAAGGCCAAACAATGCATCAAAAATCCAGATGGTTTGAATATTGATAAAATTTGAAATCTTCACAACACCATGTCAGTTTTAAGAGAAATGCTCTGCACCAGAATATCATGCACTGGTAAATACACACATGGCCTATTCTCACCACTGAATCAAGTCCCTGGGTTTCATGGATTAGTAATAAAATAGTTCTATTGATTCTTAAATAAACCTATTTCACAATATGTATAAAATCTGACAAATCCCACAAACTTTTATATTAAATCTAAAGCAACTTGTCTCTGCTTTTAATGTCCATGTCCTAGAATCTGCTTGTATTTCCTTGAATGTCTATCAGTATACACAAGTAAATCAGATGTGCTAGATGATGACATTCACTGAAAACCAATCGAGTAAAGGTCACACTCGTGCACAACCAATTGATATCTTTGGAGGCAGGTGGACCTTTCAGCACAAGATGTCTGCAATAAATGGATCTATATCACATGATCTTACATGTACTTCTCTCTCGTGTTTACGCAGATATTTATATCTATATACATACACCAGCAACAGTGCTAACTCTCCTAATCCAAGGTCCATGCCATTGGCTGCCAAGGCAATAAACTCTGGATTTGTCAGCATGGTAACATCATCTTCTATCAAGGCTCCTAGAGTTTTTCTCCATGCCTCCTCTCCGCCCCAGAAGGACTAAGTATTTAAGGATATATCATAGAAAGTATTGACAGGGTCTGTATCCACAGCTCAGCTGCAGAGGTGTCTTGGAGTAGGCCCAAGAGCGACAGTGGTAAGTTTGGGCCATTTTAAAACCATTACAGCCCATTTCACTACAATGCAACAGTCCAGTCTTGGCTGCCTAATCCTGTAGTATAATGCACCACCTGAAGAATGACCAAAGCTGGCAATCTTGTATCTCAATTCCATCTGTTGTCGTTCACCAGCTCAATGGCAGAACCCATATGAAGGTTCCTCAACTGGGGTAAATGGACTGTAGGCCATGCTGATTGAACGGAACGCGAACACAGATGGGTCAAAACACCGGGCACCACCAGTTCGACTGGAATTATTAATAGTCTGCAAAGACAGAACATAGTAAAAACATTATTATAAACTTCAAGAATGCCTTCACAGATATAAAGACACATATTCATAAATTCGATATTTACATGTACCATGCATTAAGCTACATTTCACAACAGAATTCCTACACACTCAGTTTAACTACATGTAAGCACATTACTTATGTAAATAACAATACACATACAAACCATCCAGTTGCTGCAATAGCCATGATATGCATATGTGCGCGAATGACACAGCAGACTGAATGGTTATAGGTATATCCTGTAGCAAGAAAACAAAGCGTATGCAAATTTTCTACAAAGTTGTCTCCCTTGAGTCCTGAGGGTTAAACTGTCCTGAAATTGAAACCTGTACAGGAGAAGGAATGAACATTGCTGCTCTAGTGGTGAACTACATATGGCAATGTTTTATACGACATAACTTATCATAATCCTCTAGCAAAGGAGAAGATGAAATTCAAACTGCAAAACGCGGAAATACACACATTTTAGCAAGAAGAGAGAAACTTCGACAGCAACAAATCCGCTTTCTAAAATAAACAGATATGAACTTGAAACATATGCCGCACAGAACGTGCTTGACAGTAGTGGCTTTCTAGTTAAGGTACTACTACAAACTTACAGCTCTGCAGAAGTCCAAATCTTAATGTGTATAAACAACACAGTGGGATGTGAAAAAAAGAAGAAACCCAGAAAATTTACAGTAAGGTATTTACTGATAAGCAACACTGCAGCTCTGGTTTTCATCAGTGATGATCCAAGAGGTGTGTGTTAGGTAGAGTTTTGGGCCAAGATCAAGAGAGTTGCTTTGTGCTGGGGCCAGAGGGATGGGGAGGGGGCTGAGGTAGCGTTGTATGAAGGCAACTTACGGGGTAAACATAGTAACATACATCCAATAACCGTGAGAAAGCGGTGAAATCAGCCCCCAGACACCAGCAGCCTTGGTCCTCTCTATATAGGACTAATAAACCATCAATATGAAGCGGTTGGAGAAATAAGATATAATGGTGCTTCACTCATCAAGGGTCAATTAGCAGTGTCTACCTTAGGCAACTAGGTCAACTCTAACATTCAACACCAGCACAAATCTTCTTCATTTTATTTCCAATCTTTAAACGGTTCTAATTCAATTTTGCCAGGCCAGAAAATTGGCCTCAGGGTTTCTTTATTAGTGGAAACTAAGCAAACGTTCAAAAATTCTCAGAAGATATTGGGGCAGAACGTTTGTTATTTGGGAGAAATATTTTCCAGGGTTTTTACAAGAGCAGCTCTTCCCTGGAAATTGCTTGTCAAAACACTAAGGGTAGTTGGATGTTGATAATTCTGGCAGATGCTCAAAAGATAAGATCAGAAATCTGATAATGGCCGACCTCCAGTGGAGTGGCTTTGATGCCCTCCTGCTAACATCCCTGCCACTATTTTCAAGGTCGTTTAAAAAAATGTCCTGGCTTAAACATACAGCTTGGTTTCAGATTTCCACACGTGGCAATCCTGTTCTCTGTCAATTCATTTATCTTCAAGTTTAAGGCATTTGGGAAAGTGGTGGAGAAGGGTAAAAACATGTCAGTCCTTAGAGCCAGCCAGCTCAAGATTGAATCAACACGCCTGCAGTGAGATGATCTAGCAGTAATCAATAAAACCCAGGACATTTTCCTCCTCTTGCCTTGACACAATTCTGCAAGTTTCGAAAGATGAAAAAAACAAAGAAGAAATAATCCACATTTTTTTTAGACTTTTTTATGCAATAGATCCTGAAAACCATCCGAATGAGCAAAGCTTCCTCTTTGATTTTTTTTTTGTCATTTATTTTCTGTAAGGAATTGGAGAATTAAGGAAAAGCAGGCAAATGTTGTTCAGGTTACAGAACGAATATTGATTATCTGTCTGTTTCCTGGACACAGATTGGAACAAATTAAGCTGATGACACTGGGTTATCCTCTGGTCAAACAGAGACGATGCGTATGCAGTTGGTATCTGACAATGGCACCCTTGAACCACTAAGGGGGAAAAGTCAGAGTTATTTCCACATCAGCAGCCAGTCTAATTGATACTCATAAAATCTGATGTCCAGTCTCTACTTCCTTCATGTCCAATTAAACCTTTATCCAGAGAATCAGGCAATTTTTCCACCCATCAGGGTAGAAAAGACTCCTGGTTTCATGCTGAGCTCAGTCTGTGACAGCTACAGCAGGGAAAAGTCCTCAGGCATTGTCACTCTGGCACACAAGGACAGCGCACAATTTTATTATGTCTGATAAGTGACAAGAAGCCAGGAGTAATTGTCACTTCCCTGGTCCAGGCCCCAGAACAAATACACCCAACTGCTGCCAGCCAGGATCAAGTTACGCTGGAGTCCATTAAAATCAGAAAACACCAACAATGTCCTAACGAAGAATACAAATACAGGGCCAGATTTGAGCTTTGTCTGCATTTCTTTTTTTTTTACAGAAAAGGTCTTTTTTCAGATGCATAATTTTGTGAATGCCACAGCAACTTTCACTTCATAGAACAACTCCACTGAGAAGCTAGAGATTACCACATCCGATGTCAATTCTTCAATGTTATTAGCTCTTCCCCCTCTCTATTATGCATCACCAGACAGATCCTCCCCCCCCTCTCCAGTCACACAGTAGCCTTGACAATTTTCCACTTGATCCATTAGGGCATTTCCTGCCTGCTCGGACACTGGTCTTCACAAAGTTACCCTCTGTGAAGTGACCGTTACTTGATTAGCTCAACCCCAGCCTTAAGGACACATTGGCCCTGGACTGAAGATCAGCTGAAGGGAAACATACCATGTAGCTTGAGGGACACTGTTAAAGCAGCACCCACTGTGGCCCAGTAGCCTTCAGGGGGCACACAACTATCAGCAAATGACCACAGAGAATCATAATGTGTTGCTGGATGAGAGCTGCAGTGCTCTGTAATGCAATTACACAAGGGCAACTCTGACACAAGGGTCAAACATCAAAGACATACTTAAACTATTACATTATAAGAACAGCAAATGACATCAGTCCAATCTGCCTTGGGCTTTCTACCATTCACACTGCAAGTGGCACACTGTCATGTGCTACCCTTTGCCCATACAGCAGAACACCTTAAATGCAGGAAGATTCATGTTTTTTGGGCACAACAAAAACAAAACAACTGTTGCCCTCTTGATTATATCTGGAAGGTCCATTTCTGGAACTGTTAGTAATTACATCTGCTTACATTTTCAAAGCTATTAACACATATTCTCAGAAAATAACCTTTGTAAAATATTCCCAAGAATGCTATTGTGGCCCACATCATGAAGGTGGTATGGGATTGGAGCTATCACCCCATTAGCGGGTCTTCTGAGGAATTAGTGGTCAACATTCTGTCAACAGAAGGGGTCTGGGTAATAAACACTTGGTGGATGATTCAGTAAACACAGAATGAAGATCCTGTCACTAGTGGCCACTGGACTGCAAGGTTCAGCAGGGGCCTATAACCATCACCAGATGAAACCAACAAGCAACTCAGTGGAATCTAGTCCAGCCCAAAGGTTTCAATGGTCTGCATTCTTACCGGGGTGGAATCATGAGGTCAGGGGCAGTAAAACCTCTCTCCAGGAGTAACAGTAGCCCCCCCAGAGCTCCCCAGTGACTCCTTTCTTACCCTATTATCCAGACAATGTGGCCAGAACTCTGCCCTAGTATAACAAACAGGACCCTAGAGAGGGTCAGTAGAGACTACCCCAACATTGTAATCCAGTAGTCACCTTGACATTGCATACCATTGCTGGACAAATGTTAACCCTTAATACAGCACACATGTGAAGCTTTGATCAATCTGGCAACAGAAATATCAACCTGGCTCAAAGGTAACAGCAGTATGCTCAAAGTGTCCATGCTAGCTAAAGCATAATTCCTTTCTCCACGGAATCTCTGAAAGGAGGCAATTTAACAGTACTGTATCTAATATGAACTGTCCAAAAGTAATGTCTGGTTTTGGGGGCAATACACAATATCATGTAGCTTCTTTCCACTTAATTCAGCCAAAACATAACCAGTCACAAGAGTAATGGTGACTGAAAATATAACAAAGGTCAATTACTTGACCTGAATACATGATCCTAAATAGCCACTAAAACCTTCTTTCATGTATCCTCTTCAGTATGTTATAATATCTTAAGCACAGCCACCATTATTTGCGCATCACTGCCACTCAAAGGCCAAGTATTCAGAGAGGATTTGATCCAGTAACTGACAGTTTTCCATGCACTCAGCAGCTGATCTAATCTCGCTGTAATGTCATGATGGGGTTTTGGGAGCCTTGGACTTGGTAATCTAAGGTCTATCTGAATAACGCGCCACATCCTATTCAACTTCTCCACTATTAATTTATACAGACTTAATTAATTGGGCACAACTGACCCTGTCTGATGTCAAGAGAGGGCAGGAAGTGTTGTGCCATACACTGAGATAAGACAACCTTTTGAGAGGCAGGATTATGGGTTTGGGCAAAGGAGGGTATCAATCTATATGTGACCAGCTGCTCTGGGTGGAAAACAAAACACATGGGTTGTGGTCAGTTACTGAGCTGCCTGCCTAAACAATGACCAGTGGCTAGTCATCTCAGCAGTGTGTTTGCCTTCAGCAGAATTTCCGTAATCAAGCCACTGCCTGAACGAAGCCTTGTGCATTGCTGTAATTTAGAGTTCCTTTTAACTCAGCCTCCCGCAGTGGAATTGTGACCTGCTAATACAACATGTCCATGACCACTGGCTGATAAAATCACTGACAAGGGGCATTTATTGGCACACTCTTTAACCCTGATGGACTGACCAGCAGGGTATGTTCATTAACAGAATTCGTGATAAGCCTTATGGCAAGAATCCCAATTTCTGTACACTAACTAATATGTACTTAAATATTAGCTTCTGGTGCCTGATCCGTCCCCTCCCCCCCACTCCACTGACAGGTCCTGTCTTATTATGCCCTTCCATGTTTACGAGACCTGCAGGTAAAATAAACGGTGCAGGAAAATGCAGACTAAGTCATGACAAACAGAACAAGAGAACAAGTTTGATAGCATGAAAACACTGAAGACCATGAACACAGGAATCTTGACCGCTTGTGCACTTTAGCAGACTGCCCATGATCATACCTACGAGGCAAAAGTGACCACTCTGAAATAGGGCACTCAGTATCTGGACAATCTTAAACATGCCACACAACATAGATTATTTACTAAGAAGATTGCCCAGTATTTGCCAACAAGGCCAGACTATGGTGATTATAGTCCGGCTGCCCAACGCCTGATCACCTGATGTACACGCACATCTTGTCCTCGATTCCACAGCTTTCTCAGAAAACTTCTGGCACTAGGCCAATGTTTCAGCTATTAATATCAACCAATATCACAGCGCTATAATCTGGCCACAGCTTTCCTTGGCCCGCTTACCTGTGGAGGGACAGGGATTTGGTTGGCACACTGCCAACTCTAGTCACTGGCGGCTTCCGATAAAGCCTGGCGGCCATCGCTTTGGACAGAGCCCAGCTCCTTGCGGTCACCAAACTATTTATTTATCTCAATAAAATTACACACAACAGCCCTAAAGAGAAGCAGATTGTCAAATGCTGAATCAACTTTGGCTGTCTCAACAGATAATCACCTAATCTCAGCCTGGTGTATTTATCCAGAAGACAATATAATTGCCTAAGATTATCAGTGTAGCTGGCCACAGAGTCCATGCACATACTAGCCATGGGGATATGGACATGTATATCATCTTATCTCATACACACATTGTCAGTCTTTGGTTTCTCCTCGTTAGCTTACAGTATCTCCACATCAATCTTTTAGGGGCTGGACTCACAGACCACTTCCCAGTGTTCAATTTCAACCACGGATAAATCAAAGATACAAGTGATGGATGACTATATCTACATTTATTCATTTATCAGATTGGTGTTTTACATCGTACTCAAGACTATTTCACTTATAGGACGGCTTCCAGCATTGTGGTGGGAGGAAACGGACAGAGCCCGGGGGGAAACCTGGGACCATCCGCAGGTTGGTGAGGACCTTCTCACTTACAACCGGAGAGGAAGCCAGCATGAGCTGGACTTGAACTCACAGCGACAGCACTGGTGAGAGGCTCCTGGGTCATTATGCTGTGCTAGCGCGCTAACCAACCGAGCCACGGAGGCCCCCGATCATATCTACAATTTTACCAGTATTCATCATTTGATCAAATGACTTCAGTCACTCTTGGCCAATAGCCATACATGTCCAGTGCTCGGCTGCCTCCTAACTACATGTACATGACATGTAGGTAGAGATTTCAAGATCGGATAACATTCATGGATTCCACAAGGAAACAAATTCAGCTCATACTTCTGTGCTAACTTATAGGGGTTATTATGTCATTCAAATTCAACCATGAATTTGCAATGAGTCATGTTTTAATTAGCAAGCATAAAAATACACTGCTTTAATGACAGAGAATGCATTTCACAAAATGCTCTTCTTCTAAAAACATGCATGATCTATAAATTGAATGACTTTAAAACAAATATCACCCCAGTTTGGAATGGGATTAAGAACGTTGACTTTAATGGTTTTTACATTTCAGTTATCCCATATTACATGTGAAAATGTCAGGATGGGGGATACTACTGGTAAAAGCTCTGGTGACGAACAGATGTCTTGTGCCTGGAGCAATAATCTCCCTTGACCAACCCACCAGCAAACAGGGCATGATTAAATACACTGAATTAGACTGATGGGGAATGAAATAATAAATATCAGCCTAGCTAATCCCTTTTTTAATGAACACATTCACTACTGCCCTCAGAGATCTAGGCTGGTTTTATGAAAAATTCAGAAACCTTTTATTTGTTTCCTTTCTTTTCTACTTCAGGTTTCCTTGCATGCTGTTTGTTCTGTAGCTATTTTTTGACCAGAATCACAGGAGACCCTAGTGGAGTGTTAACACAGATGTTGTGTTATCTATGATCCTACATACCAGAGTACCATGTTATCTATGATCCTACATACCAGAGTACCATGTTAACTATGATCCTACATACCAGAGTACCATGTTATCTATGATCCTACATACCAGAGTACCATGTCATCTATGATCCTACATACCAGAGTACCATGTTATCTATGATCCTACCTACCAGAGTACTATTAAACCTTGACTGATACACTGACACCCCTAACTACAGCCATCTGCTAACCCTCTTTCTCAGTCTGGAGGGTCAATTTGAAGCCAGATTGGAGGTACTGTTAAAAATAAGGCAATAAACAAAATAAAAAAACTAAAAAAAAACCCCACTGATTCCTGTTATTACACTGCCAACAGATTGGTCAGAAGTCTATTTCGAACCATAAGGGTCATTTTAAGAGGATGATATAAATATTCACAGCATGATAAATAAGACAATCCTGTAAATTGCTTAGTGTGCATTTACATGAAATTGCCTTCTATATAAACTTAAAAATATACAGCAAAACACTTTTAAGCACAGTTTGACAAAAACTAAGGAAACACTACATGTTCCTGAGACATGTCAAATTAAGTCGGAAACAAGGCATCGTTTGTTTTCTTGGGTAATCCATGGTTCAGAAAACACCACAGAAGTTGTGGTGCAACTTAGAGGAGAATATCCGCAATTTAATCACATAGGTCCCATATGTATACATGTATGTATATACATTGTGTAAGGCCTGTCGAGAACTGGTTTTATAAATAGGTAGGCAAATTATTTTAGTAAAAAGCAATGTAGGTGTTGCTAAGGGTGCACTATATGCATTATTAGCTCACTCCATGTATCATAGGTCAGCCTATTAATGGACTGGCTACTTCTACAGGTTTTAGCTCTTGCAGTATAACCCACAGGAAGCTCAATGTTAAATCACAGAGGCACGCCAGAAATAAATCATCAGCCCTGTCAAGCTGAGAGGTGTCAGAGGCAGTGACATGAAGACAATGTGCTTACAGGGCACCCCTGCTTGGAGAGCAGCCATCAGCCCTGGCCCATGATGCATAGCATGTCAAGGGTTCATGGGAAGCACTAATAAAAGGGGCAGACTGAACATGTACTGGACAATTATTAAGAGAGGGTTGATGGATAGGGTGGTCAGTGATAGATGACCAGTGGTCAAACACTGACCCTCCCTTGATATGGCTGCCCTCTACCACCCCCACCTGGTTTCCCTACTCCATGTCCCCAGACAGCCAGTAATTTAGCTCAGATGCTGTATCCTGTGAGGCCCAGGCCTAACTCTTCACACCATAACAGCTCAACACCACACATCAAAAACATCTCCAGATCCTCATATCAGATCACCTGATCTGGCCCCTCATAAACCGAGGTGTAAAAGCCTTTGAAGCATCTGGTTTTACGTGCCCTGAAAGAATTTCAGAACTGTTGGCAGATTTAGTACATGCATGGGTAACGTTTGGGATGCATGATAAACTTGGTGAAGAAAGGCTGTTTACATGCATATGTATATCCTACAATAGCTGTGTAACATTTGTACATCTCTCATGCACCTGGCTGGCCGTTGTTACAAGAAGACTATGGTGCGTGTCCTCTGCTGGTTACTTTGTACATCTCTCATGCACCTCTAACCATTGTTACATGAAGACTATGGGGCATGTCCTCTGCTGGTTATTTTGTACCTCTGTGGTGTACATGAAGACTATGGTGCATGTCCTCTGCAGGTTATTTAGTACACATAGGACACCTTACAATCATGAAGACATATGGTTTTAACTCTTGATGCCATTCAGGTCACTATAACGTGAGCCATACATCAAATTCAGCCAATCTGAATCTGACCAATAATGTTCAGTCATTCAGGCAAATGAAGGCAAAGGCTACAATCCAGAAAATGATTAATATTTGCTGATGGGGAATGAAGAAAAACTGACAACAAATAACAAGACTAAACTCAGTGGACAATCTAACTTTTCACTTATTTTGTTGAAGTTAAATGTTTGTTGACAAATGTTTCAGTTATTGGGCATTGGTCAGGTTCATAACTGGAGAACACTCGAGAGCTCGAAAGAGACAAACAGATTAAAAATAAAACAAAACATATAAACCAGGTATAAAAAACTAAAGTTTGTCATTAAAGAAGTCCATAAACGTGTGACCTTTGTTTATGCACATATACATGTATATGTATGTAAATAAAGCAAATGTGTTTCTAACGATTTAAAAGGTTGCTGAAAATATTTGTGTTCAACTTTCCACCTGTTTACACAATGAACTTGTTTTCTCCCCAGCATGTGAATAATTGATTTGTCCAGGGTCTCTCTTCTCCTTTTATCTGGGTTTCTCAAAATAGACGCTAATCTGAATATGAACAGCATTTACTCACATATGTCTGGCCAAGGGTGGAGGGGTCTGCACTGTGAAATGGGATGCTTAATAAATAAAGCTGCTTGGCAAATCTCCTAAACCACTCTGCTGACTAAAGGGGCTGCCGGGCTTTGTTAGGGTTTTTAACCACATTCGTTCATTCGACCAAATAAGTCTTCAAACATTTCCCTTATTTGCTTTATGCTCTTTTGGATATGGTTAATTTCTTTTTTATGTCAGAAGATCTTTTTCCTTGAGAATTTTTAAGAATTACCCCCTTACCCATGTGCACCAGGACTGGCCCCGAAACTTGCCAGATGCATGCTTGTCACCCAGCACATCCCAGTCAGCTTCCACAGGAAATGGGTCCCTGCCAAGAATCTCGGCCTTACACAAAACAGACCGTTTGCCAGCAGAATACAACATCAAACCCTAACCTTTAAGAAGATGTGATTTACCAGTGCACATATTACACAACATCTCAAACCCCACAAGGGTGGAATTTTAATTGTAACCATGTGTCTCACTGTCTGTAAATGTCCTTTGTTAACAGCCTCCCAGTGATGAAGTCACCATTAAAACACATGGGGGACTTGTTTAATACAATGTCTATGGCTAAACGATCTTTTTTTTACAGAAAACAATTAACAACGGAGACGTTAGCAGTCAAAAGGAATAAATTACATAACAGCATCTCATTGAAATTTTGGTTACAAAACTCCATTTTTCACTATGTTATTGTATTCTAATATTCCATTACATATGATTTCATTTACAGCTGGTACTTCACCTCTTCAACTGTGTTCCGTGTCAGTCTTTCCATTTTTCATAAAACTGAGTTGGATCACCTAGTAATGTAAAATGGGGACAGTCCCTTCAAAATGGGGACAACTCCTCCAAAATGGGGACAGTCCATCTGCAGTTATGCATGGTTTATGTATCCTCTGCACTCACACCAGTCTTTCTACATCATAATTATTGTAAGAGGATGTAAAGTCTCTGCATGACCTGTACTTTTCACTGATTGCTCTGCAAACTGATTAATTACCAAGACAAGGATCAAATAGACTAGCAGGTGTTTTAGTCTTGGCCTGAGAGATACTGGTAGGATAAAGAGACTGATTCCAACATGAGCCTCCTATTCCCGCCGGCTGGGGCATACTTTATCGGCACCCATGTGCTACACATACCCACCTGTATTCTAACTACATCTACACATACAATATCACTTGGAAATGGATTACCTTGAACCCTCCAGCTGTACTGGTTCTGTGTGAAATGGTGGCAAACTCTACATTTAATACCTAAGCTTAGCTACAACCACTTGAGGAACATAAATGGCCTTAGGATCCAGTACATTTAACTGTGTGGAAAACTTATCTTAGTAACACAGTTGTGCCAATTAAGACAGAGTGCACTCCAGAAATTCAGACCTGGGGACAGCTGCTCTTAATGCCGGTCAGGCAGCTAAATAATCTATGCATAATTAGCCTAGTAAGATCTACCTATATCTATGTAAACTTCCAGGGCTTTATTGCATGGCCTTTATGTCAGTGAGCTACATGTACTGTTACTTAAACACTTTTTACTATTCTATGCAATCAAGACGAACTGTTTGACATAATTTTTCCATAATACTAACAGACACACAAGAATTTTCACTTCAACCACAGCAGCCAAGTTTACAGGTGGAAGACATTAGACACTTCAGCCTCCCCCAGACAAAGCTGCTGCCAAACCAGCTTTGGCTGGATTGAAAATATATTTAAAGAACAGTATCAGATCTATCTCATCTGAGGCCATATTGATTACTATACATGTATCTCACAGGACAGGAAGCTCATTATTGAGTAGTTATCAGTCTCCATCACAGGAGATCATTCATAACGGATAACTATCCAGCTTTTACTTTCAGTAAACCATTGAAACTGTTATCTTGACACATAACTAACTTCATGATGATCTCAACTGAATACTAACAAAAACCACTTCATTGTACTGTCACGCTCCAACACTCACCTTTCAGAGGAACATCGTTAATGACGCCCATGAATACACTTACTGTTCAGTTCATGATGGGACTTTAAACCTTATATTCCCCATGATTAGCATATTGAGCAGGGTATAATCAGACTATTCGCCACCCTGTCACAAGCTTCATGTTGCATTTTGCTTTCTCACTTCGATATTGATGGGGAAAGGCTAAAGTTGTTAATGGTCTAACCATATAGTTTTGAATGGGAATGAGGAGTCTGAAAGTTTCCATGTTTGCAGGAGTAACCAAACAATGAAGCAACACAGAAACTGCCATGAAATATACACCTACATCTACACTACACGGAAATAACTGACAGCTACTCTTTGATCCTTGGTATTTCATCTTTTCCCAACATGTATACACAATCATTCAGGGTTGGGGGAGTAGATGCTTACAAAAAAAGTCAGTCCCATGAAAGTTTTATATGGCTGCTTTTGTGGCCAACATTCAATGCAGAAGATATGAGATATACTCATTCAGCATATGTACACATGTGAACGACTCTGTCCAAATACCCTAAAGCAATAAAATCTACTTCCTTTCTGTTATATCTGAAATCTGATTGGCCGAGACAGGCATGCTGTCACAGTGATGCATGCATGGATGACAGATGGTCAATAGAATGTCATTTACCCATATGTAGTCGTGTAGAACTCTTGTAATATTACTTAGTTCGGAGATAACGTACTCCCCGTGGTGAGTGTACCCTGTATGCTCCAAAACCCTCTGATACAAAGCAGATATTGCGAGGGCAATCAGGCAGCTGTGCTAGAAGCCTGTAGTCATATCGGCAAATCACAAAATCACAATGGCTGCACTACACCTCAGCTGTGAACTGGACAATGAACCACACTTCTACAAGCAGGACAATGTCAAAATACCCTCAGACAACTGCAGTGCATTAAAAACAGAAAATCACAAACAGTCACAGAAAATTGAACAAGTTGAAAAACAAAGGCTAATTAGACTTACATGCAATGTAGTGGTACAGAAAATAATTAGGACAGGTATTCTCAGGTAACGTTATTATTGTGCAGATGCATTAACATTTATACATCAAGTAGATCACAGAGCACTTGGTTGAAAATCAAACTTAAGACTTTTCAAGTTTTTCCATGTGTGAAGTCTATAGAGCAAGACCGATGATCTAATTTTGAATGTTCACCAGTCATGTACAAGACAACAAAGCCCAGTGTGAGAAAAGATCTGCATCTTTGTAATACTGTATTCATGCATTTTCAGAGGCAAATACAGGATATCAAATGTTCCTTTTGGTGCTGAAAATAAACATTTCCCAGTCGGCTATCATCCTACCTTCCAACCGAAGTCTCAGAATCAAGTAAAATTCATGGATGAAATCTGAGGTCAAATACAATAAGTTAGAACAAAGGTGCTGTAATGAGTAACATGCATTCCGTGAAGAAGTAAATATACTTGTACGTTAACGATCAATACCTTCAAAGTCTCGTGAATAAGTTTGTCACAGATTTTGCTTTGAAAGAAAGCCAGAGTTGAAAAAGAAGTGTCTAGAAGAAATTTCTCTGCTGTTTATACATGTAACAGTGCCTGTCACCGTCATGAAATCATCAACACTGGAGCATATCTCGCCCAGCTAACACTGCAACTGCACTCGGAAAGAAGCCTTAGTAAAAATTAACATTGGACAATAACTCAAAGAGACCCCGCTGCTCTGCACCTATGATAATAAAATGACAGTGGACAATAACTCAAAGAGACCCCACTGCTCTGCACCTATGAAAACAAAATCACAAATGTGTTTAATTCACAGGTTGTAGTGAATTATTGACAGACATAATGGATAACACTAGCGGCTGTAAAAAACAACCCGGCAAGCTACTGTATATTTAAAGGAAGCGTACGCAGTCACCTTGTTCTATCTCGAGTGGTCACATCTGTATAATCCCAAAAAATTGGGTTAAATCAGAAACACATAATCAAAACAATTTGTGTTTTACTCCACTGGATAGTTAACCTAATTATTATCACATTTTTGTGCATGATGTTTGGGTTTGTGGTGGGAAATTTCAATGTACATTATGTACACTGTATTAGCTTGCTTTGTTAAGGCATATCATCTGGTACTCCAGAACTGTTCCCAACAATACACCTGGCTCATTAAACACAAGCATACATCATATCATACTTAGTACCTTTGTCTACTGGACTATTTCCAAATTTCTTGCATAAAAAAACCCCAGATAAATTCAGTGAGGTGTGTTGTTTGAGCTTTACCTTGGACACTAGATATGCTAACCTGATTCGTTGCTATACAAAAAGTTAACACATTTATCTGGACAGTAAAGAACCCCAAAACTATTTATCCTACATGTATGCGTAGGGGGATAAATTATTACCTTCATGAATTACATGAACAGTTAAAAATTCTCTCCTATAAATGTTGTCTAATTAAACTATAGTTTTTCCACCTCTTATGAAGGTAGAGATGTGGCAGAACTTAACATTAGTGGTAACATGATCAGGATCAATATCTCCATTATTACAAGTTATCTTTTAAAGATTCTTCCCTGGATCAAGGTAATTAAACAAGTTCATCACAATTAGAAAGTAAAGTCTGCCTATAATTACAGCGGAAAACCAATCAAATAATAATGTACAAATAATAATTGTGCTTGGAATGACCCAAATGCCCGTGATATTAATACAAGCTTTTCTCTCCAGAACTCTATTCCAGGCTCAATACCTGTTCAAGAGCTTTCTCTGGGCCTGAATTAGCAAGTTAGGAATACAAAAACAGCTCTGAGGCAAAACAGAGACTAGTTCATAAGAGAGACAAATAAGAAAAAGCAGGGGGCGAATGGAAGCAATTGCGGCTTTTTGATGAAGGTAAAACTGTGCTAAGTGAGAGCTGAGCAGGTAAGGCACTCTTCCATTGATGGGCACTCAATCGTGACAGACATCTGCTACCTACACAGTCAACACTGCTCCCAGTCCTCATTCTTAGAGGACAGCGCACAAAGCTCTCCACAGGCTCTATTGTCAAGGCCCACGTGCCGCAGGAAAACCGAGATCCCAAAACAAATTATTGCTGTCAGTGCCATCATGCAGCACATCCACACTGCAGCTTGCACTACACCCTGCGAGACTTTGTTAATTCTTTACCAATAGTTTATACCCCAGAAACAGTTAAAGCCAGTTGAATAGCAGCAGTGCCCACCTATTCCATCACCCACCCCACACCCGGCCTCTCCCTATTCCATCACCCACCCCACACCCGGCCTCTCCCTATTCCATCACCCACCCACACCCGGTCTCTCCCTTGACGCAGGCACAATAACCTCTCCCCTTCATTCAATCCATCCTACATACAGCTGGAGTTAAAACTTCCATTATCGTTTTATGAGCTCTCACAATCTGGACAGTCAGCTGAAAAATTATTCACAAAGTGCCGTGAAGAAATTTGCCGCTGCAATGTAATTAACCATAAATTATCTGCTGATGTTGTCGTTTAACACCAGCTGATGTTCACATAACAAAAACACCAAAGGACAGGGTAGAGTATTCAGCCGTAAATTTATGCCACATGGGATAATACAGACTCTTCACAGCAGCCTTAATTACCTTTCATCTAACTGTGGGAGAGTGTGATCAATGACAACAGGCTGCAGCATCAGAAACTTGTTACCGCTGTTAGACACAGGCCCCCTAGCTCCCCAGTGATTGAGGACACCACAAATATCTAAAATGGTCATCAACTTTAATCAGGAGTCAAAAAATGAAAACACAGAGTTTCAAGCCAAGACTTCCCCTTATCGTTTTGTAAATAATGTCATTATATAACTGAATATATAAATGAAATGGTTAATATATGTATCATAAACTTTTCATGCCTGAAAAAGTTTGAATCAAATGATCTTAAACAACTATCACACTGTTCAATGAATTTGATACAAAACGCATATTTACACGTGCAAAAATAAACCTGAGAGACAGGAATGTGTCGGAAGGCACACAGTACACGTACGTCACAAGGTATAGATTTTAGATCTCTAATCAAGGCTAGTACACCTTTCAGACGCACACTTGTTATGATGATTAAATTACAGATATATGCTATCAGCTTGCAAGCTCTGTAGAAGTTGGAGTCGTGTTCTTCATGCGGCTGTGAGTACATCTTTGATCTAAAAGTCATTAATTCAGAGTTGATGATCCTGGGAGACAAACCGCGCCAGGTCTGATAGTACCCGGATACTGGCCTGCTTTCCGTCATTATGCCCTCATGCTAAATGACGTGGAATTGGTAATGCCGTGAAGCTGTTTTTAGGAGTTAGGTATCTGCTTTTCACGTGTTATCATGTTTTATCACGCCAGATTTGTAATACTGAAGCATTGCTGTAAACTGGCCGCGAAAAGCCAATAGTGCACCTTTGTGGTTTTTAGCCAGACTGAATCTTCAGAAAAACAGGATTTCTGCACCTGATTTGTCACTGTGTGTAATGTTGTGAACTGTTTGAAGTCAATATGCATTGGGAGAAGGTGAAGAGGGGGGGGGGGGATATGGTACATCCATTTGCTGAGGAAGATCACTTGCAGAGAATTGAAAGCAGCTAGCAAGGTTGGGGGGGGGGGGGGGGGGAGAGATTTTAAAATAGTTGGGTGCATGTAATAAAAATCCCCTTTGGAGGTGTTTATATAGGATAACTTCCTCGCACCCCCTAGAGCCATAAGGCTGACACACAACATCTAATACTCAGCCAGCATCTCACTCAGAGGAACCCTAGCAATATCAGCTGTATAAACACCGAAAATTTATGTTTTTTTTTTTTTACTTATGGTCAATAAATCTTAAGGGTTAGATCCATTGCTGGCAGACTGCCTACTTTTGTTGTCAACCTTATTATTCCTTTGTGGTGAAGGCATCAGCAAAAACAGGCCAGAAATAAGGTTGAATCATGAGAGCTCCATCCATAATAATCGGGTTTACCAGGGAGGAACAATAAATCTGCAGCCAAACATTTGAGTTATGGCCAAACATCAAGAATATTATGAGAGTCTGATCATTCTATTTCCCTAAACAGATTTATGCAGGCTATTCACACTGTAGCTTTTCATTAGGGTCTGCAAATACATGAATGAAAATAAATAATGCTGGCCGTAATTTCTCTTCCTGTATCCACTTTATTACCTCCAATGTCAGGAGACGGGCATGAAGATAATAATATTAGAGGATAGGGTGGGTGTGAGCACTAGAGGAAGGCCACCAAGAACTGCGGGACTTGCGTACAGCCATCCTCTGTCGGAGGAGCAGAGGCTGAGCATGTGGTAGCTGGAAGACGTTTGTTCCCACAGACTAGGTGAACCCCCGCGTGTCAGAGATCGCTGGCACCACTGCGCTGAAGATACGGCAACAGACAGCTGTATCTCCTTCACTTACATACACAAAAACACCAGATATGCCAACAAAAAAATTAGTGATAGGGACTTGTGCTTGCAAAGATCTTGTAAGAGGTGAACTATCATCGCTAAGGCTCGTTGTCCTCCACCAATCAGCATGCCCCACCACAACTTGGCAGACTGGAACCCCTTTGCTCATTCCTAGCTATTTACTCACCAACATAACTTCCAGGGTGTTGAAATAAATACAAACACTTGACAAACTAACATCCTTGTAAAAGGATTGATACTTCCATCATCCAAGATGAATACCTCACCTCTCCCCACCTCAGGATGAATACCTCATCTCTCCCCACCTCAGGATGAATACCTCATCTCTCCTCACTTCAGAATGAATACCTCACCTCTCCCCACCTCAGGATGAATATCGCACCTCTCCCCACCTCAGGATGAATACCTCACCTCTCCCCATCTCAGAATGAATACCTCACCTCTCCCCACCTCAGGATGAATATCGCACCTCATCCCACCTTAGGATGAATACCTCACCTCTCCCCACCTCAGGATGAATATCGCACCTCATCCCACCTTAGGATGAATACCTCACCTCTCCCTACATCAGGATGAATACCTCACCTCTCCCCACCTCAGGATGCATACCTCATCTCTCCCCATCTCAGAATGAATACCTCACCTCTCCCCACCTCAGAATGAATACCTCACCTCTCCCCACCTCAGGATGAATATCGCACCTCTCCCCACCTTAGGATGAATACCTCACCTCTCCCTACATCAGGATGAATGTCATGTTATAATGATTGAATTCACCATCAAAATGAAATATAATGTACTTGATAAAAACAGGAGACACTATATGGACCCTCATAAGCAAGGTAAAGATTAACCATAGACAGCCCACTATATGGACCCTCATAAGCAAGGCAAAGATCAACCATAGACAGCCCACTATATGAACCCTCATGAGCAAGGTAAAGATTAACCATAGACAGCCCACTATATGAACCCTCATGAGCAAGGTAAAGATTAACCATAGACAGCCCACTATATGAGCCCTCATAAGCAAGGTAAAGATTAAGCATAGACAGCCCACTATATGAACCCTCATGAGCAAGGTAAAGATTAAGCATAGACAGCCCACTATATGAACCCTCATGAGCAAGGTAAAGATTAAGCATAGACAGCCCACTATATGGACCCTCGTGAGCAAGGTAAAGATTAACCATAGACAGCCCACTATATGAACCCTCATGAGCAAGGTAAAGATTAAGCATAGACAGCCCACTATATGAGCCCTCATGAGCTAGGTAAAGATTAAGCATAGACAGCCCACTATATGGACCCTCGTGAGCAAGGTAAAGATTAACCATAGACAGCCCACTATATGAACCCTCATGAGCAAGGTAAAGATTAAGCATAGACAGCCCACTATATGAGCCCTCATAAGCAAGGTAAAGATTAAGCATAGACAGCCCACTATATGAACCCTCATGAGCAAGGTAAAGATTAAGCATAGACAGCCCACTATATGGACCCTCGTGAGCAAGGTAAAGATTAAGCATAGACAGCCCACTATATGGACCCTCATGAGCAAGGCAAAGATTAACAATACACAGCCCACTATATGGACCCTCGTGAGCAAGGCAAAGATTAACCATAGACAGCCCACTATATGGACCCTCATGAGCAAGGCAAAGATTAACAATACACAGCCAAAGGAAAACAAATAGTTTTCCTAAAAAAAACAGAACCTAAACTATTTCCCTGGTTTTGAAAAAACAAAGCAGATTGATGATTTCCAAAAACCCACTGCATTACAGTTACATCCTTGTGTTAATAGAAACAAGAATTTTCTGTCAGTCAAGAAAAAAACCTTAGAAAATAACTCCTGTAAACAGTATGGCTTTCCCAAGAGGAAAAAAATAACTAGCACAAGAAAACTATAAGAGAAAGAAAACAATTTCCAAGTAAAGACATGGGGACAGTTTCAACTTTCTGTGAGATTTTCTGCCTGCTGAAAAAGGGCTTGGTTTGAACTTTGGAGAAGAAGTGTATGCCCCTCTCTTTATTGCCATTTTCCAAAATAATGACCTTCATCATTACTTAATCATTACTTATTATGAACATGGCAAGTATTGTGACAGCATTCTCAATTCATCATTCATCACATGGGTTTGTTAATAAAAAAAACTCAATTGGTTGTTGACAAGACTGGTATAAAGAGATTTAAACCTCACGCTAAAAGCCTCTTTTTCCTCTTTTTGCACTGTGTGTTTCTACCACCAATACTCAACTGAGTCCCCAAATTCTTGACAAGCTTCTGTTGCACCAGCATTTTTAAACTATCAGTAGCCATATAGTTACCCTACAGAACAAGCAACTCTAAGCTATCGGTAGGCATATATAGTTACCCTACAGGACAAGCAACTCTAAGGTATCAGCAGGCATATAGTTACCCTACAGGACAAGCAACTCTAAGCTATCGGTAGGCATATATAGTTACCCTACAGAACAACATTCTACTACCACAAGGAATACATCATTACTGTACATACATGTGCAAATCATTCTAACACAATGACCTTTTGTTCCTTGGCCACATAATAAAGCCCTGTAATGCAATTGTTTACAGGGCTACAGTAGGTCTCATTACTGGACATGTCACATATATGTAACAACAAAAATGCCACTATGTGCTGACTGATTGAACTGATTCATTGCCAGATGATACGAGGTAAACACAACATAAATTACTTTCCATGATAAGAATTACACTTTTACTCAGGTGCTCAGAGCTCACACTCTTCATAGGCTAAAATTCAACATTCAGACATAGCACCTGCTGACACAGGTAACTATATGTTCATGTACAATATCATAAAGAAATAATGTGTAAGTACAACACAAGTAGATACATAAACACATACATGTATTTTGTACTTCTTATTTTGACGATTTCAAATTAGTTACAGGAGTTGACTACAGTGCTAGAAAAGAATGCAAGCAGCCGTGACAAACAGTAAATGAGACTGTCATTAAACTGGACTTTCCACCCAACCCATCTAAAAAAAAAAAAAAGGAAATGAGACAAAATAGATTAGTTTCTCAGGTTAGGTGTTTTAATTTGCCAGGACCATGAAAGAGGTGCAAGAATTCCGGACTGGGCGGTCAAGCTAGCTGAGTGACTTCAAAGTCATCAGTATCTAACTGTTAATCCCTAGGCCATTAATCTCCCTTTAACACCTAAGGCATGTATTCGTGTCAGGGGTGAGCTGGCTGGGTAAACCTTGTGACCTTTCCCTGTGACCCCTGCAAACAACCAGCAGTATACTGAAGGTTGTTCAGAGGTGCTGGCTATAGGGCTGTGCTGAATGCTCTCAAACCTCCCCTCTACATGTTTGTATCAGTTTGTAGTACTACAGGGCCTGCGCCCCAGCCCATCCACTAAGGTCCACAGTCCAGTTTGGACAAGTTTCAGACCAAGCTTGCCAAAGTTTGACCACAACAAACACAGCCAGAGCCTCCGTAAAAGCCAAGCGAGAAGGATGAGAAAACGGACGCATTCAAGATTCTTTGGCCCAAATCAGAGCAAGCGAGTTAGCAAAGACAGATTGAATTCATTGGATCCGTTCCTAAGTCAAGCTAACAACAGGACAAAAATACAGATCATGCCAGGCACGCACACCCAGTGGCTCGCTAAATCTAACACTGAGCCACTGGTAATCCTCTACCCAGCCAAACACCAACCATTGGAAGAGAAGCTAGTGGAGAAGCATTCTGGGTACAGGGGTTTCACTGCTGTCAGTTTGTTTGCATTTTTGATGCCACCCCACTTCCACCATAGTTTTCTCCCCCCCCCCCCCACTCCCCCTTCTCTCTTAATTCCTTTTCCCCTTTTTCTGTGATAGTGTTTATTGTTCTTGATTCAGCCCACACATTGGACCATCTATAGGCAGGTATCCACCCCTGGGTCAATGTTAGATGCCCCTTAACTCCTGTGCCCCACTGTTATTGCCAGACACCCATTTCCCCATCCTGACATTATTTACCCCAGGCCGAACCACCTGCAGGTCATGTGACTTTCACCAACCACAACTAAGATTCACTATCAATGACTGACCCTCCCACAAAATGCTTCTCAGTTTATTGTCACCTTCTACTTCAGGCCTGACAACTTCAATCACACCTCTATTTTCTGGAGAAGGGGACAACAGATGTGTCATACAGAGCGATATAGCTGGCAGGATTAATATGTACATGTATGTTCTCCAGGTGTCTGACATCTTCAAGTATAAAAATCCTTGCAATTCATTTGACTGGGGTTTTTCAAAAACTTTTTAAAAGTGCCCTAAATAATTTAAAATCACATATAAAATTGTCTTCTTTTGCTGTTTAACTGACTGGAATGTGTGGGGTGTATCTGTTCTGTCATATTTCACAAATTTGGCTGCCAACTGTCTCAAGAGCATAGTAGGAAAGCAGCATGCTGAGACATAAATATTACCAAAAAACACCATCTTTGGCAGAATTCCACTTGTGAAAGTGCCAGTAACTGGATTCTAGTTCGCTTTCCAAGAAGGTGAGTAGGACAGAAATGTGAAGCACTTAAGACATGCATACAGGCTAGCAGTCTACATACACGGTTGAACTGAGAGATCCCATTCCTACTTAAGAAGAGGTGTTCATCAACATCTAGTGTGAGGGCGTCCAAGTCACCTCTTAACCAGCCAATCCACAGCCACAACCAACTACCTTGCTAATGAGCCATTATCTCAGAGAGAGTAACCAGCCATAGACAGGGCACATACCTCAGCCAGTGCTCGCTGTGGGAGGGACCTACATTGGGGAAATTAGTCGGTAAATGGTGACTGTCAGGTTGAGAATAAAGCTCTTCCTCAGTAACCGCTCCCCTCCCCCCACCCCCAGTCCCTAAATAACTTACCACTCACCTCCACCCACCTCCAGTCCCTAAATAACTTACCACTCACTTCCACCCAGGAACTATTTAAGAGTTATTGTGCATTTCATGATCTGGAGTAAATTTGATTCACCCCCTCATAACGTGCTGCTCTTTTGTTTGATGATAATGTGCTCTACCCTTTTACAGAAAACAATGCAGTTCTTTCACATCATTAGCTTTTATACACTTGACCTAGATACTGCACTCCATGCTCACTTGTCGAGATCAGTTTGAAGACATGTTTATTTGAGGGGCAAACCAAGCACTGTGCCAATAAAAACTAAATGTGTTAAGTTAAATATGCAACTGATAGGATTTCTATGCCATAATGTAAAACCTGATAAAATGCCACCCCTTACTCTAAAGTAAAGCGCCAATTCCAAACACGTTGCCAGAAGAGACCGCCCACAGGAAATAGAAACGTAACAGCAATGTTGATTCGTCTTAACAAACCTTCCAGGGGGATTGAAAACAAATTGAGATGAAATTCATCCCAGCAAGTCTTTTGACAGACTTGGAGACATGTATGCAGGCAATTTTCACATATACATGTTAGAAGACATGTTGACTGATTCCCAGAAGACAGGCCCAACCTGTGTCAACAATGACAGGAAATGAAGAATCTTGAAATTGCTTGCAGCCGAAAAGTTCTTCCTTCAGGCCCCAGAGAAGAATGTAAAATGATTCGGTGACCTTGTGTCAGCTTGTTTTGGTAAGCAGAGCAGGTAGCCTGGGTCAAATGCACATCAACTGTACCCCGATCCCAAAGTGCCTGCCTATCTGCTGGGCATACTGTGTACTCTGGCTTCAGAGTTTGGATAGGCTTTTTACAGCTCCTCTCAGGAGTTTGGGACAAAACAAAGACTTCATGTGTTTCTAGTTGTGTGAGAGTCCACAGAACTGCTCACGAACCAAACCATCTCTCTGCCAAATGTGAGGGTAGAGGTCAAGGCAGATCTCGTCTGCAAGAAGTGAAAAGCACATGGGATATAGGTGTGCTACATGGGGAGAATCACTTCAACGTGACAAATGACAAGCCCTTTGCGTCATGCCAATGAAAGCTTTCGTCCATTTCCAAAATCAATCTCTCGCATTAAGCTGCACCATGCAAAAGCAAATCCGGCCAAGTTACCAGCCCATTTCCGCACGGCTTTGATTTGTGAGCCACTTTATAAAATACAAAGGTTAATGTGTCCCACCATTAAGATTAGACCACATTCGTTCTGTTCAAAGATCAGAGAAGACAAACCACATCCAGAAGGCTTGTTGTGATTTTGTCCAGGTCTGGTTGTGAGTCAAGGTCTGGTTGTGAGTCCAGGTCTGGTTGTGAGTCAAGGTCTGGTTGTGAGTCAAGCCCTGAAGTGAACTAGATAATGGGAAGATGAACAGCAGCCCTGTTAAGCTGGTCTAGAGGGCTAAGTGTACATGTACAATGTAAAGGAGTCCAGTTTAGAAAAGGTTACAAAACCTATGTAGAAGTACTGAATGGAAGTTGAAATTAATTTCCAGATTAGATCAATACCAGCCAAGGCTTGGCCTAGCTGTGTTGCAGCAGTCTGTGTACAAATGGCCGCGGAGTGTGGGTTACCTCATGGCATATAAATCATGCCCGTCCGATTGACTTGTACCACTTTGGTGAACATGCCAACACTTTATCAGCCATAATGCCACCAAGTCCTTTAGCTGGTAACTGGAGAAAGCTTATAAATATCCCAAGCAGCCATTTTCCAGTTAAGACTTAATTTTACAGCCACTTGACAAATCTTTACTTTTGTGATTTAGTTCTAGACTTTGCAGAATGGCTTGTTACCCAGGTTAGATTGGCAAAGACATTCCTTGCCATCAAGCTCAAAACCAGCTCATACATTACGATGGTTTACCCATTTCTAATGCCTGTGCGCCGATAATGGCGTGCTCATGCCTTGATGCCTTTCCTGCTGGCCAATACTTGTGTGACTTTTAGTTAGCTTATTTCGTGGTTTATCTTTCACACACACAATGTATACCCATTCCTCCACTGCAACTTTTCTCTCTCTCCACATATTTACGTGTTTAGGTTACCTCAAGTGCCGTAGAGCCACCAGGATAAATCCAGCACTAAGGTTCTACCTTCTGCACAACATTCTCTACAATATTACAGTCCTCTAACTTCAGGGCTCTCTTGTTCCAAAGTGGATTGAAAGTTAAGTCACACTTAAATCTTGATACCAGTGTTGGTCTAAAACATAAGTAATGGACTTTAATCCAGACTAAAGTTAGTACAGGGCTCAACTACTACTATGCTTCTTAACAGCTGGACCCAAGAGATGTTAACCAAGTCTGGACACTTTGGCACATTCATGTATCATGTAGAGGATAGACATCCTATACCACAACCCTCCTGATTATGTCGAGTCAGTCCCACACACTAGACAAATTCTGATGGGACAAAGATAACCAACAAGAAAAACTTACCCTAATTTTGACAACCTTGGCTCGCCCTAAGCTGTGATGAGAGTTGTGTTTCTTGACCAAGGTCTTCTGAAAATGAAGAAGAGAAAGCAGGTATTGTTTATTTGCATATGAGATTTTCATTTATTTATCTCTTACTCAAGAATATTTCACTATGAAGGTGGCCAGAATTATGATAGAAGGAAACTGGCAGAGCCCAAGGGAAACCCATGACCCATGAGAGGCTCTTGGGCCATTGTGCTGTACTAGCATGCTAACCACCAGGCCACCCTTATTAGATTGTAATATAGCCCCATATTCAAGAATTTTTCACTTGTATGAAGGAGAGCAGATGTAAATGTTTAAGGAATAGAAATTTGTAATGGTTAAAAATTACATACCGGTAATACATAAATGATAATAAGCAAAATTGAGGGATGAGTTACACATGACATTTTCAATGATTTTGGAGCTCTGAAAGCAAACCAATCGTTATAAAACAAAATAAAAAAAAATGTCCAATTTTCAAATACCTACATGTATCCACCTGGTTTTTATATATATAAAAAAATGAACAAAGGTGAGTTTAAGAATGGCCTGGGAACTTTGTCTGCTCAAGCCTTGTCACTGCCACGCCAGAGTGATGGATGAGTGAGAGATTCACAAGTAAATCTTCTTACTAAGGACAGGTGAGACTGGTGAATACACCACCTGCTGTAACAACACACTTAACTTACAGATTTATATACACTGTTATTCTATCTGTAGCAAAAAAAAATTTTTGCTCTAAATTTACATTATAAATGTGGTGGCAGTAAAACTAATTGCTTTGAAAGCAATGTACTCTGAGGCTGCACACTATGCATACTTTTGTGGAACAAGTAGATAAGCTACTAAAGCCACTTAAATGGCTTTATTTTCTTATCTGCATGCCAAGCACTTTATGTGGTGGCACACAATGTTAAAATAATTAAAAAAAACCAAGTATATCTCTCCAAAGTGTTAACAACACATCAAATTTTAACCTGAATGAAACAAGGCTGAAAGGGGTTTGTTTTAGAAATTTTAAGAACAGCATGTAAAATGTACTAGTACTACTAGACAAGGAAATATCAAACTGAACAATGGAGATATAATTCAAAAGCAGACATGTTTTGTAAGCACTAGCTGAGTGTTGACACCCTCCTCACCATGCACGCCCAACCCCTCCACCCTGAGAGAGAGATAAAAAAACAAAACAAGGAACAATGAAGTAGAAAAGTGACTTTGCATTGGCTTGGGAATGAATCCACACTTAAAAATTTGTTCAGCCTGTAAATGTGAGGTGGTCTTGAACAAGAATGAGACACGAAGTGCAAAGCTGTGAACACGTGGTTTTGATGAGCGTGGAATGACACACATGCTGGCAGGGACGTGCCGACATGACCGCTGGCTGCTTGAAGCTGGCCAGCTAATATGCCATATATATCCGTTTTCTTGAGCAAACAGTAGGCACAAATACAGAGTCTGTCACAATGGACGGACAAACAAAAAACCCCTCTTTTTTTCAAAACAAAGAACTAAAGCCTCTGCGAGTCTCCCCTCAAACTGCTAGTGTAGCTAAGGCCCTAATATTTACTTCCGTTTCAAACTCTTTATTCAAAACCTGAAAACGTGCTCCATGAGGCTGTCTGTATCGCAGGGGCAATCAGTAAGCCTGCATACATGTACGTAATTCAAGGGAGAGTGCTGGTAGACTACATGTGTGTGTCACAGTGTGGACACTGCTCGGATGTGCAGACACTATGATGGGGAGTGTCAACTCCACTACTACGAAGAGTGAACACCACTGCTGGGAAGTGTTAACTCCACTACTACAAATGTGGACACCACTGCTGGGAAGTGCAGACACCAATGCAGGGAAGTGTGGACACCAAAGCACTCTTCAATGTGGACACCAATGAAGAGTGACACGCACAGAGGTTTATTTGGTTGTAAGTGTAATGAGGTCTTTTAGGTCAATAGAACATGATGCTAGCAGAGCTATCAGGTCAATACAACATGATGCTGGCAGAACTATCAGGTCAATACAACATGATGCTGGCAGAACTATCAGGTCAATACAACATGATGCTGGCAGAACTATCAGGTTTATACAACGTGATGCCGGCAGAACTATCAGGTCAATACAACATGATGCTGGCAGAACTATCAGGTTTATACAACGTGATGCCGGCAGAACTATCAGGTCAATACAACATGATGCTGGCAGAACTATCAAGTCAATACAACATGATGCTAGCAGAGCTATAAGGTCAATACAAAATGATGCTGGCAGAGCTATTAGGTCAATACAACAACATGATGCTGGCAGAGCTATCAGGTTAATACAACATGATGCTGGCAGAACTATCAGGTCAATACAACATGATGCTAGCAGAGCTATCAGGTCAATACAACATGATGCTGGCAGAGCTATCAGGTCAATACAACATGATGCTGGCAGAACTATCAGGTCAATACAACATGATGCTGGCAGAACTATCAGGTTAATACAACATGATGCTGGCAGAACTATCAGGTCAATACAACATGATGCTAGCAGAGCTATCAGGTCAAAACAACATGATGCTGGCAGAGCTATCAGGTCAATACAACATGATGCTGGCAGAACTATCAGGTCAATACAACATGATGCTGGCAGAACTATCAGGTCAATACAACATGATGCTAGCAGAACTATCAGGTCAATCAAACATGATGCCAGCAGAACTATCAGGGCAATACAACGTGATGCCAGCAGAACTATCAGGACAATACAACGGACGCTAGCAGAACTATCAGGTCAATACAACATGATGCTGGCAGAACTATCAGGTCAATACAACATGATGCTGGCAGAACTATCAGGTCAATACAACGGACGCTAGCAGAACTATCAGGTCAATACAACATGATGCTGGCAGAACTATCAGGTCAATACAACATGATGCTAGCAGAGCTATCAGGTCCATACAACATGATGCTAGCAGAGCTATCAGGTCAATACAACATGATGCTGGCAGAACTATCAGGTCAATACAACATGATGCTGGCAGAACTATCAGGTCAATACAATGGACGCTAGCAGAACTATCAGGTCAATACAACATGATGCTGGCAGAACTATCAGGTCAATACAACGGACGCTAGCAGAACTATCAGGTCAATACAACATGATGCTAGCAGAGCTATCAGGTCAATACAACATGATGCTAGCAGAGCTATCAGGTCAATACAACATGATGCTGGCAGAACTATCAGGTCCATACAACATGATGCTGGCAGAACTATCAGGTCAATACAACATGATGCTAGCAGAACTATCAGGTCAATACAAAATGATGCTGGCAGAGCTATCAGGTCAATACAACATGATGCTAGCAGAGCTATCAGGTCAATACAACATGATGCTAGCAGAGCTATCAGGTCAATACAACATGATGCTAGCAGAGCTATCAGGTCAATACAACATGATGCTAGCAGAGCTATCAGGTCAATATAACATGATGCTACATATACATCCCGGCAGGCCTGGCTGTTATATGCCCACTCCAGACCAAAGAACAATATCAATATCAGCACTGGCTACGTCATTAGAGCCAACCTTATACAACAGTAAGCGTGGCTAAAAATTGATAATCGATCAATTTCACTTATAGACTAATGCTTAAGTTCTAGGACATTAAAGGGCATATATTACTGATCTGAGGCACTCATGGATGAGTGTGAATTGACAATGAGCTGTGCATTAAGCTTATAAATGAACAAATGGTAAGTTGCTGTTTCACTGGCAAACACTGATCGATAGCACTTTTAGTTGAACACAGCACTTTGATACTTAGCCTGTCGTATTTCAGCTAGTAAAGGGAAATTGCAGGCTTTTACATCAGTACTTTCATGTGCATCAAAAGTCCTTCCCAGCCAACCATGGTGGCTAATCGCACCTCAGGGCTTACTGCAGAATTGCAGCCTTCTTCATTTTTTAAAATGAACCTCCAAATATTAACCTAATGTAGTGTATCAGAAAGAAAGATCAGAAATCAAATGTGTAAGTATCCAGATTAACTCTAAAAGCCTGCAATCAAGAAGACAATACCGTGAATTATAGTGATACTGACTCCCAGGTGTATATATACTACTAACATGTCTCTTTTCTCAGCAAGAAGAACATAAATAAATACAAAAAAGAAGACTGTAATAAATTTAAAGTGAAGATCATGCAGCCTGAATGGATAGAGGTGTTTTTTATTAAATCTAACTAATGAGGATTCTGAGCACGATACACAGGTCAACTCTCCCCCAGACATCTATTAACACTACAAGGATATATATGTGCTGTACATTTAGTTAAAACCCCAGGACTTAAGCATCTGTTCACTCATGAAAATCTGTGTCAATCAAGCAACAGGTTTTGCAGAGAGCTCACCAACATTAATGGACTTCATTTCCTACTGTTTATTTTTTGGCCGTCACACCATTAACAGCTTGGGGCTGATGTAGGGCTATTATTCACACCATAATCTTATCTGGCCGTCAAGCAGCAGGTCTTCCCAGCACTTAAATCACTGGCGAAGAACTCCTAAAAACTCACCAAGATCCATCAGAGACATAACCTAACCTATCAGATGTATTAAAAGCAGTGCCATAGGATTATTTAATCTTTCAGAGCCTGTGCATGACAGCAAAAGGCCAAAGCATCAAGCATGACCTGGTAAATGTTTTGTATTATTTTCCCCCTAGTGGTTGAAATTTTAGAGCCTATACAACAGCTCAGGCAAATCAGCGGGCTGGCCAGAAGGAAAAGCAAGGCATGGAGGTGCAGCTCAGAGATTAGGACTGTCAGCAAAACAGTTGTACAAGTATTACAAATATGACTGGCTGAGACAAGATATCCGTGAGAAAGTAAACTCGGGCAGCCCTGTAGCGATATACAACCTTCAATAGCCAGGCGGGGATGGCAAGGCCTAATTCACTCCAGTGAACATCAACGGTACCAACACTAGACACATGCGGAGAATTAGTGGCTGCCATAGCACAGATTGCCCAAAGGAAGGACATCAGCCATGCAAGAACGATAGCGCCTACTTCTGTACCCTGCCCTGCCATTCTGTGTTACACCACCATCTGGCAGAATGGCCTATCAACCCCCCACTCTTGCTCTAAACACACAGGCCAGCCTAGCACACTTTACACACGTGCTAAACAAATTAATAAGTTCTCAACAGAGATATAGCTTGTTTATAGCCCTGTTCTCCCTTTGTATACATCCACAGATTTTCCCTGAGTAACCACCTCTTTAATGCTGTCAGCCAAGAATAATCTACACTGGGGGAAATTGAGAATTGAGGACAGATGAAATGCAGCAGTTTAGAAATCTGATGATGCTATAGAGAAGGCCATGCATCAGACAGAGGATCAAATGGACAGCGACAACCCTCTTACAAGATAACATACATCCTGTCTTCATCAACCACTCCATTCAGACACATTTATCTTTACATCGTACTATATATTTATATAAAAAGCAGGTGTGTCATACACACACCGCCAGTCCAAAACTGCTACATACATGCATATGACACTCCCTCTCCCCTGAATTGGAAGAAGTTTTCCTACAGACCCTTAAAGACACTTATTCCACTGCTATTTCTCTCCAGTTCAATCTCATTGACCCCCAGTAAAAACTTATTTCATGCCAATTCTGGGAACTTGCCGCATTCTACTGCCATCATTTAGGAAGAGATCTGTTCCCTTTGGGATCAAGGCTATGCGCTTTGTACAGACTCAATGGGAGGGCTGATGAAGTCTGCCAGTAACTACTTTAAAATCATCAAGATTGCCTTCAGTTCCATTGATTTCCATCAGAAAGTTTCTGAGAGTATGTGACCCAGGACATGTCATATTATTTGTTTTTGACCTTTGACCTGCCCTGACCCTCATTTTCTTACTGTGTGCACATAATTGGGGCTATTACATTAAATACAGCTGGACATAAAAAATTATCCAAAGAGTAAGGCATCTTTTTACGTCTAAACAGGTTTTATGTAAAGAGGAACTACCCCCAGCAGCTATTAACAAAATTTAAATGTTCACAAACATAACCTTCCGGCAATTTTTTTTTCTGGAAACACTTTTCAAAAGCATTAATCTTGCTTTTACCTTGCAACTGTGGACAAAAATAGGACTGTTTACACACTGAAGTATTAAATTATTTTAGCTAAAATAAAATAGAGATAAAGTTCTTTTCCAAAAATAGCTGGAGACAATACGAGATGTCAACAGCAATCTGTTCACCTCATCAATAGGAGACGACAGTTTCCTAGGTTACCAGTACATATAGGTCCACATATCCCAGGCATCACCAGAAAAAAAAGTCACACTGCTTTGTCCAAGTAATTGATCAAACCTAGAAACAAAATTAGAACTATGGAAGCCAATCTGTGCTACTGTCATTTGCCTCAGTAAATCCAGAATTTTTCTCTTGTGCAGTCTCCTCCAGCAGAAAATGGTTGCCATGGTATCATGAGGAAGTCATTCTATCTATACAACCTTCTTCAAGGCATCACAGATTTTTTTTGTCCACCATTATTCACTTTACATCTCCAACAAGCAATATTATTTTTATCAGATGGCATGTACATGTAGGCCTTAATGAGTTTTTTTATTCAAATTCAAATCTGGAGAGCTCCAACATGAAAACAGTGACTTTATTTAACAGGTATGAAAATTAAAAATTAAAATAAAAAAATGCTACAAAATTTCCGGAAAACACTTTGATATTTGAAATTGTGGAACCATGAGCCATACTCCAATTTCATTTTAGTTCAGAATTTTCCAAGACGCAGTTGTCCAAAAGCAAAAGGAAAACAGTGTCCATAAATTCAAAGATTTTACAGTGTGAATGACCACTCCTACCCTGCAGCTCAGATCACCTTGAAATGACATGGGTAATTTTACAAATGAGGAACACTAACAATTGCGAATAAAAATATAGTTTGAAAAGACCTGGAATATTTGAAATATTGATCTATTTCTCATTACAGTTAACATGATCGTGCTGTTTAAACATTACATGATCAAAGAGTCTGTATGTATTTTTACTGAAACCACTATTCATCCAAATTAATGAACTAAACACTAATCTTGATGACCGTACAGACTTGTGCTGGTATTAATTATCATCTGTTCCTCTCCTATGGTGGTCGGGGGAATCCTCCTACAATGTATTTATTTACAGCATAAATGAATAAATTTCACAAATTGCGTGGGAAATGACTAGCCTTTCACAACCTGGGTTATCTTACTAATCAAATTACAACACCTGTAAGGTCAATTATCAACATGGAGTCCTTTAATTTAATTATCTCTTCCACATCAACGAATATACACTCCTGAATGTCACAGATGAGGATTGCCCATCACCTACATGATATAACATTTTATGTTACATGATACTCCATGTGGATGTCTTTTCACATGAATACATTAGAATTAAAGCTTGTTTATGCTAATTGGATGTCCGCTTGTTCAATGACTGTTAAATTATTCCCTGATACTATTTCAGACAATTACATAAAATCATAAATATGCACATAAATTTTAATGGTACATGATCTATTTATTCATACGTAGCCGATTAAAAAAATGTTACTGCAGTACATAGTAATACACAAGTAACATAAGAGGAAAGAAAGGATTTGGTTTGTCTTCCTTTGTCGCCAGGGCACAAGACTGTGTTAAACAGCTATTATGTTAACTGAAATCAATCTGCATCATTAACCTATCAGTTACAAAACAGTTGGAATTATATGCCAGCTCAAATTTATTTTCTTTATCCATGAACAGAATTAGAAGTTTGCCCCTCATTCCCACAGCCTAGAGCAGCTGGAAATTTGCGCTTGTGGAAACAGGTCAAGAAGTTAAGCTGCAGAGTTTTGAAGAGCAATTTGGAAAGGTAATTCTCAGTGGTGTTGTCCCTTAATTCTATCGTCGTATACCAGCTCATGGCGGCAATTTTTTTCCTTTCCATTTACCCAGAACCCTTCCTCTTTTTTTCAAGCCAGTGATCCTCCAGGAGTTGGCAAGTTGCCAACAGCCTTTGAGTAATAAGCCACAAGTCATGTACGACAACAGCAAATCTCTCTTTGCCAGCTATTTCTTTTCCTCCGTCAACCACGAAGCAATTCAATTCTCTCCCTTTCCAAAGAAAAAAAAAGACCTGGGCAAAAGTTGTAGCCTGTAGCGAGGACAAGCCAGGTATTGACTTTACTGTTGTATCGATTTTTGGCAAATGTCCAGTTCCAATGTTTGTTCCATTCTGCACTGTTCAGCCAGGCTTGTTCTGCGCGGGGTTTGAGAACAAGATTTAAATAATGAAAGGTGAACGATGATAGTACATGTACCAGCTTCCATCACTCTTCTCAAGATGAATGATGTCTACTCTTTCCTCGTTTCCCCTCTTGCAAAAAGCCTTTAACTCTGCTTGTAATTGGTCCATATCTGGACACCCTGGAAGACATCTGCAGGTAGCAGATCAATGATTTGCCACTATACATCTCAACCAAAACCACACTTCCCTGCGACATCAGTCTCCACTCTCATACACAAGATACAGGCCAGAATAAACGTACATGTACTGTCCCAAAAGAAAAGGGTCACATTTGCAATCTATCTTATCCAGCCGTGCGATTTCAATTGAATTTTCTTTGATTATTGTGATATATTTCATCTGCATTTATTTAACTGTAGTCCAGTTTAGGTGTGGAGGAAACCAGTTTGCTTCCTGAAGAGACCAGCTCAATTCCTGAGTGGAGCAGCTTGATTTCCCGAGGCAACCAGCTTGATTCTCCGAGGCAACCAGCTTGAATCCCCGAGGCAACCAGCTTGAATCCCCGAGGCAACCAGCTTGAATCCCCGAGGCAACCAGCTTGATTCCACGAGGCAACCAGCTTGATTCCCAAGGAGGCCATCTCACTTCCTGATTAGTCCATCTCACCTTACTAGGTGCCAAGGAAATCTCCTGACTTAAGGCTGAATATGTACCAATATGAGTTTTGGTCATTTTGTTGGACAGGGGTAATCATCTCACAAACACAGTCAAGAGGGATTGTGGTGATTAGTCCCTTCTGTATAACCACACACATGCGTACAGGATGGTGTTCAAACTTTACAATGTAAGGTCAGAAAATCTCCACCACAGATCTGTGTGACAATACATGTGTAAATTTGAACCACATGTAGGCCTATAACAAAATCATAAGGAATGTCGTTTAATTATTATGTTTGGACGTGAGCTGACAGGTACATTTATCTTGTAGTCCACAGTGACCTTTGACCAATAAGATCAGACCTAGACCTCAGCCACAACAAGTTATCAGTACCTGGTATTAAGAACAAACGTACTTTCACCAATCAATTGGGTAATCATGGTAGGGCAGGGGGATTCCTTGTCACTAGTTTATCGAGGTCTACATGGGACAGGTCTGGTCTCAGCACGCCTGCCTCAGCAGCATTAACAGGGCAGATAGCAGCTAGATGTATTACCCTGCTGGAGAGAGACCTGGCAACATGCCCTGTATGTTCTCATCCCCTCAACACAGCACAAGCTGGCTGCTTGCCTTCTCCACAACAAATCCCATGCTGTACAGAAACGCCTGCATTCTTAATTATGCGTGTCTGTGTCTCTGTCAAGCATCTACTAGCTAATAAACCACACAGGCCTATGGGTTAGGCACCAAGTCAGGGGCACACCAGTAAAACGCCAGACACTCTAATTTACTCATGCTGGTATTTTAAATGAAAGAATTATGGCTGGACGCTACAAATAAATAGCCTCAACGAAGCGTGTCATTTGATGTAACAGTCTGGCAGATAAAACAGTGACTAATGCTCACAGACCTTTTCCTTCCCCATTTTGTTGTGAGGGGTTAGTGAGCTGGACACAGACCCCCATTACAACTTCCGTTTTTCAGTAGGGACGATTGTAGTTCTGTGTATTTTAGGGTGTAAAGTCTTTTTTTGCTGTCAGCCTGCTGTTTTAGGTGTACAGGTGCATGCTTGGTATCAAAATGATGGAAATTGTCTAAGCTTTGGGCAGGTATGAGTTTTAATGGTGAAAGTTTGAAATTCTGGGCGAGAGGACACAAGGAGACAGGTGGTGATGAGGCTGCGAGTGACGTCCCCTTGGCGTTGCTAGGCACCCCTCCCAGCTGCCGGCATGGAAAGGTCCAGATTTTGACGGTCAACCTATGTCAAGATTTTTACAGCTTCTTTCTCACATGCTGGGCCAGGTATGCACCAAAGCTTATTGGCCTCGGAATGTTTGGGACTGAGCTACAGCGCTAAACGTTAACATTGTCGCTTATGGAAAACTAATGGGGGTCTGTGGCCTGATCTGTCCACTTGTGCCAAAACATGTAATATGTCACTGTGTGCTCAGATTTCGCAGCAGCCTGATAATATTTGGTGGGTACATCTGCGATGTGGTTTGCATTGACATGGAACTTGATTGAGCAGTTTTAAAGCTTTTTAATTCTATATTTTCCCCACATATCCATTTTGTCTAAAAATCGGCTAAAACGCTCTGTGGTCAAGGGTAGTACGGGAGTATAAACAGACTGGAACAAACACAGACAACGTTTCATTGTTCCTGGTTTTTAAAATGTCTCTTTTGGGGCTGACATTTGATAAATAATGCAAAATTTGAGTGCTGCGAGTGAAATTGGAGTATGTGGCTGATAGATAGGGTGGTGTGATTAAGGATGGTCAATAAGGCCTTGCATCACATATAAGGGCCCAGCCTCACACAGGTGGATAAAAACACATCAGCAGATTAATTTACTTGGCTAGAGTAGTAGAGAGGGCCAGTGTGCATTTAATTTACAAACCAAGTCAGGTTCCTCCCATGTGTGCCACCACACACTGGGTAAATGTGCTTCAAATCATCCTGCAGGTCACAAAACATTAAAAACAGGCATCTCTGCTGCAACATTGTCTGCTGTTTTGGGCATAGACTTGAAGTGGACAAGGTAAATTTTCCTCTTTAAACTTAAAAATAAACCACTGTAGGCATGTAGTTTTCATTGCATGTGTATATTCATTCCTCTGACAAGTTACATGTGCACTCACACAGCATGTGTGGCGTTGGAACAAAAATGATCAATTTCAAGTTTCTAGCATACATGTAAGTGTGATCTGTTGGAATATTGCCCTTGTGAAAATGAGTCTCTGCCCCACCAGGTGTCTGTTTCTCCACCAGAACATAGTACGCTGTTCCTGCGACATCTCAAGGAGTTTTTGTTTTAGTATCTGGCCCAGTGTGGCATCCACCTCCCTGGGCAACTGGGATTTTTTTATCTTTCCAATATCCTCACACACAAGTTAGAAAATAGACAGCTACATATGGCTTTCACATCCTAGTTTAATACCTATTGAGCTTTCGTCTTGGTTTCCCTCTTTAGATCTTGTCTCCCAAACATGGCGTCAGTGAACTTTGCCTGGTTTATGCATATATTGAACTGGGATCTACCTAGGTGAGTGGGGTCTGTTAGCCGTTCAGCTTCCTCAAAGGCCTGACCAATCGGATGCAGTCTTCCACTCCCCTGGCCGAACTAGAATCCCTGTCATTGGTCCGGTACTACACCATGACACATACCCCTCCAGCCCCCCCCCCCCCCCCAACCGGGGAAACGTCACAGGTTTCTCATATATGTACGGATAGTTTGAATGTCCATTCCTCATGCCCACCCAGGAACACCCAGTGTGGAACCTGATTACGGATGTAATTTCTCACTGATTATTTGAGGATTTCTGTGTTGTTACAGGTTAAAAAGTATAGCTTTTCCCCTCTTCTTGGGTCCCTTCAACACGTCTTGGGAGGGTTGCCTTGCTGACTGTCTGAATGACCAATGTGCATGTAATGTGTGGCTTTATTTTTGTAAGTGGCAAATTCATATTTCTCCCCTCTACTTATCTCTTGTAGATGCGAGTGTCACACTTTGGTGTTTGTTATGTGGAAAGTACTAATTTAGTCTGAGGCAACAACACAGGTGGTGGGATTCTTTTGCACTGTGAGTTGAGGTAAGCCAGCCAACCAATGGCAGCCATGGGGGAGACGGGAAAGGGGGGTAGTGGGGGGGGTTAGTGGGTGATCTTTTAAAGGGTTTTATCATGTGAATCACTTTGTAAAAGGGATACTAGTCTTTTCTTTAGCCCTATCCATGGAAACTGTGCCTATGAGCATTTCTATATCAATTTGGATGCATATGTTTACTTTGATGGTGATCAAAATGTAGTTTTCTGGAATTTTGAAACTCCCCTTTGCTACCCACCTGTATCACTTTAGGTCAAATTTTGCACAAAGTTGCTAAAAGGTATGTCCTATATTTTGTAAGTGAATTGTCAGATAAATTACCTGTCTTTTGATATATATTTTGACACTTTTGGCTTTTAAGTATTTTCTTAACACTGCTGTAAACAAGAAAATCTACTTGAAAATCCATAATTTTCTAAATGCTTGTCAATGGAAAATGTAAAATACTTTGTCATTGGAATTTTTTCATTTTTCTTGCAGATATACATACCAGCTTTCCAAAACATCTGACCTGGTTGAGATATTTTGAACGGTATGTGCACTACAGAGCTTTGAACTTCGTGCTTGAGGACGGACAAACAGACACATTTCCAAGATAGGGGTACCCCAAGTTAAATCCCTCCTACTCAAAAGTTTTTGCATGTATCAAGCTGTAACTTTATGTGTGAGGTTTAGAGGTAGTAAGCATTATGTGGTGCAAAAATTATTGATTTTGAAAAAAGTTGGCTGGTGTGATAGGACACAGACCCCCATTACAACTTCCGTTTTTCAGTAGGGACGATTGTAGTTCTGTGTATTTTAGGGTGTAAAGTCTTTTTTTGCTGTCAGCCTGCTGTTTTAGGTGTACAGGTGCATGCTTGGTATCAAAATGATGGAAATTGTCTAAGCTTTGGGCAGGTATGAGTTTTAATGGTGAAAGTTTGAAATTCTGGGCGAGAGGACACAAGGAGACAGGTGGTGATGAGGCTGCGAGTGACGTCCCCTTGGCGTTGCTAGGCACCCCTCCCAGCTGCCGGCATGGAAAGGTCCAGATTTTGACGGTCAACCTATGTCAAGATTTTTACAGCTTCTTTCTCACATGCTGGGCCAGGTATGCACCAAAGCTTATTGGCCTCGGAATGTTTGGGACTGAGCTACAGCGCTAAACGTTAACATTGTCGCTTATGGAAAACTAATGGGGGTCTGTGGCCAGCTAGCCCAACCAGGCAGAAAATCATCACCTGGCAGCAACACAGAACAATAGCCCATCAACATTGAGGCCATCGTGTAGGAGGGAACAATGTATACACATTCAAATGTACAATAGTAAATAAAAATAAATTTTAAAAATTACATTTAATGACAAGGAAATATTTTAAGGTAACCCACTATGAGAGTGCAAATTCTTAGGTTTTTGTGACATTGGTACTTGTATGTTGGGATTCTACTGCAATGGCAGAATAAAACATTTCTTGCAGCATAATATCAACAGGCAGTTATTTCGAAGCTTTTTGCTTGTGTGCCTGTCTCCAGTACTTACATGAAAGACAATGAACCCTCAAAATCAATCATATCAAGTGCATCGTTGATGACTCAGTAAGTCAATATACTGAGCAATCACCCCCAGTCAAATATCGGGAAAGTTCACTAACCATACTGATCACCGTACACCCAACCTGGGGATTTAAAAATAATTCTAGTGCACTGACTGTCCCTAAATTATAAACTCAGGCTTTTGCTTCAGCTTAACCAAAGTACCTCTCAGCTAATCTGTGAGCATTGTCATCACCAGATCAAAAAATTCAATCGTGTCTAAGGTGACCTATAAAACATTTAAATGTAGACCTCAAGGTGACCTATAAAACATTTAAATGTAGACCTCAAGGTGACCTATAAAACATTTAAATGTAAATGTACACCTCAAAGTGACCTATAAAACATTTAAATGTAAATGTAAACCTCAAGGTGACCTATAAAACATTTAAATGTAAATGTAGACCTCAAGGTTACCTATAAAACATTTAAATGTAAATGTAGACCAACCTCTTAACCAATACCTTGGCAAAGCCTCCTACAATTACTGCTGTCACTGTGAGGAGCTAACATGCCGGTCTTTGTGGATAATTACTCTGTTGATTGGTACCAGGTAGAGTATTAAATATCATCTTGTAAATGTGGGTCTTTTGAAGTGCAGTAGATGAAGGTCTTCTGTTCTCAGTGCTGCGCTCATCAGGTTATTTATTCTTCTAGTTAATACCTAAACCATTAGTGGGTTTTGGTCGCTGAACGATGTAGAACAGGTAGGTTATTATTGACCAGCTGACAGAAGTTCAAAAGCAGGGCAGTGTTACAAATGACCCGATTAAGGTCACATATCGAATACAGATTATACTCCAATGCATGAGTATTACTAGAATCAATATATCTTACAAAGGCAGCCAAAGCCATGGCTTTTTATCAATCTATATGTACATACACCAAGACAATACAAGCGGCTGGTTTTAGACCCACCCGGTCAAACTGACAACCACCTGGTGCTAGAAAATGTTGACAGATCATCAATAATATAAAAATACTACCAATAATTGTACAGCCTAGCAGCCACCAGGGAGTTCTACTTTTATATGTGGTTGAACCAGCCAAAGAGAGCTTGTTATCTTGACTGGTAACTACAACCACATGTGCACACATCACAATCCCCGGCTACAGATAGGACCACATTCATGTAAGAACTGATATCAACTGATCAGTCACTGGACATGCTTTTAATCCCCAAACAAAGATTTGCTACCACCAATGATCACGCTTTATCAGCCAGATGTCTTCTTGTGGCAGGACACCACAGAAATATGACGCCGAAGACACCGGACATGACACTCCGCCCAGTCACATTATACTGACACTTGGCCAACCAGTCCTGTTTCCTTGCTCTAACCTCTCCTCACCAAGTGTGGCAAAGTATCATTTTTGCAGTCTTTGGCATGGCCCTGTCTCCCCTGTCTCCCAGTTTCAAGGCGGATGCTCTAACCATTAGATCACCAAAGCAGTTGCTTCATCATACAGTTTTAACAACTGTCCAGCCTGAACAAATGAGATTCATGTAGCACAGTAATTTGTAGGCTTGAGTGTGCCAAAATTGGAAACAACTAACAGAACGTTGTAAATCTATGCAAAAATTTGGACATGCACCCAAATGCTGTTTACAGATTCAATAGAGGAAAACAATTCAGTGACAAAAACTGCCTTGGCTCGTTCTTTTTTTTTGTTTTTTTTGTTTTTTGGTCTCCTCACCATAAATAGTTTGTACCCCAACAAATCTGTACAGAACACATTCAGAATGGCCAGCCTACATACATGTATGATCTCATAAGACTGAATGCCTTCCACAATATAGCCTAACAAAGAGGGCCTTGGCCACATCAAATGGTTCACACTTTAGTGGTCCTGGTCTGAGAGCAGATGCCCCTGGGGACAATGTCCAGAGAGCCTGTCTGGGTGCTAATGACCCTCAGCTACAGGTCTGGCTTGACTTGACCACCTTTTCTTGCCCTTCCCCACTGGACAATGTGTGTTGGTCAAGAGGTGACCATGGATGATCACGATCCTTGTGTTAGAATGGAGACAAATGTTAAACACCATTAGTCCAAGTGAACAAACTGAACAATGAAACTGAAGGAGCACAATGTTCAACCAGAGCACTTGTTTGGCTTGTCTGATCCCACAGGTTTAATAAGATGATTAATCAGGACCACAATGTTCAACCAGAGCACTTGGTTGGCTTGTCTGATCCCACAGGTTTAATAAGATGACTAATCACCAGTCAGTCACACCATGTTGTCACACCATGTTGTCACACCATGCTGTCACACGCTAAGCTAGCTTCCATGCTGAGATATACATGCAGACAAGTACGTTCTATTGCAAGTATGATATTTTTCACGAGAGTAGCGGTACATACTATTTCGCAAGTCCTGGTCAAACAATTATATACAGATGAGAATGTAGCAAAGCTACAGCCAGATTTGTACAATCATCACACAGATGCACAAACAGTTATTTTACAGCAGGTATGTATTCCATTACTGCCATGCTTCCATTAATTGCAGCCACTGTAAACAAGAGCTTACCACATCCTTACTAAACATTTCACATATCGTCAATATGTCAAATGTCACTTATGAGCATTTGATATTGCAATTATTAAATTTCATCTGAAGCTTAGCATTTTTCAAGTGACACACTTTGCCAGATTTTGACTGATTCATCCACCTTATAGGGCTTGTTTTGACCGATTCATCCAGCTTATAGGGCAGATTCTGACTGATTCATTTTCCCCATTTTTGCTGATTTTGACTGATTCATCTACCTTAAAGGGCCGATTTTGACTGATTCATTCACCTTATAGAGCTTGTTTTGACTGATTCATCCACCTTATAGCGCTTGTTTTGACCGATTTATCCAGCTTATAGGGCCGATTTTGACTGATTCATTTTCCCCATTTTTGCTGATTTTGACTGATTCATCTACCTTAAAGGGCCGATTTTGACTGATTCATTCACCTTATAGAGCTTGTTTTGACTGATTCATCCACCTTATAGGGCTTGTTTTGACCGATTCATCCAGCTTATAGGGCCGATTTTGACTGATTCATTTTCCCCATTTTTGCTGATTTTGACTGATTCATCTACCTTAAAGGGCCGATTTTGACTGATTCATCTACCTTATAGAGCTTGTTTTCACTGATTCATCCACCTTATAGGGCTGGCTAGTATTTGTTTGCCCAGTATGATTAATTTCTTAACACAAAAAGTGTGGGCATCAAAAGTATCATTTTAAGAACTTTGTGTGCTTCTGAAAGTGTTTTTTTTAAACATCAAACTTTAGGTGACATACAGTACTGTAATTTCTGGATGATTTCCTTCATACTGGAACAGAGGTTTTACACTGGAGTTCAGTCGAAGGTCACATCTACATGTATAAACTATTACACAATACATGTACCTATGTGAGAGAAACATGTAGATGTGCAGGAGTACCTGCACAGGAGATACATGTACCTGCATGGGAGATACACGTACCTGTGCGGGAGATACACATACCTGTGCGGGAGATGCACGTACCGGTGCGGGAGATGCACGTACCTGCGCGGGAGATGCACGTACCTGCGCGGGAGATGCACGTACCTGCGCGGGAGATACATGTACCTGCACAGGAGATACATGTACCTGCACAGGAGATACATGTACCTGCGCAGGAGATACATGTACCTGCGCAGGAGATACACGTACCTGTGCGGGAGATACATGTACCTGCATGGGAGATACATGTACCTGCACAGGAGATACATGTACCTGCAGGGGAGATAAAAGTACCTATGCAGGAGATACACATACCTGTGCAGGAGATACATGTACCTCCATGGGAGATACCTTGTGCTTGTGTGGGAGATACACGTACCTGTGCAAGAGATACATGTACCTACACTGGAGATACACGTACCTGTGCTGAACTGAACCTGATGATCTTTACTGGTAGACCTTTACATGTATGAGTTTCTTACCTGCATCTTTTCAAAGTCCAGACAAGGACGCTGCGTGTTGCCATTGCGGTCATATTCAGTCCAGCCCGACATAGCTGTTTTACGATGACGTTTGCGAGGGGAGACGGAGCAGGTCACTGGGGTTAAATTTGCTAAATAAAGTCTTGCCGGGGAGTGCCTTGACACCCTGTGAGCATCTCGAGGAGGTGTGGCATGAAATAAAACCGGCTGAGGTTGTAGCATCAAATCTCGCACCTCCTCATCGGATGATGGCGTGCTGTCACCATGGCTCTGTCGCCGCCCAGAGGTCATCTGAGACCATTTGCGTTTCTCTGCCTGCAGCTCACGACTACTATGAATACTTGAGAGCTCTTCCTCGGAGCTGTGGTCATCGAACCCCCAGCTACCCTGCTCCAACTCCGAGATCTGATCATATAAACCTAAGGTGAGCGTTGTCAGCTCGCTCATGAACTGTGGGCTATTACTGCAACTATCTGTCTCCCCACTGATGAGGGTAGGGGAAAGGCTGCCGTAACTCGAGGTATCCTGCTGGTTAACCTCTGCCATGCCTGCAACAACAACAATAACACACACCAAGATCAATGTCTCAGTCAACACAGTGATACATTCATAAACAGATCATACTTTCATGTAACAAAAGCTAGATGAAAAATCTGTAACAGCCAGAAATAAGCATTCTTCAACATTGTACAACTAAGTTTTATTCCCTGATGAATGATGTACCTACATGTAGTTACCTGTCCAACCATGAAGATCAAGTATCTAGTTACCTGTCCAGCCATGGAGATCAAGTACCAAGTTACCGGCACAACCCATGTGACCAAGTATCTAGTTACCTGGCCAACCATGGAGACCAAGTACCTAGTTATCTGCCCAGCCATGGAGATCAAGTACCTAGTTACCTGTCCAACCATGAAATCAAATACCTAGTTACCTGCACAACCCATGAGATCAGACACAACCCATGAGATCATATACCTAGTTACCTGTCTAACCCATGAAATCAAATACCTAGTTACAAGAGATCAGACACAACCCATGAGATCAGACACAACCCATGAGATCAGACACAACCCATGAGATTATGTACCTTGTTACCTGCACACCCATGAGATCATATACCTAGTTACCTGTCCAACCCATGAAATCAAATTCCTAGTTACATGAGATCAGACACAACCCATGAGATTATGTACCTTGTTACCTGCACACCCTTGAGATCATATACCTAGTTACCTGTACAACCCATGAAATCAAATACCTAGTTACATGAGATCAGACACAACCCATGAGATTATGTACCTTGTTACCTGCACACCCATGAGATCATATACCTAGTTACCTGTACAACCCATGAAATCAAATACCTAGTTACATGAGATCAGACACAACCCATGAGATTATGTACCTTGTTACCTGCACACCCATGAGATCATACCTAGTTACCTGTCCAACCCATGAAATCAAATTCCTAGTTACCTGCACAACCCATGAGATCAGACAACCCATGAGATTATGTACCTTGTTACCTTCACACCCATGAGATCATATACCTAGTTACCTGTCCAACCCATGAAATCAAATTCCTAGTTACCTGCACAACCCATGAGATCAGACAACCCATGAGATTATGTACCTTGTTACCTTCACACCCATGAGATCATATACCTAGTTACCTGTCCAACCCATGAAATCAAAATCCTAGTTACCTGCACAACCCATGAGATCAGACACAACCCATGAGATTATGTACCTAGTTACCTGCACACCCATGAGATCATATACCTAGTTACCTGTCCAACCCATGAAATCAAATTCCTAGTTACATGAGATCAGACACAACCCATGAGATTATGTACCTTGTTACCTGCACACCCATGAGATCATATACCTAGTTACCTGTCCAACCCATGAAATCAAATACCTAGTTACATGAGATCAGACACAACCCATGAGATTATGTACCTTGTTACCTTCACACCCATGAGATCATATACATGTACCTAGTTACCTGTCCAACCCATGAAATCAAATTCCTAGTTACCTGCACAACCCATGAGATCAGACACAACCCATGAGATTATGTACCTAGTTACCTGCACACCCTTGAGATCATATACCTAGTTACCTGTCCAACCCATGAAATCAAATACCTAGTTACATGACATCAGACACAACCCATGAGATTATGTACCTTGTTACCTGCACACCCATGAGATCATATACCTAGTTACCTGTCCAACCCATGAAATCAAATACCTAGTTACAGGAGATCAGACACAACCCATGAGATCGAGTACCTACACGTACATGTTACTCCCCCACCCATGTCAACATGCTCTCATAAAAGGTGTATGCATCAATAATATAAAATAATACACTACTGCCATCTATTCCACAGGCTACATACTAACTGAACATCTCTCCTACTGGACACCATGCTACACATCCTTTACCGCACAGTCACATTGAGAAAGGTTCTCTAATCAGGTCTTCGATAAGCGCTGCTGGGCCACCAGAGGAGGTGCTGCTAAACAAGTTTATGTGACTGTACTGATGACCTCCGTGGTACTTTAATAACTAACTTGGTTTACCAAAGTCTGGCTAATGGCATCGGATGTAGCCTCACATGTTCGTGACCACTCAACGCCGCCTTTGCCTCTAAACCTACTAACCATACATCAATGGGCTAAATCAATGACTTTACAAAAACACCAAAGTACTACTTCCTGTGCAGGCTAACCTGGGGACTGTGATGACAGGCAATTCAGAGGAAGCCATCCAGAGAACTGATAAATTAGCAGAACACCAGGGCGACACATCCCAAAACACGAGTAAATCTTTTTTGAGTATTTACAATAGTATTAATGTACTGAGGGTTCCTGGACTTTGCTGTAATGGCTTACGCACATGTATCTTGAGGTTTTGACAGGATGCTTCAAGTCAAAAAGGGTTCAACAGTGGAAATAATAATGTTTATTCAGTGATAATTATGAACTGTTTCATAAATTAATGCAAACAAATTAGTTTCTATGTGTGAATGAATGAAATGAAATTGCCATAAAATTAAAATTGTTGTAACCTTACTTCATATACCTGTAAGAATAAAAGTCGTAATTATTTTCAATATCAAAAATCATCAAGACTTGTAACATGCACATCTTAAATAATTTAAAAACAGTTTCTAAGATTGGAAATTGTACAAGTTTATAACTGCCACACAAAACAGAGACATATAACTGTGTATATAACTGTCCTGGTTTACATCTGCCTAACACAACACGTTATTACAGTGTATATAACTGTCCTGGTTTATATCTGCTAAACACAACACGTTACTACAGTGTATATAACTGTCCTGGTTTACATCTGCTAAACACAACACACTTTTACAGTGTGTAACTGTCCTGGTTTACACCTGCTTAACACAACATGTTTTCACAGTGTATATAACTGTCCTGGTTTACATCTGCTAAACACAACACACTTTTACAGTGTGTATAACTGTCCTGGTTTACATCAGCTTAACACAACATGTTTTTACAGTGTATATAACTGTCCTGGTTTACTTCTACTGAACACAACACACTTTTACAGTGTATATAACTGTCCTGGTTTACATCTGCTTAACACAACATGTTTTTACAGTGTATATAACTGTCCTGGTTTACATCTGCTGAAAACACATTTTTACAGTGTATTTAACTGTCCTGGTTTACGCCTGCTGAACACAACATGTTTTTACAGTGTATATAATTGTCCTGGTTTACATCTTAACACAACACAGAGGTGTATTAAATCATATCAAAAAGCTGACCAATTTTTCTGGTTGAAACTGATGTCATCAAGCCCACAGGTATAATACTCGAGAGTTTAAGGTAATCAATACCTGAACATTACTCCAGCTTGATCATTAACAGGCAAGAACTGTGTACCTGTACATTCAATATACTCTGAATATATATATATATATATATATATATATATATATATATATATATATATATATATATTACATATATATATATATATATATATATATATGAGAGGTGTCTCCTGGTGAAATGAAACTGAATGACCTGTTTAAAACCACACGTCACAATGCCTCCACAAATCTGTGTTCACTGAAATTTGCTTGGGCTGCCCTGTGCATATACAATGTTATGGCTAGAACAACCTGCATTTAGCACTGGTATTAGGCACAAAAGCTAATGTCATGAAATTGCACGTTTTTTGTCACTATATATAGCCGACACCAGCTGACATCATTTCTGCGTCAAGTCGTGTACATAAAGGTCAGCCCTACAGGGAGTCAGTATGCAGGAAGACAAGTCAGTGAAGCTATTAAAAACATACAGATAAATCTGCATAATTCATCATTTACAGCTTTGTTTTTATATCACTTTTTTGTACTAAAACAGGGCATCACTCCACCTTTGATGTTACACTAAATTAGTTTCACTTAGATAGTGTAGCAAAACACAAATGTAGCATACGAATTGTGTCAACAACACCGAAAAAAAAAAAAATAACTAAGAGTGTCATATTTAAACTGTACTAAATGAAAAATTATTTACATACTGTAGTTATACAAATAATCTGTATCAGCACAGTTAAACAGAGAGGAATGGTAAGTTTATGTCCAAGTTTCTAGACAAGATTCTGGTTCTCTGTAAAAAGACATGCTGATCAGAAAGAAAACAATCCAATGGTAAAAGCTCTCCTGATGACAATCGCCGCACATCTGTGGTGAAAAAAGAGAGGGGGGCAGGAGGAGATTTCATTCCATCAGGTCAATTCTATTGCTATACTTACACATAAAGGTAAAAAAGTTTAAACACTTACTGGTTGGTGCAAAATAATACTTCTCTAAAGTGTCTGGCCACAATTATCTGCTGATGATGTTGTGTTCTCTCTCTGGTTTATCTACAGACAAACCTATCCACTTGGGCTATCATACGAATGGACTTTTCTACTCTTCACCTGCATCAACAGCTCAACAAGTCTGGACTTGTCCAGAGGACTCACAGTGGCTCTATTATTTAACATACTGTCACCCCGTTTAAATAACAGCAGTAACAGAAACTGAGCATATTGATGAGGTTATGTTAAAGAGCTATTATTCCAGAAGCAATCACTAAGGGGTAATTACCAAACACAAGAAAACTGAAAAACTGTGACAAGTTTTAGACATGACAAACTTAATCCTTATTCTTCACACTCCCCTGGCAAAACCATGATACATCGTTTCTGCGCTGTTTGCACCCCTCTATATCAATGTGTTTAAAACAGACTATTTCTCCGCAGCATGTGCACGAAGAAAGGCTGATTTGTGGTGGAATAATGGCCATGATAATAACTTCATGGATGGGAGAATCTGCTCTTCTACCAGCCCGGCGGCTTAATCCGCCCCACTCACTACTGCCACCTGATGAGATCTAGTCACCTCCCGTTAACAACTAGGCTGCCACTGCACGCAAGCATCCCTGATGAACCACTGCGCAAACTCATTAATACAAACCCTACAGGGAACACAGGCATAAGCAAAGGGATAAGTGTTTTCCTGTTGTTTACTCTTTGTTTGTTGGCCTTTTTGCACTTTCTTTCTTTTTAACCAGCGAGTTCTTGTTGAGCAATGCACCTAGAAGTACAGTATTGCCCAGAATATCGCAGCCCCGCAGGGACAGGCACATATGATCTCTGACAGCTAACAGCTTTATTCTTTTCCCCTCAATCTGCTAACATTAAACCATAAAGTCAATGTCGCCAGTCCTGTTGCATAATACAGAGACAAACAGAGAATAACCCTACATGTATATGTCTCAGCTTGCCAAATTCCACACCAACAAAAGTCTTCTCTGTGATTTGATCTCGTGACACAACAACAGACACCAACAAATCTAGTCCAAAATGCACATATCTTCAAAATATTTTGTAAATTATGATTACTTTCCATAAAAATTCTTCTTGTACAAGAACAACAAATATAAACAGGGGTTTATCAACCTAACACTCGGTCAACAACCTCAACTTACATCTTTCATTGCTTGCCAATATATTTTTACACAATAAAAAGAGTCAATTTTTAAATTGAGAAAAATCTTGCCCACTATGCTCTGGAGCTTTTATCCTTGCACTTAAGTTAATTGCTCTCAGGTGAGGTTACATAAAACAACATTGTGTTTACTTTTCTCAAAATCCACTACTTCTTCCTTCTTATGTTTTACATGATAGCTTAATTAGGACTCTGGAATTTAGGAATGCAAAAACGTATACATGTACGGTAGAGCTGGCACACAACAGCATACTATGTATCATAAACCATGACACTTTTACCACTGTGGCTGTCCACTGGACTTTTACACATACAGTTATATTGCGTTGTTACCAGACACAAAGCCTTCAACTCATGTCAGACACAGGTTGATATGATCACATATGCACACACTGTAATTCTTACAAAATACTGACCATGTGCCCCAGCTTTTGTCATATACAGTATTATATCACACAGTGATATGTATCTCACATAAATGAAAATGCTGCCAGCCTTTAGGAATGCATGTTTTGTTCAAATAAGAAATACATTGATTGTAATACTTATTCTTTAATTAAGTTTTTGGTAGTCTGACTGGTTTTTAGCGAATGATGTCAGATGTATTATCTTCACACTCCACATATCTTTCACCATTCGTATATACCTTATTAACTGCTACTATCAGTTATTTTGTCTCCTCAGTAGTGAGCCTTGCCTGAAGTAACAAGTCTGACCTGAGGTAATGAGTCTGGCCTGAGGTTACCAGTCTGTCCCCAGCACAAGACCAAGCTTCTCCCAACATGCACTGTTACCCCATAGTGCCATGTACATTGTACATGTATCAAATAGAGACACGGTCAGGGCAAGCTCGTCCACCCACAAAGATTCGTTCACGGAAATAAGCAGGTAACCAGGTGAAATTAAGTCATTTTTTCCCTAGAAGCTACTGACCTTAGTCCAAATCAAAATGTCAAAGTCAAAGTTACCAGTACACACCTATCATTTAATCTTCACTTCAAGTAAAATATACTATGTCCGGTTTACGTACACAAATATCTATGTACGTTAGAACAGATAATTCAGGTGCAAATTAATCGCAGTCAAACGGATATACTTTACAGTTAGATGTGCCACAGGTAAAGAAAGCTGGGTGAGACGTATGTGCAGTAAACCCTGCACTCCTCACAGCCAGCTGCCTGTCCCTGGTCTTTGTCCTGGATGACTGATCACAGTTTATGTAGAGGACCATGGGCTAGCTTCATATACCTACATAGGCGTACCATATTTACATGCACTGATACAACAAGGAAAAGCTGTACCCAATATCCACCCATTTCTTCTCAAACCCATGACTTTTAACAAAGCTTTCATGTGTAATAAAGAACATTGTGTATTCTCAAGTATTCTCCAACAGTCGTCAAATTCAGGGCAACCCAAAACCACAAGCAATATTCAGTAATAAGTACATATACAATGCCTTTTTTGTTTCTTTTAAACAACTGTTTGTGACATGATTTCCATAGACTGTACAAACCTACATACCAAATCCAGATATGAGCATATATGTATCTAGGATATACTGGGTAAATAAAGTGCAATTTGACCGCCGTACTAAGTATATCCTGTCCCCCAGACAAAGTACAGACCCATATTACCACTCTACACTTCCTTTAAGTTTAGATGTCTGCTTCAGTGGCTATACTGAAAACCACACAAAAACACAGCCAACTGGGAGCACACTTTCGCTCCACTGTGCCATAATGAACTGCCAACATGAACATCCATTCTTCAGGACTACTAGAAATAACAGCATGTCCACACAACCTGTACAACACCACCTCTTGCAGTCACTACTTTCAATTTCCTTCAGTGTTTTTGCAACTTGTGCCTCTAGCTAAAAAACACATATAAGTTTACATGCTTATTCCCACTTACCACTTCATCACTGACAAATAAATAAACCACCCATATGAATAATTCAACTGATCAAATCAAGTTATATTTATATATATAGTATAGTATAGTTAAATGTATATTTATTTTGATGTCAGAAATAATGAACGAAATTCAGAAATATAAAACAAAGCAAAATTCACACAGTACAATTTATCACCATAAAGCTCTGAATAGAAGCAAATTTCATTACTAGCCCACTGAAAACGAATAACTTTGCAGTCCAACATCTGGACCAGACAAAGAATCCATTATACAGGTACATGTAGGCCGTCTCTGGCAAACCTAGGTAGTGTTCTGACATGGATGACACTAATCCAGGTTGGACAACTACACAAATTACAATTAACCTACAATGTGAAGTATGAAAAGCTTTTATCCAAATTTCATGACTATCTCTTTCATGTAACACCAAGACACTTCTACTGTGAGAAGCACTTACGCTGAAGTTCCAGTTGCTCAAGTTCGGCATTTTCATCATCAGATTCTGTTCCTGAATCCCTCTCTTCTTCTGCCTACAACATGACAAACAGCACTAAAGTATACAAAATCCATACCATCATGATTATAGCACAATATACTACTGTTATCATCATGATTATAGCACAATATACTACTGTTATCATCATGATTGTAGCCCAATCTACTGCCGTTATCATCATGATTGTAGCCCAATATACTGGTTATCATCATGACTGTAGCCCAATATACTGCCATTATTATCATGATTGTATCCCAATATATTGCTGTTATCATCATGATTGTAGCACAACATACCACCATTATCACCATGATTGTAGCCCAATACACCACAACTGTCATCATGATTGTAGCACAACATGCCACCATTATCATCATGACTGTAGCACAACATGCCACCATTATCATCATGACTGTAGCACAATATACCACTGTCATCATGATTGTAGCACAACATGCCACAATTATCATCATGACTGTAGCACAACATGCCACCATTATCATCATGACTGTAGCACAACATGCCACCATTATCATCATGACTGTAGCACAATATACCACTGTCATCATGATTGTAGCACAACATGCCACAATTATCATCATGACTGTAGCACAACATGCCACCATTATCATCATGACTGTAGCACAACATGCCACCATTATCATCATGGCTGTAGCACAACATGCCACTATTATCATCATGACTGTAGCCCAATATACCACACTTACCATCATGATTGTAACACAATACACTACCCTTCAGTAACCTTAGCTGAACATGCCAAGTGAGACAGAAATAGGTCCACATTAGACACTTTTCATTATTACCTGTGTATGCATTACATATACGATGGTGCACTCTCAAGTCATTGGCTCAAAAGTTTTAGTGGCCTATGTTCAGTACTAGAATCTGTGCTACACCCAGAAATTATAAATCCCCAAATATTGATAGTCCCAGATTAAATCTTATCTTAGATTTGGCAAAATTTTGGTCAGCCAAGGATGGTCCCAAACCAACGTCAGAGCGCACTTCATCTAAATAACCTGAAGCAGTTGCTGTGGCAGTTTCACAGCATTTGACACAAAAATTACCCAACACATTTTCACAGCATGAAATTTGAAATGTGGACACTTATGTTCTTTTCAACTGTCGTTTAATCGCAAGCACAATGTCAATTCCTTCCTTCCTTCCTTGAGCGCACGAGCCCCAAAAGATTCCTTGGTGACGCTCATAGCGATCTGCTGAAATGACCACCTCCACATATTTAACAAGGGCAGACAACTACATCAGATTTTTAAATCAAGCGCGCTCTGATATTGGTTTGGAACCCTCCTTGGTCGAACAAAAATTTTGCCAAACTAAAATATTAACACTCAAAATAGTTGAGTCAAATTGTATTTCAACTGTATATAAAACATACATGATCACCTATTCCAAGGCAACACCTGCTCAATTCTTCAGAAAAGTGAGGACATTTCTCAAAGCTGAGACGGACTTGTCACAAGAGAAGCATTAAGGTTTTAAGGAGAGAGAGTTGCGTATCTGGGTCACCGTTTGAATGGGGCCTGTTACTGATGCATACAGCGAGTAAGCCGTATACCATACACACACCAGGCCCGGGCCTTACAACAGATGTCTCCTACAATGACAGTACCGCCTTTTTCCACAGCATGGTATCTGTGCAGATAAAATGTTTAATGTTCACTCAGAAGTCGTTTGGCAATTTCAGGGCACTTTTCTTTGGCGCTGAATTTTTTCTCTCATTTTCTTCACTGGTATGAAAATAAGCTGCCAGCCAGCCAGAGTTTTAAGTTCAGTCCATGCCAGAGCACAATTCTAGCCATATGTTGCTACATCTGGTACATGGTTTTGTTCATACTACAGTTGCCTGACATAGGCTCCCAAACCCTCACAGTATGAGCTTTCACATGTTAATAATTGAATCCATGTCCTGTCTTGGATAAAAACGCTTTAAGTACTTATTGCCCTGTCTTTCATATCAAGAATGATATGCTTTTAGTCTTATTCAGTGACACAGTTATTATTGAGGCAGCTTAGGTCAGTTAATACAGTCAGTGTGTCATTAGAAAGCGGTGAGAGTGTGTCCTATGACAAACTTTGTATACAAAGAAAATTTTGTCTCGGCAATCACAATTACCAGTATGTTTTCATACTTCACATTATTTCATCACTGAACAAAGCACACTGATCAGTAATGATCATTTTAGTTCAGGGATTCACAACAAAAATATGATTATAGAAGTTATTCTATGCTTTAACAGTTTTCTGCAAGCTGAATTGACATCCTGGTGAGCCTAATCAGTAATATACTGACCTTGTCAAATGTTTTTGAGATCCACAGATCTAGATACAACACTTTCAGGTCAGAACTTTAAAAAGGCAACAATTTCTTACAGTTCTAGAGCAGAAAATTCAATCGGATATGCAACAAATACAAAAACAGTGTTGTTACTGTGTAACAGAAACTACACTGTTAAATATGCAACAGGGATGATGTTCACACCAAACCATCAGATTGTTGTGGGCACTATTCATAGCACTACTGATAACATTCAAAATTAAGGCCGACATCATCTCCAACACCAATGCATTAACTGCTGGAACATGACATGTACATTTATCACCACGGATCTCTAAATTCAACCAGAATAATTAAAAAATACATAACACATTCAATAGGTTTCTTTTAACAGATCTAAGGATGAAAACATTTCACCTGCATGTATCTATGTATAAAACTGTCCACTTACATGTATATGCAAATATAATATAGATGTACAGTCAAGCTCTGACAAAGATCAAGCTGAACTGTAATATTTGGGAAACTGAAGATGTGTACAGCATGTGCACAAATATTAATGCATCTGCAACGTTACACTAAAGCAGAGGTCTCATGAATGAAGTTTCTCGCAGATCTTACCTCAGACTGCGTCGGTTGCACCCCATCGAGTGACTGAGATCTTAACTTCTGTGACAGCAACTTCAGCATTTCCTCGTATGACATGGATGCAGTGCCGATCTTGAAAACACTGGACAGGCAACGCAACTACCATTCATTCGACCGTCAAGCCGGCAAACTCTAGGACAACTTTTATACTGTCATCTCCTAAAATACACCCTAAATAACTATCAAATTTGCTAGGGAACTAGGAAGGGTGATAGAGTAACTTATGCTTAATTATGTTTTCCCACCGTTGAGGAAAAGTAACAGAAAAATGCCCCTATCCCACGTCTTGCGACTAAATCCTCACCCAACCTGCAAGGCGCACACCTCCGCCGTACTATAGAACTGCGGCAGCTCATTGTGGGAATTTGACCTATATGTGCAGATCTCGTGGACCACACCATTTTAAGGGGGGATAGGCTGGTTGGCACAAAATAAATAAATAGGTCAGTAACCATATATCAAACTACCCAATCTGATGTTTCATACTTTTGGCTTCTAGTGATTTGTGGAAAACCAGTCTTTCTTTCTAGGTGAATACTAATGATTTTTTCCACGGATAGATTCATGCAGCCAATTTTATGATTTTCCAATCAACCCCAGTGTTTCCCGTTTTTGCCAAACCTCAAAATCTGATTGGCCACTGAAGTTTATTCGTCTGACAGCAAATTTCATTGTGGTGTTTGGCAACCTGCCAAATATGAGAACCACTAATGCCCTGACATGCATGTATTGTTCAATGAAGCCTTGTTATTACCACATAACTGTATGATCACGACTATCCGCCCGCTGGAAGTAACATGATTTCGTTTTTTTACATATAACTTAATTGCACGCGTAGAATAATTACAAACAATCAACTGCCAAACAATGCATACAAAGAGGCATTCAAAATAGCTAGGGTAATATCATACAAAAGGCTCAAGAATAAGAAAAAAAAGGCCTACATACCAAGTCTGACGTGCTTCGTTTTCATAGCAGTATCTGAAACAAATAAAGCTAATTGCCTTACTATTGAGTAGAAATGAACACGGTGTTATGGCAAACATTAAGCCATGCATGACACACGACTGAACTATGAATGAGTTTACATGTTACAGCTTACCAGGGGAGATCTAATGCCATCCAAGCATAAAAAATATAAGATCAATCAAAGCAAATGAGCTAAAGGTATGCAAAACTGATCTAATTATTTTCCTTGAGTTGCCTTCATGATCTTTAGTTCGTTTCCCTGTATATGACAATACGCCCACATACATATTCTTATTCCATTAATTTTCTTGAATAATTATTATTAAACTCCCATGATTTGTATTTTATCAAAGTAATTTTTATTTTATGGTTTGGATGTACAGGCCTCCACGCGCCACAGTGGTCATCTCAATTTCATGCGTATCACCAATCAATTACATATACCTGTAGGGTTATTACTTCACAATAAGCAAGTTTTGCAGAAACCGTGAGAGTTTGGCGAACGGAAAGACCATGTGTATACCGGCATGTATTTGTACATGGATATATAGGTATACATTAGACATACAGTTATCTACACATGTGGACAAATAGACCGTGTTTTAAGAATTCCGGTTAGCCATGGTTTATCTGCTGTGACGCTTTCAGGCGCCGTCCTTCGAGTCAATTTTGTAAGGCCATAGAAGCCAGTGTGTGTACTCTTGGTGCAGGTTGAATGAATTTCCTCTTCGCGGGAAAAGCTCAGCTGACAATGTTATCAGGGTTGTCTCCCTTTACACTCCTGTGTCACCTCCAGGTCCTGGCCTAAAAGTAGAGCGGTTTGGAAAAAAAAACTCTATGACATTATTTAGGTGTTTCGTTGTTATTATAATTTTCATCTTTATTTTTGTGCGAGGTATGCGGAAAGGGAAAGATGTTGAATTAGAGGGAGACTTTCTATACTCCTTGCGAAACCTTCAGTTTATTTATATTTAATTCTTTGATTGGAATTGAACGCCTTTCTCATTCAAGAAGAATATTTCGCTATTGATGAGCGTAATTCGTGTGTCTCTTGCAGTTCAGATATAATTAACAGTCGATGACATTAAAAAAAATAATAATGGGGGGGGGAGAGAGTGATTACTCAGTATTTGTGAAAAAGATAGGCCCTATCTGCTCTGCCCGTGTAACAAAAGGCCGAATAAATAAGTGTGACAAACTTGTTTTTAGTGTTCCTTTGTGTTTCTATCTATAAGCGTGTGTGTTTTTCAACAGGAAAGCATCAATTAACAGATAAATGGACAGACTCGTCAGGGCGTGTCGGACACTCAACAGCTTATCGCCTCGTGCTCAAAGCCGCATGTATCAACAACGCCAGTGGCCGCATTCCGCGCTCTAAACCCAATCGCCCATGCCTCTTTTTCTCTTCGGAAAATGAGATGGGGATAATTTGTTCCGATCTCTAACTGATAAGCTAGTCCGTTCGTCAGATAAGTTTCCGGGACAAGCCATGTGAAGTCTGTGTATACTGCATTTTCCCAATAACATCCATTTCCAAGCCACCTCTGAATTATATGTTGATTAATATGGGAGTCTCGCCATTGTATACAGTCCCACATGCCGACTTTGTGCTATATATGAATTATCACGAATCTATAATACATCTCCAAAGAAGGCCTATCTATGTCTTACAGTTATACACGTACCTGATAAATCCCACTTCGTTTAGTATATATGATTAGATGCATAGAAAATGTAGCAAATGGTATAAACGGATATCATATACACACTATGTCAACGACCATTACAAGTAACATCTCGTTTATTATTTTTATCAAGGATCTGTGTTCATACACTTTACATAGAAATCGAATAATTTAATACATTTATTTGCATTTCAAATGCTATTCCGCGGTATATCTCATTCAGCTTCATGTTTCATACAGCGTTGTTTTCAACCCATGTAGAACACCAGTATAAACATATACATGCTGACTGTGTATGAATGGATACAACTGCATATATGAAACAAGCTCTTATGCAATAACTTTGCGTGAAGATTGATTATTCACACACAATCATGCACAAATATCACATTACACTGAAAAGTTTAAAATAATTGTATATTCTAAATATATTTGTATACGGGCGGTCAAAATAAAGGAGATTTAAAATACATCTGTTACAGCTGACGTGAAAGCAAGCTTTGCCCCTGATATAATTCTTAGAATAACCAAAATCCCTCGGCCAATGGTTTTATATTTTCCTGATGACAGCATCGTTGCGTGGCCTCAGTGTGCCTTGTTTTTAACAGTTGACAATGACCATTATCGCCGTTCCCATAGCGCTCAGTTTAGTAAATACTAGTACTAGCCTATATGATAGGGAATTAAACCTAAGAGTGGGACATATAAATAGCTATACATGTATATAGAGAGTACCTTCACTGGCGTTCATCATTCAACCCTTAATTAGTTGTCATTCTGACTATATACTTACATACTTGAGGTATCAAAATGCACGGACAGAAGTTTCTCTTAATAAAACTCATGCTAAATGTGCATGTACAGGTGGATCATATTCTAAACTTATACAGGCATGTGGCAGGAACAGACTGAAATGCTTATTCGCGAAATATTGACGGTTTCAAATTGATGTTTTCCGTTCTGTGTTTTACGCCGTCCTCAAGAATATTTCACTTATACGACGGCTGTAAGCATTATGACGGAAGGAAACCGGGCAGAGCCCGGGGAAAACTCACGACCATTCGCAGGTTGCGGGCAGACCTTCCCATGTACGGCCGGAGAGGAAGCCAGCATGACCTGGACTTGAACTCACATCGACCGCTTTGGTGAGAGGTTCCTGGGTCATTGCGCTGCGCTAGCGCGCTAACTACCTGAGCCACGAAGGCCCAACTTGGATATAAAGATTTTTGATTAACTGTTTACAACGATGTCAACGTGACCTTAATTACTACTATATTTTACTGGGCATCATTTATCTTCATGGTATACACACGCATGAATTATTTAAAAGTGATCAATAAAATGCCAAATTATTGGAAAATTTATAACCAACTGCAAGGCATTTTGTGATAAATGTCTCTGAATGAAAATCTGTGATATAAGCACATGTTTATATCGGTTAACGTGCCAGCACGGCGCAATGACCCAGGAGCTTCTCGCCAATGCGGTCGCTGTGGGTTCGAGTCCAGCTCATGCTGGCTTCCTTTCCGGAAGGTCTGACAGCAACCTGCGGATGGTCGTGGGCTCTGCTCGGTTTCCTCCCACCATAATGCTGGCCGCTGTCGTATCAGTGAAATATTCTGAGAACAGCGTGCAGCATCACTCAAATAAATACATAAATAAATAAACAAATAAATAAAATATATTTGACAAGGAAAATATTTTTGATAATCTGTCAGTTACTACTCCTTTACACCTTTAATTTGTACATATATATGTGTAGATTTACTTTCTCGGATTCATGGACGATCAGTCTTACTGGCTAGAATAAAGTTTATTATTACATTATTATAAAACCACAAAATGAGCATGCACTTCAGTGGAGATAACCAAACATGACCTCTGTGTATTTCTATCTGGCGAGGCTGTACTTGACTGAGCTATAATTGCACATGGTGACGTTAGGTAGGTGTGTCGTCTTCCCATAATCATGGGACAAACATTTAACCAATATCAAGTTATCTATACATAATGTGTCATTTGGATTTTGACTTATATGTGCAGTGATTTTCCTTCAGAGCAGTCCGTATAGGTTTGTACTGAACGGTGGGGTCAATGAAGCTGATATGGCCGATATGTGCAGAGTGGAAGTAAATTGAGTAAGATAGCTTGTAGGCTCTCTATCTGACTGTCATTTACATTTTCTTGTGTAAGTAGTATACACGTTAATATGTCCATGTTGGCATGTGTCATGCTGGGTTTTATCCTCCGTGAAATAAAAATAGACGGTTGCATGTAACTTTATGGGTTATAGAAAATGCCATATATACACAAAATGACGTATTAATCCCTTCTTAAATTTCCTTCACAAAATTTACCCAACATTCAATTATAAGTATATACACATTTATTCCCAAATGTAAACCTTTCTGTATTTTCTCTACAAACAAAATTAATCATCCAATTATTAAAATATTCCTCTTAAAATGTTGCCTGTAAAAAATTGTAATTTGAATAGATATGTATTTTGTAAACTAAACAGATATCACACATTTTCGGAACATATGTTTAAAGCAAACATTAAATAATATATATAGCCTTGCATGCAGGGTAAACAGAAACCTCACTTCTGAAAGAAACCAATTAAAGAGAAGGCAAAGTTGCTATTTATTATATTTCGCGTGCATGCACATGGAATGATCGGATATAAACTGTGCGGTGTTACGGCCACAGGCCGTGAAGGGCAAGGGGATGGGGATGGGGAAAGGAAAACTGGTCAGGAGCACCAAAGCTCATAAAACTCCAAGCATGCCGACGTTAGAGTAGTATAGTCGTAAAAGTGACGTGGTGACAAAACAAATTTTGGGAGAGAGAAGACAAAATTACATGGTGAAAAATGCATTTTTTTTTTGGAAGAAATTATTTTTTTTAACCACCGACTTTGTAAATCATGGTCGTTAGTTTAAAAGTCGGGGCCCCGACATACCTGACCAATCATAATTAAGGGTGACGTTATAATTTCATCTATATTTACGGGGCTACTGCCTGATCGTCAGTGCCATTGTGCTTTTGCTTTCTTGTCACTTGCAAATTATACTTTCTCAGTGCCAAAATGTTCCTTTAGATGACCAGGAAAGCCAACACGATTTGTAGTATAATCCTCAACAATCTGGGATTATTATCAATAAAATAAAACACTTAAGATCGATGAAACAATTAATACGATAAGTTTAAAACGTATCACAGCCGTCATCAGACATATATGTGATGTAAAGTTAAGGCCTTTGGTCCTAACGTATACATAGCTCGTCTTAGTTCTACCCAAGCTGAACCAAGTACATGTATTCGAATAGTGTCTCACATATAGCTGTTGCAGTTGAGATTGAAAGAACTCAACTAGGCTATATAAGGGCTGCACGCTGTGTTTTGTATTTTATTTTTATTTAGTTTATTAATTTTATTTTGTTTATTAATAAGCTGCCCCGTTGATAACGAGAGATGCACTGTCCACCCAAAACAAGTCGGTCTAACGCGATGTACTTTTTTATTCTTTCAGTAGGCCTACGTCACTGTTTTCTGCGTAGACCCAGTCGTATCCGTCGAGCAAATTCCTATATGTACATGAAATTCACAAGCAAGGCAGCGTGGTAGCTGAGAATATGTGTTTTTAAACATATTGGAATTGTACCTGTGTAGGCAATCATGTCAATTGTAGTCCTTGTTCTTGATTTAAAATACAAGTTATTTATTTCATGGTAAGATCCTATGGTCAAAATATGTAGTTATCAGTGAGAGATGCGCGTCTGGGGCTCCCATATTGGCTGTTTGATGGTACACGACCTGTGATTGGCTAATTAACTCGACTTGTAAACTCGGGGCCCCGACATTATAAGTTGAGGGTTAAAAAATTTTTATTTTCACTATGTCACATTTAGGCCTCTGAGGAGTATAACATGGGTCTGTAATATACATTTGTTTCGTGTTCATCGTTGGTTTATATCATTTACCGATTGACCGCGTGCAATTTATCATTTATCAACTTTAAAACCTTTAAAACTTATGTAGCTATCGGAAGTAAATGCTTGTAGATATATATCTCAAACAAAAAAAGAAATCAAGGTATGGAAAATTTGGCATATTTTGCCATCGGTCGTTTCTGGATAACCTCGAAGGTCTTACTCCTATGATGTGAATATATATGAATCAATACAGTATCTTAGACCAAGTATTGGGTTCATGTTTTGCATATTAATAACATCCCGCGTGCACATCCTGTACTATTTATATAATCCGCTATACAGACAGGTGAAAAGGTCAGGTGCGTAATACATGGTGGACAAAGCTGTCTTTGGAACCCATCAAACGCCTGGGAAGTTGACGTCTTTTCGACAATACAGGTATTGATCTCGATGATTGACTGGCATAGATCAATGATCAAGGGCTGACAACAGCAGACATATGGATGTCAGATATGTTGGGGTGTATGTTTAGCACAGCATTTCCGTACATGTACGTATAACGGAACACCTGAAGTATGCATGCACGTACGAAAACTTGGGCATGTACTAAGCTCTTGTCTCTACAACAAATATCGCACTAGTACGTTTGAATGACCCACCGTCGGTCGGCAAGTATCAGAAAGCAATGAGCTGCTATATTTACCAGGCCAATCGACATTGATGCTTACATGTATCGAGAACGACGTACATAAGGCGTGCTTATAACACTCGATAATATCAAGGCGATATGGAAAACGACGTACATAAGGTGTGCTTGTAACACTCGATCATATCAACGTGATATGGAAAACGACGTACATAAGGTGTGCTTGTAACACTCGGTCATATCAAGGTGATATGGGAAACGACGTACATAAGGTGTGCTTGAAACACTCGGTCATATCAAGGTGATATGGGAAACGACGTACATAAGGTGATGGAAGATTTATGCAAAGATGAAAGATTTTTGCGAAATGGATTATTACTCCTAAGGGAGTTCCGGTGTAGAAACAGCCAGGCACATCGATCTTGTAGAATGGTTATATATGTATACATGGAAAATATATATATATATATATATATATATATATATATATATATATATATATATATATATATATATATATATATATATATATATATATATATACACGTAGATTCTTGGTCTACATGGAAGCAGGAATTTTTGAATCTCCCTCAATCTTGTTGATAACCAAATGTACTGTGTTAGTTCAAGCATGAATCACCAACTCCAGTTTACAGCAGCACACAAATCCTACAACTATTCAAACATACAAGCACACATACAAGAACATGGTAGATATAATAACTCCATCCGGCTATGTATTTCAGTAATGTCACAAAACCAATATCCCGTTTGCAGGACAACTAACAGGTACGGTGTATAATGAGTTTAAAATATAGTTGACAGATTTAGCCACAGAGATTAGTCTGGATATCAGTGTATTAGTGGGATGTGCGTGGAGTACAGCACTGAGGGAACGGTAAAGGTATAATTCAAGTTGAGTAACAAGGGAAAAAAACAACAATTATAAAACTATGTCCCTTCCGCGGTTCCATATAATATCATGTATACATAGGGATGACATTATATAAAAAAAATCCCTATTTCGAAAAAGGATCGTCCTTCATATACCGTGAAGAAATAGGTGAAAGGCTCTGTTTGGATGACCACGGTTCTGGTTGTCTTGTAGAATCTTGTACTTTAACATTCCACGATCGAGATCGTGAGTTCGATCGCAACACACATCTTCACAAGCCATGTGTCATGTTAATGAACCATATTCTAACTTCTGTGTGTGCCCATGCATGACATCTTCAGGGTCAGCATTGTAAAGAGGTTCAATGCAAGCTACATTCGTGATGGTGCCCAAAACTTCTCTCTAAAAGCTGTTTGCGGGTGGTAGATAGTATACTGAGGTAAAATCCACATAATTATGCGAATGTTACAAGTACACGAACTGCGTTCAACTAATATACATACATGCCACTATGGGTGTTGCAGTTTGCATACACAGTACATGTATATATATACGTATGTGCGTGTGTGTGTGTGCTAGAGAATGGGCGCCTCTAAGAGGTGGCATCTTGGTGATGGAAGCATCGGTGCCTCTGGGTTTAAGGTCCTGGTTGTCTCAACGTGAGTCCCATGTGATTAACAATCAGGAGATGCAGTAGTTTATGATGAGTATCAGGATAGAAGAACAAATGTTCTCATAAAAGCCACTAACCCGTCTCCAGCTCATATGTATAGGGGCTCTTATATTAGTCGACTAAACTTAATTATAAAGCTCCCTACCGCTGGCACATAATCTAATAAAAATGCTTAATATAAGAAATCAAGAATTATGTAAATGGGCGAATATTTCGCTAGATAAGGTGGCGAGTTGCTAAATGAAATATCTGGCTCTTAAGGCACAGGCCAAACAAATGGGATAAGGTACCAATTTAATTATGCCTGGTTGGAGGAGGTATCCTGACCTGTTATCAGGGTATATAGGATTGTGTTATCATTATATACGAGCGCACTCCCGCGTCCTAGCGGTTTGGTGTTTGATCTCCTGCCACAGTCGGCATTTTACTCGTTCATTATCTGATTGTGACTTCTGTACACATACAGTCAACAGCAGCTGAAGACATATACGATGACTATGGTCATTTCAAATACCATGAATATATCTGAGGATTTGTTGGCAATTGAGATATACCATGTCCAGCACTCCTTATACATTTACATACGCAACAATTTATCCTAAGTCAATTGTTTTCGAAGAGAATTAAAAGATATTATTTATCTTATTTATCTGTAACTGCAGACAGTTTTATCTTCACCATCAAGAGATTTATATACAAACTATTTTAGTATCATGGAATGGTGAGAAAGCCAACAGTTTAATTTTGTTCCAAAGACACATTCTGTCGTCCAGGTGTGTATTTTATGTTAAGCTTCAATGTCGTTTACCTTAACATATCTAGAAGAAAAAGGGTGATTTAACCAAGCTTTAACTATATACAGTACACAAGTGCACAGCTATATGACTCAAGGGGGCATATTGAAGTAATACCAATACAATAGTAAGAGAAATATACCCTTGGGCCGTATTTGATGCGATTTTTTATGAAACAGTTGTTTTTAATCAGTAATGTGTGACACAGAAATGATTATACAACACACAGTAACCGTGCTATATGCGGGAGCAGACACGTGCCTCGCTGGCCCTGAAGGTTGCCGAACCAGAGTCACGGACTAGTTCAATAAACGGTTATGGTATATCCACATAGCTTTTGTAACATTTCCACCATGTCATGGCTAGATCACGTTAATAACAAAAGTAAGTAAGGTTTGCGATGGTAGAAATTCACAAATCGGAAAAATAATTCAAATTCAAAACAAAGCTAGGCAACAATTAATATTTAGCTGCTAAAACTATAAACAAGCTCGATTAAAATACACACGCACATACTCCTTACAGCGCATGCGTAGTGTGTGGGAAAGTATCTGCATCCGGTTAACTAAAACCGCTATTTTAAAGATATGAACAGTAGTAAATAGTTGACTACTTCTCTTTACCCTTGGCCGTCATATTGTACGTCTTTGATGATGTTATATACTTTACACGTTCTTGCTTCTTTGATGGTTTGTCTTGAACGTCGATTTGGAATTGATCTTGTGATTACTGACCTGAGCCCAGTTGATCAAAAACTGTATTGCAAGTTAATACTAGATTTAACTTTAAGCAAAGTCTTCAATTACAAAGTTTCAGCACATAATTGTGCGTTTTAGTAGGTTTTTGTGGGCTTGACGCAAACCTGCTTAAAGATGATGGCGATAAAGCTGTAATCTGACATCCATGCGCCGCCATCTCTTGTCACTACGATCAGAAGTCATTATGTCCATTCTTCTGAGCCCTTATTGGTACAAATTAAAACAACTCCAATCCGATACTTCAGAGTGTGGTCAAGTAGAACGAAGTTTGATGCAGTTGTTTTCGTCTGTTCTCCTATATCCCTCTCACAGATATGCTGATAAGCAATATAGCCTGTTTAAATAAGTCTTATTGGATATCTTCAACCCAATGATGAAGTTGTGGGAATCGGATAAAGTCTTTGGACGCAGATGGGGCGATGAAGTGGGGCACGTTGTACGGGATTGGGGATCTTGTTTACATTGGTCAAACTAAACTCCTCTCACTTTGCCACGGTAAGAGGAGAAAAACCACCAGCCGGCAACCCATTGATTTTGGTCGTCGCCAGTAAATCCGCGGATGCAGGCAGCAATCTAAAAGGGATAGACGATACGCCTTTATTATTCAAAGCTTGAAGAGTGTGGCGTGATTAACAACTAGCAATTGACAGAAAATTGGTCAGCGCTTATCGTTTCCAAACGCCCTTCACTCCATTAACGGTCAGCCAGAGCAGTCCATGCTGATACCGGCGATAGCAGGGGAACAATACTCACCCGACCTGCGCGACCCGCCGCAGATTCTTCATGGGCAATCTGATCTGAGGCTAACCTATGATAGCCCAATAAACCCAATCTACATTCAGGTTTTCATGCCAGAGGAATATAAATAATACGGCAAAATATCGGAATTACCGAAATCTGCGATAGGCACGTGTAATTTCTCGTAGGTGTAAAGTCTCGTAGGTTATAGTACGGGGAATATTGCCACAACTTCACACGTGTCAAAATATACACAGCAAAAAAAGACAAACAAAAGTTGTATATTTAGTCGTTAATCAATCAAATATACATGCGTCATTAATTTGTACGGCTGTTTTTATAGTGTAACTGGTATCAAGATAAATTTTTTATTTCACATACATATTTTCACATTTCGCTACGCAAAGAAAGATATGCTTTCTACATGTCTTGGTTCGTTGTTGTTTTAGATACAACCATGAACTAAATCGCCCAAAAAAAAATCCCAAACTGTAACACATGCACGACTGCTGTCTTCAAATTATTCACTTATTTATGCACTTGTGCGCATACTCATTCTTTCGTCCATATATTGAACCTCTAACTCGTACCTCTAGACCGACGCCATTGACTAACATGTATATATATACCAAAGCAAAAAATCTGAATTAAAAGAACAACCAGAAGAAAGACAAAAATTAAGAATTTCTTTACATCGCAGAGAAGTTGAAAGAGGCACGCATCATAAAACTGGCAGCATATGGTGTCTCCCTGATTGGATGACAATTTTAACAATGCAACTATTACTCCATCTGTGTCTGATGTCTGGGATCGTGAGACCAAACATTTGCATATACACTCAGGACGCGCCATAAATTGTTCATATATTCCGACAGTTTTACGGCTATATGCACAAAAACGTGAAGGGTGAATTCATAGCAGACATAGCATAGCAACAACATATAGACCAGATTAATATCAGTTGAACTCTTAATTCAATGCAAATTTCATGCGAATGCACCTCTTTCCCGTATACCTTTTTAAGTATCTGACGCACGTTATTTTCTTTCCCATGCAAGCAGGAGATGTTTATGCGTTTATGTTTTGTTTAATAACATTTTTTCCTAAGGATCAAAGAGAAGACGGTTTCTAACATGTACAGATTACCTATAACAATGGCTGAATGAGTGAAGAATTGTCGATGTGTTTTGTGGTTTAAAGCACTTATATATTGTTGGAATTCTGTGTCAACCAGATACACCTCGAAGGTGATAATCCGGCCTGTGACAAAGGATCAAAGCCCCCTTATCGTTTTCACTCTTACTTGTAATATCTAGGTCAGTTTTGTTTCGCCCAGTGTGCTGTAAAGGCAAATAATCCATTTTTATTTATATAGTCATTTTATCTGATTAAATTCGTTTATGGCATTTCCCTGCATGTTGGTCTTGCCCAGAGCGATGTTCAGCGAAAATGTAACGTTTAAATAATCAATAACATGATAAGAGTTTTAGGGCTTATTGTATGCCTACGTCAGCCAAGGTGGCGCTATGGTTACGTGCTGGTCGTCTGCTTTTATTGATTAAGTCTCGCGTTTGTCTATCACTGGCGGCAAACATGCTGAATTGGCGATTATACTGGGCCACATTACTGCTGATTATTTTCAACAACAGCTGTTGCATTCCAGTCATCCTCGCATGTACACTGATCTGTTTGCACTTCTAGCCATTTACTCTTGCTCCGGTCAGTTTCTTCCAAGTTATGGGCATTGATGTTTTCACGCCATGGAACAAAGACCTATTGGTCATTTTGATGTGCGGCATAAAAACCAATTTTGGCGCAATGCCCATGCGAACGAAATCCGACATATGCAAATACGGCTCAGCGCCCGCTTGGAAAATTTCAAATGAGGAGATCCATTAAAGATTGGCCATTGAAAGGCGGCGTGAAACGCGATCGTTCAGCAACCCAGAAGAATTGTGCCTCACGCCTGGCTGCCTATTTAATCGCCTCGTCATGTTTATGGCTTTTATTTTTCCAGGGCAGTTTACAATTACAAAAAGGTAAATGCTAGTGGCTGCTGACCAGAGCTGTGGTGGAAGGATGATAAATAGTGAGCTAGGCCGGATTTATTCAGGCGGCTGATTCCCGCGGGGTCTAATAGATCAGCATCGTGGAGACAAGAAATTATTCTGACACTAGGCAGACGGCCCGGGTCCCCTGATCACAATACACTACCTCGCGCTCTAATATCACTTCTCCATTTCAACGAGAACAAATAAACATAGACCAGAGAATGGGCATATTACTGATTGCTTCTCCATCATTCTTACAGCCTCCAATGCCTCTCCCGGGGGACACGGGGTAGGAGAGTGGCTCGCGATGTCATTTCTACCCAGCCCGCGCCCATGCACGCCGCCCATCGGGCTCGTTAAGAACGGATGGTCGTCTAATTCTAATTCATACACAAATCATTACAATTAACAACAGTTCTCTATGATAACCTGACCCCTGCTATTACTCGCAGTGGGTACTCAATGCAAGAGCACTGTGATCGTATCGTCCATGCAAGCTTTAAACTATGCTTTAACCAACGTCCTTGTGCCTTTTCATCGGGCACGTGGCCATGGTCAGTTTTGATAGGGGCCAGTAGGCTACTCATTAACATGCCGGATCGCAATGAATAGAACAATGCTCGTTCTTAGGAACACTAATCAAAGTTTACTGACACTGGTTTTTTTTCTTCGCCCGCTCAGAAAAATATTTGTCAAATTATTGGCTTATTAAAGCATTATTGAATTCATCTGTTCTGTTATACCACTAAAACCATTCAAGGATACAACGGCACAGCCAACATTGTGGTAGAGGGGTCGAGAATATCATTGTGCATAAGAGATAGAGAGAGAGAGAGGGAGATTGGTGGGTGGTGGTGTTGGATGGGGGTGGGTGATGGAGAGAGGGCGGGAGAAGGAGTGCGGTACAAAACTAGCATATATGTAATCTGAAAGCCAAAACTCTCAGTAAAGGGACAAGATTTGTACATGTCCTGAGTAGAATACATGCACAAAGGCCTAATGCTTATAACATAACAAAGATCTGTATATCAGGGGCCCTTTCCATTAATTTAAGACATTCCATTAGGTAAAATATAACTACGTCGTTTTGAGCTTTTGTATATACACAAATCTTCGTCATTTTTAAAAATAATTTTATCACTTGCGGATAATACGTAAACATACGTATACATTTAATATGTTGCTGGAAGACCTTCCTAGGTACGGTCGGAGATGAGGCCACCATGAGCCGGACTTGAACTAACAGCGACCACATTGGTGGGGGGCTCCTGAGTCACTGCGCCGAGCTGGCGCGCTAATTCCCTTGGCCACGGAGCCCCATCTCCCCAGTTCCTATATTGTGTAGGCCCTAAGCTGATACCCCAAAATACTTAATTTTCGATGACTTATCGTCAGCTGTGCCCCAGTAAGAAGCGCGTGCTAATTTGATGAAGGAATCTGGCGCGATCGAGCTAAGGCCGAACTTTAGTTTGCACGTTCTTTGTAGATACCACCCCATAGCCTCAGGCTGATTATTAAGGCCTAGCATACATATTTACAGAAACGATTTCCTTTTACATGAGAGCTGTGTGCCATGTAGATGTCTCGTGTCAGTTGTACCGTATTAATTATTATATATGTTCTAACAGTTCTGACACGAGGCATCTACCAGACGCGGTTCTAATGTCAAAGGAAATGGTTTTCAGCTATGATCTTTTCTAGGTCAAGAAAGAATGTCAGCACCCGGGTTTACTCAGATAGCATCCATTTAATAAGGCCCTATTAGAAGCGAGTGTTTTACAAATGTTTTCCGTTCGTTATACAGCTTCATTGGTTCACAGCTCGCCTTGTTTCCGCCGACCACTTGGTCAGACTGACTATAATAGATTTCAGAGGGTACAATGTATAAATTTCAAGTGCCCTCTCGCAGATTTTCCGCCCTGCGTGCGAGAACTGATTTCTCTCTCCACGTTCAATTCACAGAATAGCACAATCGATTATATGAATATCGCCTGAGTCACAGCTAAAAAATCCAGTAGCACACACAGCAGCAGGCTTTATATGGTTTCAAATTGGATGTATTATATTGGACAGAGTTACAAAAAGCGAGATAGTGGGATACAGCGGGAACAGAGCGGGAAATGATTGTCACGAGGAGCCGTGTGCACGAAGAAGAAACGAGGACTATTCACACTCCCGCCTTTGTGTATCATTCATTTTATCGACCGAAATTTTTCCTTCCCAATAACAATTATTCGAGACTCATCCATAATTTATCAGCACGTTAGAGACATTCTTTTTCCCTCCACCTCCGATAGACATGTAATGGGTATAATTGTCAGCAAAAATAAATGATCATTTGCCCCCTACCGGATGCTGTTCTTCTCCGGATATATTCGCCCAACGCGGCCGGAAAATATATATGGAATCTACCACCTACTTTCTGTCTTTTTTGTTCCATTTCAGCATTCGGAAGCACTCAACCCGTGCAATTCCATCAAAACGGTCCACTGACTACTATGAACGATTTCTACAAAGCAAAATGACCAGGGTCCATGGCCCAAGGTTGGAAATGTATCATCGCTGTGCAACCTGCACGGTGTTATCAATTAGCCAAGGATTTGCCATGCAACAAATGTAACGTGTCACCCGAGACGCTGTGCCTTTTAATGTATAAATTGTGATGCTTGTATAAAGTAAGAGATGTGCTATTTAGACATTTTATATTAAACAAAACTCAAACAGAGAACAGCTAGGCGACAAATGCTACACCACGGCACTCAATTAGCAGTGCCAGAGGCTACCGCTTTCTCTTATCGATGCACGTACGTCAATGAATACATGAGAAAAGCAAACCCTGCCTTTGTACTTTTAAGGTGCCTGCGACCATTTCTATTAACGAATGCCATTTTCACGGACCAAGGCAAATACCAAGGTGAGATTAGCTTCGTTGGTTATTTAGAACTGCAATGACAAAACAAAGCCATTTTCTACACGCACGAAGTGCATGATCTTAATATCATAAAATCTCCACTAGTAATTTCAATTTTCATGAAGAATTCCCCATGTAACCTGTATGATATTCTTTACAACCGTAACATAGTCGATCCCATTATTCTCATTGCTTCTCCATGACGCGGCTGAACTGACAGGATTAATAGTTAATACGTCCAAATGCATATTGTCCTGAGCCTCCCAGACCGTTCCACAAAGGGAACCCGATGGTGAAGCCGTCAGAGAGATACACCAAAAGTAAAGGCATGAAAGGCATGAAAGTTCCACGATAGCATGCCATTAATTAACACTGGAATGTTTAATGAGCTCGTTTACTGGTGTAAAACGGACATGTTTCTGTCAATAAGCTGTTTGTAAGACAAGACTGCTGGTGCCGTGCACAACAAAGGGGAGGAGCGCCAATGCGGCCTTTGTCTGCTGTACTGGGACTATCTGTCCGTTTTCCCGCATTACTTTCTGAATGCAGCTATTCTGCCATTCACAACAGCACATCTACTCCCATATATACACTGTATATATAGGGCATATACATCCCGCGGCAACACATTTTATCCCAAACAGAAACATTAATATATTACATGGAAATTAACTTACCCGAAACAAACAAACAAAAGAAAAAACCCTATAAATTACACGCATATGTATGCTCAGCTATTCTTCGCACAGATAAACCTGATTAGGTTTTCGGTTTTGTTTAATCAGGCACTACTAATTCTGTCTTTTTATTTGGTGTCAGTATACGATGGTAATGACGGCTATCTCCAAGTAATTAACAAGGGAGCCGAGTTTACGTGTAATGACTCCTATAATGAAAAAGCTATCAAAAGCGTGAATAGAAAACAGAAGCTGCCAATTTCTACAGATATATCTCCATTAATAAGAAATAGCACATGCAAATTTCATGTAAGTGAATAGATTGTGGGATGGGGGTGAAGGGAGGGGGGGGGAGCCCTAGTGCGATGAGGGAGGCCATTCTTGTGGATGGGATTTTTTGTTGTGCGCGGTGCATTTTGGACAATGCAAGCATTGTTCACATTACTTAATCAAAACTATAAAATTTTGTATCAAAACTATATTCACATGGACGCAAACATTCCATCTGCAGCTTTGACACGGGTAACTGAAGTAATCAAAACCAGACACATTTCAGTCATCACATAACCCTTTACTTTGTTTTTATTATAATGACTAATATGGATAAAATTTAAAACCGTTGTAATTTTATTTCGCAAATGTATGGTTTCAAAGAAAAAGAGAAACACTCCACACTTTAAAGGACATTATAGTTGAAAGCTTTACTCAAATTTTAAGCATGCTAGCTTCTACTCCGGCCGTAGGTGGGAAGGTCTGGCAAAACCTGCGGATGGTCGTGGGTTTTCTCCCATCATAATGCTAGCCACCGTCGTATAAGTGACACCAATGAAGTAAAAAAAAATAAATAAAATTTTAAAATATACGACACCTTGTATTGAAAACAGCATGCGTGTGGAAATATACTTAGACATGGTTAATGTATTTTACCCAACGCTGTGGTTCGACAGGTAGACTGGACTATATTACTTACACCATAGTTATTAAATAAGACAACAATTAGACAGAAGTTAATAACTTAGCAAGAATATATAGTTTTTGTCATTGAGACTTATAAACAGTTGATGGCATTCGTTATTTAACCATTGATGTCGGCATGAAGATGGTCAACCGGTTGGACTCTCGTGAAAATTTTATGAACACACATGCAGGATAAACTATATTGTACTTGTAGTGAGTTTACAGACCATTTTCTTTGCGGTCTTTGTTCCTGTACGTTCTGAATTTCTCTGGCGAAGACGAATATGTAATCCACTGAAACCTAAGCCGACAAACGATCTTTTCAGAAGGAGGCATAAACGTGAAGCCAGTTGTATTTAATTTTAATTATTCACTTGACAAAGAGAGATCATAGTAGCCGGGATGTTAAGGCTAATAGCGAGCGGTAAGTAGATCCTGCCATCTATTAACCACTGCTATCTTAGCGCGTGTTTTTCCAGCAATTCTCGATTACCAAGATGGTCGCCAAACCATCGTTCTGCAACCCGATCGAGAACAATGAACGAGAGAAGACTTCAAAGGAATAGTAGAGATCAAATCATTCGCTGATTATCAGTGTTTGACAGATCCCGTGGGTAAGACAATGAGAGAAAAGGGAAGAGTAGACTGGGAGAGAAGACCTTGTGGAGCGATATGCACAATAGAAGACAATCAGTTTTAATAATATCGTCACGTGTAACAGGAAATGGGAGAGCTTACTGAACAATAGGTCTATGCAGAACTGTCAGAAGACAGTCACCATAGTAATATGCGTCTTCCATCTGACGTCTGGATCAGGACTGTATCAGGACTCCAAACACAATCGTGTATGTATTTAAAGGGTATATTAATTCCTTCAAACAATGTCTTCAGGTCAAAACTGTCACACAACTGAGCAGGTTCAAATCAGCAAATACGTTCATTGGTGAGCTGCATGTGACATTTTAGATTCAAATATTCACGCAGCGATGTGAAGATGGTACAGTTTTTGTGAAACGTACGTGTTGTAGCCACATGGCAATTAAAAAGTTTACGCTGGGCCGAGCTGGGAATTGCACACATCTTGTATAATCACGGTATAGACAGTCTTATCTGGCCTCGCGTGGATGAAAGGGTATTTGGATGTGATGTGTTCTCGATCGATATAATCCACCAGAGTTCGCTAAACCTGTGTAATAAGCGCCGGGCAAACCGGACAGCAATTCCCTAGTGAATTATTCAGATAAAAAAGATCAATGCTGTATTTTGCGTTACTTTTTAAACCCTGGCTATGAAATGATGGGATGAGGAAACACGCGCAGCCTTTATATGATTAACCCGTATATAGGGCTTGAACTGAAAAATGGGATATAGGAATCAATATTTTATAAACAACGATAACACATCTGACAAAATTACGGTATTTAATCTTTTAACTGCGGTCCAAAACGGTTTAAACTCAAATCTTACTCAGATTACTTTCTCACAAGGTTTTTAGTTCTGTTTCATGGAATTCAATGGGTCCCTGTATTCACTGGTTTTCTCGGGTCATTGAGTCAGTATCTGCCGGATAATTTTATTTTCATCACCTGTCTGTTCTTGGAAAGGGTTTGAGAAAAACCCATTTAAGAGATATGGACACGCGAATAAAACAGCTTTAAAACCTCTTTGATGTGTCTCATCTTGATAAATTGGTATCAAAATTTCACTGAAAGTGCCTTTGTAAATTAAATAGTTTCATCTAGCAGTAAATTATGCACATTTCATAAATCTGAGCTTATACGCTGAATGACACAAACAACTAAATCTTAGTATATAAGGCATGGTCAGTTGGCACATAATATTTGAAATATAACAGCATAAAGATCATATTGATGGCAGAACCTTACCACTTAGTGTTTTTAATAAGACAGATACAACTTTTAACTTGTCTATTAACTTGGCTCCACCAAGTTAGCGATTAGAGACAGGCTACATTCTCCATTTTGGCTCCAAAAAGTTAGCGACAAGACAGATGCTAGATTCTCCATTTTGACTCCACCAAGTTAGCCACTAGAGAGATTCTAGATTCTCCATTTTGACTACACCAAGTTAGCCATTAGAGAGATGCTAGATTCTCCATTTTGGCTCCACCAAGTTTGCGACAAGACAGATGCTAGATTCTCCATTTTGACTCCACCAAGTTAGCCACTAGAGAGATGCTAGATTCTCCATTTTGACTCCACCAAGTTAGCCACTAGAGAGATGCTAGATTCTCCATTTTGGCTCCACCAAGTTAGCCACTAGAGAGATGCTAGATTCTCCATTTTTGCTCCACCAAGTTCGCGACAAGACAGATGCTAGATTCTCCATTTTGCCTCCACCAAGACCGCGACAAGACAGATGCTAGATTCTCCATTTTGGCTCTACCAAGTTAGCCACTAGAGAGATGCTAGATTCTCCATTTGGCTCCAGCAAGTTCGCGACAAGACAGATGCTAGATTCTCCATTTTGGCTCCACCAAGGTAGCGACAAGACAGATGCTAGATTCTCCATTTTGGCTCCACCAAGGTAGCGACAAGACAGATGCTAGATTCTCCATTTTGGCTCCACCAAGTTAGCGACAAGACAGATGCTAGATTCTCCATTTTGGCTCCACCAAGTTCGCGACAAGACAGATGCTAGATTCTCCATTTTGGCTCCACCAAGATCGCAACAAGACAGATGCTAAATTCTCCATTTTTGCTCTACCAAGTTAGCCACTAGAGAGATGCTAGATTCTCCATTTTGGCTCCACCAAGTTAACCACTAGAAAGATGCTAGATTCTCCATTTTTGCTCCACCAAGTTCGCGACAAGAAAGATGCTAGATTCTCCATTTTGGCTCCACCAAGTTAGCGACAAGACAGATGCTAGATTCTCCATTTTGGCTCCACCAAGTTCGTGACAAGACAGATGCTAGATTCTCCATTTTGGCTCCACCAAGATCGCGACAAGACAGATGCTAGATTCTCCATTTTGGCTCTACCAAGTTAGCCACTAGAGAGATGCTAGATTCTCCATTTGGCTCCACCAAGTTCGCGACAAGAGAGATGCTAGATTCTCCATTTTGGCTGCACCAAGTTTGCGACAAGACAGATCCTAGATTCTCCATTTTGGCTCCACCAAGATCGCGACAAGACAGATGCTAGATTCTCCATTTTGGCTCCACCAAGTTAGCCACTAGAGAGATGCTAGATTCTCTATTTTGGCTCCACCAAGTTAGCCACTAGAGAGATGCTAGATTCTCTATTTTGGCTCCACCAAGTTAGCCACTAGAGAGATGCTAGATTCTCCATTTTGGCTCCACCAAGTTAGCCACTAGAGAGATGCTAGATTCTCCATTTTGGCTCCACCAAGTTAGCCACTAGAGAGATGCTAGATTCTCTATTTTGGCTCCACCAAGTTAGCCACTAGAGAGATGCTAGATTCTCCATTTTTGCTCCACCAAGTTCGCGACAAGAAAGATGCTAGATTCTCCATTTTGGCTCCACCAAGTTAGCGACAAGACAGATGCTAGATTCTCCATTTTGGCTCCACCAAGTTCGTGACAAGACAGATGCTAGATTCTCCATTTTGGCTCCACCAAGATCGCGACAAGACAGATGCTAGATTCTCCATTTTGGCTCTACCAAGTTAGCCACTAGAGAGATGCTAGATTCTCCATTTGGCTCCACCAAGTTCGCGACAAGAGAGATGCTAGATTCTCCATTTTGGCTGCACCAAGTTTGCGACAAGACAGATGCTAGATTCTCCATTTTGGCTCCACCAAGATCGCGACAAGACAGATGCTAGATTCTCCATTTTGGCTCCACCAAGTTAGCCACTAGAGAGATGCTAGATTCTCTATTTTGGCTCCACCAAGTTAGCCACTAGAGAGATGCTAGATTCTCTATTTTGGCTCCACCAAGTTAGCCACTAGAGAGATGCTAGATTCTCCATTTTGGCTCCACCAAGTTAGCCACTAGAGAGATGCTAGATTCTCCATTTTGGCTCCACCAAGTTAGCCACTAGAGAGATGCTAGATTCTCTATTTTGGCTCCACCAAGTTAGCCACTAGAGAGATGCTAGATTCTCCATTTTGGCTCCACCTAGTTGATCATTACATATGTACAAGAGTTAATTGTTGGCTCCACCAGTTAAATCACTACAAAGATGCTAGAACTGGTATGCTGGCTCTACCAAGGTGATCATTACAAACATGTCAGAGTTGGCATGTTGACTCTACCAAGTTGATTTGTTTGATCATTTGGTCACTTCCTATACAGACATTGATATATATTCATTCATATATGATATCATGTAATAAAATTTATTTGATGGTGCTTTAGGCCACACTCAAAAATAGTTCACTTGTATGACAGGGGCCAGCGTTATGGTGGGGAGAAAGAGGCTATATTACATATTTTTCTAGAAGTAAAATGGCAAAATACTGCAGTACAACATCCAGCAAATTCAGCATTCCACAAATGAAATTAATGAAAAACACATAAAACCTAAATATTTTTTGGAGTCAAAGATAAATATTTTAATTTTTTGTTTATTTAACTTCTTTCAGATCTAGTTCAGACAACTTTGCCAAACTGGTTCAGAAGATTAATGACCACAGTTAAATGTCCATGTTGACTGGTAACGTAGATGTGTGTAATCTGCTTGACAATTATTAATATCCTTTAACCAGATACATATTTTGACCAGCTGTGTTTTATACAACTCTGGACAGAAAGAAGCATAATAAAACATACATTTTATCAAAAAAACAATTATTAATATCCTTTAACCAGATACATGTACATATTTTGACCAGCTGTGTTTTATACAACTCTGGACAGGAAGAAAAACATAATAAAAGATACATTTTATCCAAAAAAAAAAAAAAAGAATTGCTACCAAATGTAAGTGTCCTAAACCTGCATTTACCTTTCATGTAATTCTTCACCATGTGCTGGAAGCAGCATGTCAAACATCAGGGCCCACATTATTTATCTTGTCATCCAAACATTGCTGCTGGCAGAATGCCCCACTGTTAACTGTTACAGAAATACAAACACACCTGGCTATGCATTAGTACATATACATGTAGCAACATATGAAACAGTTCTACAAAGGATGTGCTAAATTTAGAAAAAAAAATACACTCTTACATTTTATAGTTTTACACTCTGTGACAGTACAGCATGACAGAGTTTGAGAGAAAAGAAAATATATGCATATAAGTATGTGTAAACATGAATGTTCAAAATAAATAAAAAGCAAATAAAGTTAAGTGTAAATTGTGAAAAAAAAAATATAATAATGATGCATCCTGAAGCAAAAAGCGAGCAAGGCTGAACCACTGGCAGACCTTTCTGACGTAAAACCCCAGCAAAGGCTGAACCACTGGCAGACCAATCTGAAGTAAAACCCCAGCAAAGGCTGAACCACTGGCAGACCATTCTGAAGTAAAACCCCAGCAAAGGCTGAACCACTGGCAGACCTTTCTGACGTAAAACCCGAGCAAGGCTGAACCACTGGCAGACCATTCTGAAGGTTTATACAAGCAATGTCTTGAAGCGTCCACAGAATGAATTTTGAATGATTCAAACTCTATAAATAACAATTCTCTAATAATAAACAATTTGCTTAATAAAACACATGTAGTTTTCTCCTATAAGGACACACATATTTCTGTCTTGCATGCCACATGAACTTTTAGATAAAACATACTGTTCATGCTACACATAAAACTAACTAGAAGACTATTTTCTACCAACAGGTAGTCCTGTCATTTGATGATGAAAAATGACAAATAATACTGTTACAAGATGAGAGAGTTTACTAAAACATTTCCACGGGCAAATCAATGGGTTAAGAAAGAACATGGACCCTTGTCAGTATTAATCCAACCCTTTCCATAATTGTCCAATTCCTGACAGCCCGTTAATGAGTAGCAACATCCGGCAAAAGACTCAAATCTTGAGCATTATAATTTGGACTTGAGCGGGATCCAGGCCGAGTCTGTTTTAATATAGTTAATATTAGCTCTCATTGGTTATATTAGCCCTGGCAGTCCATCAAACTGATCAGCCTTTCTGACCCCAGCTCAGCTTAAACCTCCACCTAACTAGCCAGTGATGTGCTTCCAATTACCGTACATCCCCTCAAAAATCACACATTTCTCTCAAAAATAACAGTGCTTAAATTTAGCTCTGCATGATCACTGATCATTTGGTGACATTTTTAGTGTGCTGTTAGACACAAAAGAACCTTAACATGCCAATATAAAACTAATTTCTCTTTTCATTTAAGTTCATTTTTTCCTCTGCAATGACAAAAATGCAAATTTGTTTGTTCTCTGCACAGTCTGTGTACATCTCCCCTCATCCCGGCTTAACATCCAATACCAAATAACAAAGAATTATTTTACCTTTGTCTGTGATTTAATAATTATACACATAGATGTCATTCCAAACTCTTCACTTTGATATTTTTCAATGTTTTGTATGCATTTGTATCTTCCAACTAAACTAAAGGTGCCATGTTTTTGAAGAACAAGGCTGGAGCCAAGGTTGAACCTTGCGCTATATGCCACTGATAATTTATAGCCCATGTCATCTCCAATTATAGGAATTATTCCTCAGCAAGACCATCAGACACACTGGACATTCAGAGTACATACCAAGATAGACAGTTAGTCTGCGATCAGAGGGAGCCGCACGGAGTCATAGGCCAGTTCACAGGTACCTGACATATTGATTCAGGCCAAAACAAGATTTCTAAAGATGTACACACAAGAACTATGACATAGACACAATACTGCTGGTAAGAATCAGGAAAGGGATTCTCGGTTGAAACCTTTAATTACACTGCTATGGTTCATGTAAAGTTTACACCATCCTAATTGCCATAGTAAGACCAACATGTTATATGTTTAGGATCTCCACTTAACAGTCCATGACCCTGAAAGTTCGTTACTACCTTGAGTTTTCAACCATTTCACTACAGAAAATCAGCTACATACAACAACATTTTGAGTACAGAGTACATTATGCACTGTCTTCACCAACATTTCGCACGGATAAAGATCACATCATCAGATTTAGCAACATCTGAAAAGGCAGAGGGTCTGAGGTTAATGCTTTTGTCAAATGATATACATATAATACATGGCATCCCCAGGTGAACTTACATGTATGGCTGAGATGAAACACAGAGACTGGTTTATATACTGTAAGCTTATCATTAAACACAGAGACTGGTTTATATACTGTAAGCTTATCATAAAACACTGAGACTGGTTTATATACTGTTTGTTTATCATAAAACAGAGAGACTGGTTTATATACTGTTATCTTATCATAAAACACAGAGACTGGTTTATATACTGTAAGCTTATCATAAAACACAAAGACTGGTTTATATACTGTTAGTTTATCATAAAACACAGAGACTGGTTTATATACAGTCAGCTAATCATAAAACACAAAGACTGGTGTATATACTGTAAGCTTATCATAAAAACACAGAGACTGGTTTACGCACTGTAAGCTTATCATAAAACACAGAGACTGGTTTATATACCGCAAGCTTATCATAAAACACAGAGAAAGTATAACAATTTTGTACTGATTCAAAGCATAGTATTTGTACAGTGTTTTATTAAAAGACATTATCATCATGCACTAACAAATAAAACCAATCTGCAAAAAAGTGTTTTTGAATAACTGATTAGCCAACCAGATTCACACTAAGGTAACATTCAAGTTAAACATCAACAACAAATGCAGTCTTCTTCAAAGAGCATGAAATGTTTCATGCCGTACTACTAATTTCACTAATAAGACAACAGCAGCCAGCATTATGGTGGGAGGAAACGGGGTTAGATTATATGTAAGATGGATTGTATAAAGGATTGTATATAGGATGGATTGTATACAGGATGGACTGTATATAGGAGGGACTGTATATGGGATGGTCTGTATGTGACAGATTGTACACAGGATGGACTGTATATAAAATGGATTGTATTCAGGATGGACTGTATTTAGGACATCTTGTATACAGAATGGACTGTATATAGAATGGACTGTAAAGGACGGGTTGTATACAGCATGGACTGTATAAATGACAGGTTGCATATAGGAAAGGTTGTATACAGGATGGACTGTATAAAGGACGGGTTGTATATAGGACGGGCTGTAAACAGGATGGATTGTACATAGGATTTGATTGTATACAGGATGGACTGTATATAGGACAGATTGTATACAGGATGGACTGTATAAAGGACAGGTTGTATACAGGCTGGACTGTATATAGGACAGACTACATAGGATGGACATATACAGGACGTGTTGTATACAGGACGGGCTGTATAAAGATCGAGTTGTATACAGGATGGACTGTATACAGGACAGGTTGTATAAAGGACAGGTTGTATACGGGATGGGTTGTATACAGGATGGTGGTATACAGAATGGGTTGTATAAAGGACGGGACGGACTGTATAAAGATCGGGTTGTATACAGGATGGACTGTATAAAGGAAGCATGCATACAGGATGGGCTGTATAAAGATCGGGCTGTATACAGGATGGGCTGTATAAAGGACGGGCTGTATACAGGATGGGTTGTATACAGGACAGATTGTATACAGGACGGTTGTATAAAGGATGAGTTGTATACAGGACGGGCTGTATACAGAGGGAATTATATATACATGTACATGTATATAAAAGAGACTATATAGGACAGGTGACAGCATGAAACATTTTGGACAGGTAAAATGCAAATGTATATAAGAAATTCATACCAATGATAGCACAAATATAAAACATATAAAACAGGCTTGACCACACTTTAAATACATAAAAGGTTAAAGGCTGGAAATATATGATTTTATCCTTGTAAACTGAGAAAAGGTTTTAAGATGTATCATACAATTAAAACCCATATATATAAGCTTATCATAGCACAGAGACTGGTTTGTATACTGTAAGCTTATCATAAAACACAGAGACTGGTTTATATACTGTAAGCTTATCATAAAACACAGAGACTGGCTTATATACTGTAAGCTTATCATAAAAAACAGAGACTGGTTTATATATAAGCTTATCATAGCACAGAGACTGGTTTATATACTGTAAGCTTATCATAAAACACAGAGACTGGTTTATATACTGTAAGCTTATCATAAAACACAGAGACTGGCTTATATGCTGTAAGCTTATCATAAAACACAGAGACTGGTTTATATATAAGCTTATAAAACACAGAGACTGGTTTGTATGCTGTAAGCTTATCATAAAACACAGAGACTGGTTTATGTACTGTAAGCTTATCATAAAAAAACAGAGACTGGTTTATATACTGTAAGCTTATCATAAAACACAGAGACTGGTTTATATACTGTAAGCTTATCATAAAACATTACCCATACATGTATACAGTGTATGTGATTACTGGTTTATCTTTTACACAATTCGGCCTGTCAGCAACCTGTGGATAGTCGTGGGTTCCCCAGGGCTCTGTCCAGTTTCCTCCCACCATAATGCTGGCCACCGAGTACAGCGTAAAGCACCAATACATCCACATGTATTAAGTACTCACACGCGTGTACAGATACACCTACAGGAATGTGATGATAGTAACAGGAATGTGATGATAGTAACAGGAATGGGATGATAGTAACAGGAATGTGATGATAGTAATAGGAATGGGATGATAGTAATAGGAATGGGATGATAGTAACAGGAATGGGATGACAGTAACAGGAATGTGATGATAGTAACAGGAATGAGATGATAGTAACAGGAATGTGATGATAGTAACAGGAATGGGATGACAGTAACAGGAATGTGAGGATAGTAACAGGAATGTGATGATAGTAACAGGAATGTAATGACAGTAACAGGAATGTGATGATAGTAACAGGAATGTGATGATAGTAACAGGAATGTGATGATAGTAACAGGAATGGGATGATAGTAACAGGAATGGGATGACAGTAACAGGAATGTGATGATAGTAACAGGAATGGGATGACAGTAACAGGAATATTGCTATAAATGTCAATATTGCCAGTATGAATTCATCAATCATTGCAAAAATAACACCAAATTCGACAAACTTTATGTAATTATAAATCAACAGCAATGATTTCTAAGTAGACTTAATATTAATTAATATATAAATACATCAACACACACAGATTTTGCAGTTTTCCAAATTTGTATAAAATGATACAGTTTTGAAACAGTTTTGAAATCTTCCATTTTTGCTCATCACTACAGATGGATTTATATTTATGTAAATATAAATAAAAGCATGTTGAAAGCATGTTGGTTTTGATGGTACGTGTACTAAACTATCTCTAGGTCACCTTAAAGTGAAAAATCCTCACCACAGATCTGGACCAGCAGGATGTCTCACCACAAATCTGGACCAGCATGATGTCTCACCACAGATCTGGACCAGCATGATGTCTCACCACAAATCTGGACCAGCATAATGTCTCACCACAGATCTGGACCAGCATGATGTCTCACCACAGATCTGGACCAGCATGATGTCTCACCACAAATCTGGACCAGCATGATGTCTCACCACAGATCTGGACCAGCATGATGTCTCACCACAAATCTGGACCAGAGTAAGGGTACTAAAGAATATTTCACTTATACAAAGGCCACAAGCATATTGTTGGGAGGATAGGGAGCAGAGCCAACCAAAAGGCCACCACCATATTGTTGGGAGGACAGGGGGCAGAGCCAACCAAAAGGCCACCACCATATTGTTGGGAGGATAGGGGGCAGAGCCAACCAAAAGGCCACGATCATATTGTTGGGAAGATAGGGGGCAGAGCCAAGCAAAAGGCCATGAGCATATTGTTGGGAGGATAGGGGCAGAGCCAAGCAAAAGGCCACAAGCATATTGTTGGGAGGATAGGGGGCAGAGCCAACCAAAAGGCCACCACCATATTGTTGGGAGGATAGGGGGCAGAGCCAAGCAAACGGCCACCATTATATTGTTGGGAGGACAGGGGCAGAGCCAAGCAAAAGGCCACGAACACACTGTTGGGAGGATAGGGGCAGAGCCAACCAACAGGCCACAAGCATATTGTTGGGAGGATAGGCGCAGAGCCAACCAAATGGCCACCACCATATTGTTGGGAGGATAGGGGGCAGAGCCAAGCAAAAGGCCATGACCATATTGTTGGGAAGACAGGGGCAGAGCCAAGCAAAAGGCCACGAGCACATTGTTGGGAGGATAGGGGGCAGAGCCAACCAAAAGGCCACAAACATGTTGTTGGGAGGATAGGGGCAGAGCCAACCAACAGGCCATGAGCACACTGTTGGGAGGATAGGGGGCAGAGCCAAGCAAAAGGCCACAAGCATATTGTTGGGAGGACAGGGGGCAGAGCCAACCAAAAGGTCACGACCATATTGTTGGAAGGATTGGGGGCAGAGCCAACCAAAAGGCCAAGGAGACCCCACAGTATTAAATTACCACGCCATGCATAAAGCCTGGAATTTCTACATATATATACAAATATGTCCATATAGGTAATCCCTAGAATAATTTAACACACAAGACCTTACACACAATAAATCACTGTTACAGTTTAACACTTAATCCTAAGTGGAAAATATGTAGTCTTCAAGCACACCCTATGAGTAAAAGAATTCTCTACTCTATGGCAAGTGCACCTAAGTTTGTAGGTATTAGACAAGTGACTGGACATGAAGAAATATGGTTACTACATAATAAATTAAACACTGATAGCTTGCAGTGGACTGGATCATGAATCTACCTGCTTCTCAAGGTTGAAGATCTTGGTCTGTTGGCACAGCACAAGCTGATTGAGCTGAAAGCAAAAGTCACTTTTAATAATGGTGAGAAAGTTATGAATTTATACATCTATTAGATTTTGCATTAAACAATTCTTTGTTGTATCAATCATGATAAATCATCACAGAGAAGTCAGTCTGGTACTTAGCATGACACTATATCATACCTCACCCACCTCACCAAGGACCTAGTCAACCTTTAGAGAGAAGTCAGTCTGGTACTTAGCAGGACACTACACTACACCTGGCCAGCCCCATCAAAGACATAATCAACCTTCACAGAGAAGTCAGTCTGGTACTTACCAGAACACTACACTACACCTCACCCGCCCCATCCAGGACATAGTCAACTCTTTGAGATCAGTAATTTCAGATTAACTCTGTCCACTATTTGAAGGCCCCTGGAAGATGCCAGTGAAGCTTTTTACTGCCTAAAAACTGTTTTTTTTTCTACAGGGAGATCATGAGAATTTAACAGCTTAATCCTTTTGGATGATGATGTGTATAAAACAAAGGCAATGATGGGAAACTTCTGGCTGCACAATTTAATCTGGGATTACCATCAGGCCAATTATGTATAAAGGTCGGAAATAAAACTACTATTGAGGATGTTTTTCTGATCAGCTCTTTTGAAAATCTAGTTAAATGGGGACTTTTTTCTATCAATCCACTTGCTTGCTAAGGTTTCCAGTACACTATAACACCTTATTAAGATTCTATGGCGCCTCCATGTATGGCAATTTAACTGGTAATTTAAGAAAACAATAGCTACTTCAATTCCTGTTTACTAGTTGTTTCTTACCCTTTCATTTTCAGCTTCCAGCTCCTTTATTATAGTTCTCAGCATTTCATTTTCTTTTGCCACAGAATGAGATTCTGGCTTTGAAAATATCTGTAGAGAAGAAAAATAAATAATTAAACTAATCAGTAAAAATATAAAAATATACAAAATATGTTCAAATAACTGTATTAATGTTTGTAATGGGAAAGCAATGCACATGGATATACAACACAGTTATTGTGTTTTTGATAGGAAGCTGTACAGTTATTGTGGTGTTGACATAATTTTTTTTTTTTTTTTTTTTGATTGGTGCTTTACGCCGTACTCAAGAATATTTCACTTGTACGACGGCGGTCAGCATTATGGTGGGTGGAAACCGGGCACAGCCCTGGGAAAACCCACGACCATCCGCAGGTTGCTGGCAGACCTTCCCACTTACGGCCGGAGAGGAAGCCAACATGAGCTGGACTTGAACTCACAACGACCGCATTGGTGAGAGGCTCCTGGGTTATTACGCTGCGCTAGCACGCTAACCGACTGAGCCAGTGTTGACAGGAAGCTGTACTATCGTGGTGTTTACAGGAAGCTGTACAGTTATTGTAGTGTTGACAGGAAGCTGTACAGTTATTGTGGTGTTGACAGGAAGCTGTACAGTTATTGTGTTGTGGACAGGAAGCTGTACTGCTATTGTGCTGTTTACAGGAAGCTGTACAGTTATTGTGTTGTTTACAGGAATATGTATAGTTATTGTCTTGTTTATAGGAAGCTGTACAGTTATTGTAGTGTTTACAGGAAGCTGTACAGTTATTGTAGTGTTGACAGGAAGCTGTACAGTTATTGTGGTGTTGACAGGAGGTTGTACAGTTATTGTGGTGCTGACAGGAAGCTGTACAGTTATTGTGGTGTTGACAGGAAGCTGGACAGTTATTGTGGTGTTGACAGGAGGTTGTACAGTTATTCTGGTGTTGACAGGAAGCTGTACAGTTATTGTGGTGTTGACAGGAAGCTGGACAGTTATTGTGGTGTTGACAGGAAGTTGTACAGTTATTGTGGTGTTTACAGGAAGCTGGACAGTTATTGTGGTGTTTACAGGAAGCTGTACAGTTATTGTGGTGTTGGCAGTAAGCTGTACAGTTATTGTGGTGTTTACAGGAAGCTGTACAGTTATTCTGGTGTTTACAGGAAGCTGTACAGTTATTGTGGCTTTGACAGGCAGCTGTACAGTTATTGTGTTGTTTACAGGAAATTGTACAGTTATTGTAGTGTTTACAGGAAGTTGTACAGTTATTGTGGTGTTGACAGGAAGTTGTACTATTGTTGTGTTGACAGGAAGCTGTACACTTATTGTGGTGTTGACAGGAAGATGTATAGTTATTGTGGTGTTGACAGGAAGCTGTAAAGTTACTGCGGTGTTGACAGGAAGCTGTACTGCTATTGTGCTGTTTACTGAGCCAGTGTTGACAGGAAGCTGTACTATTGTGGTGTTGACAGGAAGCTGGACAGTTATTGTGGTGTTGACAGGAAGCTGTGCAGTTATTGTGGTGTTGACAGGAAGCCGTACAGTTATTGTGTTGTGGACAGGAAGCTGTACTGCTATTGTGCTGTTTACAGGAAGCTGTACTGCTATTGTGCTGTTTACAGGAAGATGTATAGTTATTGTCTTGTTGATAGGAAGCTGTACAGTTATTGTGGTGTTTACAGGAAGCTGTACAGTTATTGTGTTGTTTACAGGAAATTGTACAGTTATTGTAGTGTTTACAGGAAGTTGTACAGTTATTGTGGTGTTGACAGGAAGTTGTACTATTGTGGTGTTGACAGGAAGCTGTACACTTATTGTGGTGTTGACAGGAAGATGTATAGTTATTGTGGTGTTGACAGGAAGCTGTAAACTTACTGCGGTGTTGACAGTAAGCTGTACTGCTATTGTGGTGTTTACAGGAAGATGTACAGTTATTGTGTTCTTGATAGGAGTTATTGTGGTGTTGACAGGAAGCTGTACAGTTATTGTGGTGTTGACAGGAGGTTGTACAGTTATTGCAGTGTTGACAGGAAGTTGTACAGTTATTGTAGTGTTGATAGGAAGTTGTACAATTATTGGGGTGTTGACAGGAAGGGGTACTGCTATTGTGGTGTTCACAGGAAGCTGTACAGTTATTATGGTGTTGACAGAAAGCTGTACAGTTATTGTGTTGTGGACAGGAAGCAGTACAGTTATTGTGGTGTTTACAGGAAGCTGGACAGTTATTGTGGTGTTGACAGGAAGCTGTACAGTTATTGTGATGTTGACAGGAAGCTGTACAGTTATTGTAGTGTTGACAGGAGGTTGTGCAGTTATTGTGGTGTTGACAGGAAGTTGTACAGTTATTGTGGTGTTGACAGGAAGTTGTACAATTATTGTGGTGTTGACAGGAAGCTGGACAGTTGTGGTGATATTCACAGGAAGCTATACAAGTTATTTTGTTCTTACAAAAACCTGTACAGTTATTGTGTTCTTAAAATGCTGCTGTACAGTTTATGTTACATGTATGTATGGCTGAAGCAATGACAATGTGGCATATTACAAAAGCCACATTCACTTATTCATCTGCTTCAAAAAACTAAAGTCATGACAATTATCTTCTTCCATTCCATTTTGCCACCATATTCACAATGTCCACCAGGTCCTGCATACACAAATCACATGTGCAGCATAATGTTAAATTAAATAACTTGGGTCTCAAGAATTTCCCATTATCTTCCCTTTGAAATATTTCAATTACTTTTCCAATCTTGTTGACAAATATGGCCTGAACGTCCAAGGCCTCTGGCATTCTGTTTTGTCCCAGAGCCTCTGGCATTCTGTTTTGTTCCAGAGCCTCTGGCATTCTGTTCTGTTCCAGAGCCGCTGGCATTCTGTTTTGTTCCAGAGCCCCTGGCATTCTGTTTTGTTCCAGAGCCTCTGACATTCTGTTTTGTTCCAGAGCCTCTGGCATTCTGTTTTGTAACTCTGTTTACATCCACTAACAGATGTCTAGGGCACCTTACCTATCAGCATCAATGTTTATTACTTCAAGATGTCTCACCAATATGAACAGCTTTCATCAAACTTCAACTGACATACATAAATTTGGAATATTTCCGAAATATATCTTCCCAGCATCACTGAAATCTCCATGACAACAGTTTCTCTTATTTTTACATCTGTATATGTATGTGAACATACATGTATTTTTCCATGTTGCTTTGGAAACTGCTGTTAAATGTCGTTTTGGAATTGGTCCTTGAAATTATCAAATTTGAGAGCCTCTGAATGGCTTTGAAATAAATAGTGAATGTCAGCACCGACAGTTTGATTTAGAGTAAACATTTCCTTACATGATTTCTTTAGTGTTGGTGTAGAAACGTGTGAAGTAAGGTTTTAGGATGAATGTGTCAAAATAAGCTTTCAGAAAAAAAAAAAAAACCCTCTCCTGTATGACAATGGAATGAGTATTAGCTTGATTGATACAAAGCCAGACAGAGTGAACTTTTCCTGGCCCCTGAGCCACATCACACAGGGCATATCTGTGACTGAACACCCTCTGAGAATTTGCACAAGATAACAGGCCTTATGAAATGTGAATGACAGTCAGTGTTTCAATTTCACATGAAAATTGTTATCTGGTGACAGATTCTGGCATTGCCGTCAATGAACTCCTCACCTGATGATAAACATACATATTAATATATTATCACACCTGACGGGCAACAGGTGTGTTGCTAGGTATGTCAGGTGGGATCACAATACTGAGAAGGTGTAACAGATCTACGTACAGGAAGCCTTGCCAAAGACAAAAACAATGCCGCACAGTTAGCTGCCAGTCCATTGATTCACTATATACTGTTATGTATCCTTTGTGCAAAGGGTTCATCTAAGTTCAGAAAAACAACATCAGTGGGAACATTCCAGACATGCCAAAAACTTGTACATTAGACACAGGTGTGGTGTGATCGAGTGCTTATGCAGGTGACATACATGTATATGGGGGGTGGGGAGTGGGGGCAGGCAGAATGCAAGGAGGTCAACTTCACCTCCACTGCAGTGGAAAACAGTCCATACATGTATGGTAACAGGGTTTCTACATTTCTCAACCTGTTCAGCCACAAGGCAATAAATAATGAAACCGAAAAACAGAAATTCTGGCTGCTGAAAGAACCCTCTTAAGCATGCAATATATCAAAGATTAAAATGACATTCCTTTCACTACATACACCAGCAAAAATGTACCAGTGAAAAATGGATATATGATTCCCTTAACAGCTTGTATTCCACCACAGTAAGCCATAACCCGTGGGTTCCTCAAGGGAGAGAAAATACAGAGCACAGGTCATTGGCTGTCCAGAGAAGCAGGAATATTGAAAATCTTCACTGGGGAGAGAGAAATCAGTGTGACAATCCACAATCTTCTTCCAGCAGACCTCCACAGGGAATGGCCGTTCCTACAGATAACACTCAGTTAGATTTGCCTAAGGTATTGTAATGTGCTGATGGATTGACCTTTAGATTCCTATCACAGGTCTGCTGTTGTCTTTATCCAGGACACATCTAACAGAGCAACTTTCCAGCGGAAGATTCCACAAAGCACTTCTCCATCAGCCTCAAAATTTTTATATGGAGCTATAAGGCGAAGAAATTCAGATTTGCATGATTTAGTTTCACTAAACACTGGTTCAGTCATCTAAATTTTAACTCCTCTGGTTCCAAATCTGGTGATTAAATCCTTTTCAATTTTTGGTTTCTGAATCAGTTCTTGGAACTGGTCTGTAGATACAGATCAGGAGGAGCTTAATGGACAAAAGAAAAACTTCTGGTATTAATTACAATACTAATCATTTTTTATAGCCATGATTCCACCAATCCCCCCCCCCCCCAAAAAATTAAGCCCAAATTTTTTTTATGTGAGTACCTGTATTACCAGAAGTGTACCTGTACTATCAGAAGTGTACCTGTACTACCAGAAGGGTACCTGTAGTACCAGAAGTGTACCTGTACTACCAGAAGTGTACCTGTACTACCAGAAGGGTACCTGTACTACCACAAGTGTACCTGTACTACCAGAAGGGTACCTGTAGTACCAGAAGCATACCTGTACTACCAGAAGAGTACCTGTAGTACCAGAAGGGTACCTGCAGTACCAGAAGGGTGCCTGTAGTACCAGAAGTGTACCTGTAATACCAGAAGTGTACCTGTACTACCAGAAGGGTACCTGTAGTACCAGAAGTGTACCTGTACTACCAGAAGGGTACCTGTAGTACCAGAAGCATACCTGTAATACCAGAAGAGTACCTGTAGGACCAGAAGTGTACCTGTACTACCAGAAGTGTACCTGTACTACCAGAAGGGTACCTGTAGTACCAGAAGTGGACCTGTAATACCAGAAGGGTACCTGTAGTACCAGAAGCATACCTGTACTACCAGAAGGGTACCTGTACTACCAGAAGGGTGCCTGTAGTACCAGAAGTTTACCTGTAATACCAGAAGGGTACCTGTAGTACCACAAGTGTACCTGTAATACCAGAAGGGTACCTGTAGTACCAGAAGTGGACCTGTAATACCAGAAGGGTACCTGTAGTACCAGAAGCATACCTGTACTACCAGAAGGGTACCTGTAGTACCAGAAGGGTACCTGTACTACCAGAAGGGTGCCTGTAGTACCAGAAGTTTACCTGTAATACCAGAAGGGTACCTGTAATACCAGAAGTGTACCTGTAATACCAGAAGGGTACCTGTAGTACCAGAAGGGTACCTGTACTACCAGAAGGGTGCCTGTAGTACCAGAAGTTTACCTGTAATACCAGAAGGGTACCTGTACTACCAGAAGTGTACCTGTAATACCAGAAGGGTACCTGTAGTACCAGAAGTGTACCTGTACTACCAGAAGGGTACCTGTAGTACCAGAAGTGTACCTGTAATACCAGAAGCATACCTGTACTACCAGAAGGGTACCTGTAATACCAGAAGTGTACATGTACTACCACAAGTGTACCTGTACTACCAGAAGCGTACCTGTAGTACCAAAAGCATACCTGTATTACCAGAAACATACCTGTACTACCAGAAGGGTACCTGTAGTACCAGAAGTGTACCTGTACTATCAGAAGTGTACCTGTACTATCAGAAGTGTACCTGTAGTACCAGAAGTGTACCTGTAATACCAGAAGGGTACCTGTAGTACCAGAAGCATACCTGTACTACCAGAAGGGTACCTATAGTACCAGAAGTGTACCTGTACTACCAGAAGGGTACCTATAGTATCAGAAGTGTACCTGTACTATCGGAAGGGTACCTGTAATACCAGAAGTGTACCTGTAATACCAGAAGGGTACCTGCACTACCAGAAGTGTACCTGTAATACCAGAAGGGTACCTGTACTACCAGAAGGGTATTTGTACTACCAGAAGTGTACCTGTAATACCAGAAGTGTACCCGTTATACCAGAAGTGTACCTGTACTACCAGAAGTGTACCTGTACTACCAGAAGTGTACCTGTACTACCAGAAGGGTACATGTAATACCAGAAGGGTACCTGTAATACCAGAAGTGTACATGTAATACCAGAAGTGTACCTGTAGTACCAGAAGTGTACCTGTAATACCAGAAGTGTACCTGTTGTACCAGAAAAGTACCTGTACTACCAGAAGTGTACCTGTACTACCAGAAGTGTACCTGTACTTAGCAAAGCTTCATGTGTGTAATGATCTCCTAAACCATGTCCACTGTCAGATATCACGTCTTGTGAATGGACTCTATGACAGATACAGCATGGAAATTATTGCTCAGAAAACAGTCTGAAGTTCCCAAGAAAGTCTGAAAATACCTCAACCTACTTCCACATTACTTTAGCAATCACTTGCTCTGATTAAATCAGTTGCTATATTTGATTTTCAAACATTAAACAAAAAAATCTAAAATGAGCACAATGGAATAAAATGTTTGCTATGCTCTAGCCACAAAACGTGTTCTGAAATGCCGATCCAGGCATGAGGGTTATAATGTGTATGATAAAGTTAACACACGCATACAACCAAAACTGGCCAGGTGAGTTCATATTCATTTGTTACTATTTACAGTGTCAGCTGGCTCCACCTCAGCAAATATGTCAATATCTCCTCTTCACACGGCCAACTGGATGCTGGCTGCATATAAACTGCCTACTACACATATACCTGCATATAGAATTTTGGGGATCAACTGCTTGGACTTCAAACAAAAACTGTGAACAAAAAATTTACAGAGCCATGTTAAGGTAGCTATTAAACTTTTCATGTTCCATAAAATAGTCTGGATCCAGATGGATACTTCCGTGAAAGCCCTGAAGTGTCTGAAGTCTCTTAAGTCCAAATGTCTTTCCTTCCTATTGCGGAATGATTTTACCCATAATTATATAGCTGGTAAGTACAGGTTCACTTCCAGAATCAATTACAAAACGTTGTTATATAAATAAATAAAAAATGATTTATTTATAATAGTACAATTTGGTGATAAACTTTCAGGAGCCACATTGCCAAATAGGCTTAAAAATCCCAAACTTGAAAAAAGGAAATGTATAAAAATCTGTTTTTTTTTCTTTTCTTCCACTGGCACATCAAATCAATAAATCTAAGTGAATCCAGTTCCAACTGGGAACCTGCAGGTGTGACAGTGTGTAAGTGTCTGCTGGGCTGAGTAACAACATCAGTGTAGCAATTGACTTAGATATCATTCCACATTATCACCAAACAAAGCTCACCAACTTGGGGACACCAGAACAAGGGATGTTAGACAGTAAACATGACCAATCATTAATCAAAATGCTTCAAAGAAATAAAAGATTAATGCTGGAGGCTCAGGAGTAACTAATCCCTTTGTGTGGATTGCCGGCAACAGTCCAGCAACCAGGAGGATCTGAGAGGCGAGTACAGAAAGGCTAACTCATTATCCAAATTGATGTATTGATTCCTTGCTGGGCGACAACACCAACACCAACACACTTTATCATGTCATTAAAAGTTATCCCATGGTGCTCCTTACCTGTTAATGAAACCCAAACCAGGGATGCTGAGCAATCCCTGAGTTTTCCATCCTGACAAGCTTTCTGCAAGACCACCCAACTCAGCCACTTGTACAGATTTATGTTATGACCATTACAAAAAGTTTCTTTGCAAAATGAGCTGTGGGAAAACTAGTATAGAATCATCTATGAACCCAGATCATCATCATTTTTACTTTGATTTTGGAGGCAAAGCTACATCAGTTGGTATAGCCAATTTCAGAGCTGCACAAAAAGCATAATTTATCAATCTTCACTGAACAATACCCCCCAGAATATGCTTGAATGAACACACAGCCAACATGCAAAATGTCTGAAGAAGTACAGTAATACATGGAAAGGTCAAAACTTGGCTATCATCTAACTTAGAAGGCCAAATCTCATACAGTTGAGTACCTACGATGCAATCTGATATCAGGCTTTTATACATGATATCACAGAATATCTTGTTATAATAATCTGACCTTGTCTTATATGAGGAATGAGACTCCATTTTCCATTTTTCTGCTCTTTTCCGTAGTGCAATAAATAATTTGCATATAAAGTTTTCTCATTTCATTCTCTTCTTCATGCACATGAAACTTCAACCAGTATTTACTTTTTTTTATAACTTGAAGAATAATGAGTTGCTTAATTTATGATGCAAAAATTCTGAAAATCCACCATATTACAGGCATTCAGTCCGTCTATGACAGAGGTCAAACAATTTCAGACTTTAGTGTTTGATTTGCACCAGAAATCTGAGAGAATAAGGGTTAGGGTAGCGAGGTTTCTCTGTGCTATCTACACACCATATGTTGGTATGTCAGTTTGACATGGGAAGAATATATGCAGAGAGGCAAATATCTGGTGAAAATAATCAATGTTACACCTATTAAATTCCATAAACAAGCGAGCAAATGGCTAATCAATAATTATGTAAATTCTGTACTTTTCCATGGCAAATGGCATAATACAATGCAATGCTAGTCAGAGCCCTGAAGTTAGATACAGGTCTATTAGGACACATCGCGCGTTTCCAGCACTTCTGGTGTCGGCGTGACATTACTAACCAAATGACAGAGGCCCCTCTGTCAATTATCTTATCTTCAGAACGCATCACATTAGCTAAGACAAACCAAATCCTCCGTCCACTAGGCTATTGATTCCCAAAATTAAAAAAGCAAAGGAAAATCCAGTGTTGATCAGAGAAGGTGTAATCCTGTGAGGAAGCGGGTTTCTACACTGACAGATGACGCTGCGACCAGTGCGAAGGCCCGCTCTCTGTAATTATGCCAGGGATTACAAATAAAGAACAAGGAAATTGGGGAGGAGAAAAAGTCGACAACTGAATGATGCGGCCTGATGCAGAGACAGCATCCAATTGACCAGAGTTTGCTAGTCACAATTACAACCCTCCTTTCCATCTTGAGGAGTACATTAGCCCGAACAATAGCCACTCCTAGAGCGTGGGACAAGGCTGTGCCTCTATCATACCCACTGGAAATTGCCCAAAGTTAGCATTTATATGACATGTTAATAAAATCTGCCAGTAACAAGCAGCAAATAGAACTATTTTAACCAATATCATGAAAGAGATTTGAGGCCAGGGCAAACAGGGAATCCCACGGTGAGAAAAAACTAAAAATGACAAAATATGAACAAATCGCCAATAAAACCCATTACGGTTCAAAATTTCCCAAGAGGCACAAAATGAGGAGATATTTTAAACAGTTTTCATGAGAAATAGCTACTATCAATTTGATGTTACAAAAATATAGAATCGAATCCTTGAGAGTTTCATCTGACTAGAGCACAACTAATGAGTAATCCGTTTGAGTGCTAATAATGTGCAACACTACCCAGCCATGACCAAAATGTTCCACTGTCAGTCTGGAAGGACTTATCCTAATAATTATAAAACTATTACTTAATTGATGGGGTTTGCAATCTGTCCCTTTGGGTTTAATAGTCACACTATAGATTATTTACAATCAATATTATTTCATGATTTTAAGACCAAAATGTTCTGTCTAGCTAGGGGCACCCAAAACAACCTCTGCACATCAGCTGAACATTTTTCTAATATGCCAACCATGAACCATGTTAAAGGTCAAATATGTTCAGGATTTTGGGCATTTAAACATGCCTGAACTATGAAATTGAGGGAACTGAATTAGAAGCACAGCAACTGCGAGACAGCTTCAAGAATTAGATCTCTAGCTGGTATTCAACTTGAGCAGAGAGCCGCGGGATTTTACCAGTATCAATAACTGATTACCGGACGGTCCAGGTCACATTAGTCTGTATTTCTCAGTTTGACATGATCGGGTACACTTAACAGTTATTAAGAGATATCCACAATAAAAACATTTGTCTTTCTTCCAAATTTGTCTAGAAAGTACCAATACATTCTTAAGTTGAAATGTAACTTAATGGTAGATATGGTAAGTATCAAAATAAACACAAATCAAAAGGCATATTTGTGATCCAGTCCTACAGGTCTTCCCACAATCTGCTACTTATAGTTGCATACACCCTGTGGCTCTCGACAGATTTCCGTCCAATAACGCTTACAGACAGGGAAAACTTGCTAAAGCTTAGGCAACTGACATTTATCAAACAGCCGCACAAAAAGGGCAAGATTCTGGAAGAATGTCATTGTGACCAGAGCTTTTAAGTGAGGGGTGTAGTGACCTTAGCATGAAGTGTTTGTCATGTTTGTGGTGATATACAGCCCAGATTACATCATCTCCCTTAAAACGCTTCACCATAACTGACACTATCGCTAATCAGCAAAGCTGACACAGCTAATGAAGCCAGCATGATAAAATCTAGGCCTTTTTTTCCCTTCACTTTTCTGACATTTATCTTCCGGTCTCTGTTAGATCATCACCATGATTAATGAATCACTTATTTTTTTAACAGAAATATCCTGTCATTATGTAGCATCAATTTGGTTACAATTACTTAAACGATTGATTCAGAGACAAGGTATTAATGACTAATACCTTGTCAGATTGACTGGGGGATGCAGCATCAGTGACAAATATGACGGGAAACAACAGATACTCGGACACTCCATTAGCATGAGCTTTGTCACATGCATACTTTATACTAGGTGGGGAAAATTACAATGCATCATATACAAAAATCTTTTTCTTTTGTTTTACAGAAATCCATTTCAAATACACAAAAACACATCTTAAACATGTGAAACGATTGTACCTAAAACTTTCCAATATGGTATCTACACCATCATAAGTTATTATCCACATTAAGGTTAATACAAACTTTATTTATTCCATATAACAAAATTAAGATTTTGGTTATTTGTTTGGAGTTTCAGCAATAAGAACATGTCTCTTACAATAATGGTATACATACCTGTAAATATTTTATTTATTTATTTAATTATTCATTTATTTAATTGTTGTTTTCCTGTTGCTGTACTCACAAATTTCTCACCTTTATGAAAACTGTCAAGCTATTAAATGGGTAGAGAAAACTACAGTTCCTGGGGTTGGTTTCATGAAGCTTACTTAGTTAAGTATGCCCTTAACTACCATGACAACATATGTTGTAGAGATATAAAGTGTACTTAGCTAAGGGCAACTTAATGCAAAGTAAGCGTCATGAAACCTGTCCCAGGAAAAAAACAATTCCCTTAATTACCATTAAGGTTCCGGACAAACCATCTGACTTACTGTTGTATCAGAACTGGACTTGACCATATGACCTCAGTGGACAAGGTTGGACAGTGGTCAACTGTAGCAAGTCATGCATTAGCTAAATGAACCCCTACTTCCGTGTACAAAACCGTTGTCAAATTTACAGATGGACTCAACATGAAAGTTGTAATCCACCAACAGTAGGTGATTGTGTCTGATATCACTGGGTAGGAAGCTTAAAGGTCTTCAACAAGACCATTTTAATGCATTCATTTATGTATGTTTAATGCTCAATGCCATCATGTAATGTTTCACTTTTATGATGGCAGGCAGTTTTATCGGTAAACCAAAGACCTTTGGCATGTCACTGATGAACTTTCCCACAGGTGATATGGATAGATACCAGTATGCACACCATATTCATGGTTGTAGATTTAGACAGCACAAACAGCCACACAAGAGCTGCTTATTGTCATCAAGGCCCAAAGAATTGCCAGAGCAAGGAGAATCCACAAATTTCCTGTCCAAGCCAAGATTTAGACATGTGTAAATCAGCCAGCCAGAGTGTCTATGTGCCCTGATGTCTCCCTGCTGGCTTATTAAATCATCCTACGAAATACACAAGCAGTTATCTGGCAACAACTGTTCACACTTAGCATTCCACAAATCCTTTCTTTAAGAGTTCACTTAGAGCACACGCAAAATAAAATCAATAGGGATAAAAAAAAGTGAGGAATAATACTTAGAAAGCAGGTTCACAGAGTAAACCAGGAAAATGGCTTTTACCAGCAATAAAACGGCGACTCCCTCTACAAGAGGGAATAATACTCAATTCAGTCGCAATTATTGTCTTGGCTGAGGAAAGTTTCATCTTAATCTCCAGAGGTTGCATGAAAATGCCAAGTCTTTTATTTCTTCCAAATGAAGCAGAGTTTTTAAGTAATATATTCACATAGTAAACAAGCAGGAAATACAATAGAGAGCAAAGCGCAGATAAAACATGGCATTACACATAAATGCTTTTAGTTTGTAAAAAGATCAATCTCACTTTGTAACTAAGCCATCTGGCTGGCCAGGAGGCTTATGACTATACAGGTCAACGTGACATGTTATCTTTCTCTTTGTGGTTCTTTCCAGAAAATAGAGATCAGAGCTTTGTACACCTAAACTTATACTGAGCAATGCTGATATGCTACCTCACTGTTATAGAAGCACACACAAGAATGGAGAGCCCTGCCTACTTGAACTGTTACTGAGCAATGCTGATATGCTACCTCACTGTTATAGAAGCACATACAAGAATGGAGAGTCCTGCTTACATGAAATGTTACTGAGCAATGCTGATATGCTACCTCACTGTTATAGAAGCACACACAAGAATGGAGAGCCCTGCCTACTTGAACTGTTACTGAGCAATGCTGATATGCTACCTCACTGTTATAGAAGCACACACAAGAATGGAGAGCCCTGCCTACTTGAACTGTTACTGAGCAATGCTGATATGTTACCTCACTGTTATAGAAGCACACACAAGAATGGAGAGTCCTGCTTACATGAAATGTTACTGAGCAATGCTGATATGTTACCTCACTGTTATAGAAGCACACACAAGAATGGAGAGCCCTGCTTACATGAACTGTTACTGAGCAATGCTGATATGCTACCTCACTGTTATAGAAGCACACACAAGAATGGAGAGTCCTGCTTACATGAACTGTTACTGAGCAATGCTGATATGCTACCTCACTGTTATAGAAGCACACACAAGAATGGAGAGTCCTGCTTACATGAACTGTTACTGAGCAATGCTGATATGCTACCTCACTGTTATAGAAGCACACACAAGAATGGAGAGTCCTGCTTACATGAAATGTTACTGAGCAAAGCGGATGTTCTACCTCACTGTTGTACAATCACAAACAAGAATGGAAAGCTCTGTCTACCTAAACTGTTATGTAGCAGTTTTGATGTGTTACCTCACTGTTATACAAGCATAAACAAGAATGGAGAGCTCCACTTACCTAAGCTGTTACTGAGCAATTTTGATGTGCTACCTCACTGTTATACAACCATAAACACGAATAGAGAGCTATGCTTACCTAAAGTGTTACTGAGCAATGCCGATGTGCTACCTCATTGCTACATTTGCATATTTAAGTTCAACATCTGAAGCATTTTGAAGGCAGAAGGTTTAATTCTTCTCAACCTGACTGCAATCTTCCCCCATCCCCATCTTTCCCAACCACTATAGTTCTATAGTTCACACATCTAAATTATTTGCAAATAACTATCCACTGCTCAACTATGTCAACAACAATGCTATAACTTTAGAACAACTACAATTTACAGCTGCCATAACAACATGCACTGCACCAAGTAAACAAACAACCTGCACTGCACCAAAGCACTATACAAACATTGCATATAGATACTGCACATGTACACATGCAATGATTTACCATCAGAACCAGGGACATGACCTAATGACCAATAATAATTGAAATGGCATCCCAAATAAGGACAGAGCCCAGAAATGCTGCAAAGAACACTAAACGAAGGTGCCTACACAAGTACAAAGAAATCCTGATAACAGAAAAAATAAAACAACAAAAGTGTTTTCAGGATAATTTGTAAATACCTCCTGAGATATAGGACTGATACATCACAAGAACTCAGATATATTTTATTTTAGTTTGTTGTCTTGGAAACCATGAAAATATTACATGGAACGCAGGAAAACAAATTTTATAGTTTGTAACTTGACAAGAGCTAATGATATGTTTATCCTGTGAAATTAAAAGTCTAAGAGGTGAATCCAGAAACTATGGCAACGTTATGACCTGGAAAATCAGAGGAACTGATGCCTGACAGAGGGTGAAAATCCCAGTAGTCTGCGGGGCACACAGGTGAAAATCCCAGTAGTCTGCGGGGCACACAGGTGAAAAGCAGGGCACATGTGTAGTGAGGAGAGTTTGCCATACCCGGCAGACAAGGGGAGACAACTTTGACCTCACATACAATGTAGCTCTTTGCTTTCATATGAGTACCTGTACTCAAATTGTGACTTTGCTTAAGTTCGCTTGGATAGGGTTTTATCTAGGTTTGTGCTGTTTTGGTGGCAGCATTTTGATGAGAATTTCCATACGTTTCATGTATCCATTTCATTGGATAATCTATCTTTGCACGTGGATCTGACCAATCAAATGGACGATCGTGTGATGTCAATTTGAAATTATTCAGCAACTGACATCACCGTTGAAGGACATGTGGAGAAGCAAGAGGGCAATGTATAACACTTAGCTGGGGTCAATGTTTGACCTAAGGCTGAAGGACTTATCCTATAACAGGATGGATCATAAAATGAAAAGATAGCAAATAACATAACTTCAATTATTCTGAAAGAGGGGTGGCAACACTCTTAAACAGCCGCTGGCATTTTCTTCTGATGTACTTGGTAACTCTAAAAATCCAACTACATGATGTTAGACAAACTGGTAACACAACATTGTGTCACTATACTACCCATGCTCATATGGCTAAAACCTAAACAGTGTTTAGTAACATCATCACTCCTTTGCAAACATGGCAGAAGTCTGATATATCTTTACTGGGTCAAAAAGGACAAAACATAATTTATGACGCAATTCCAGTTCCCATACAGTCTTGGTGATATAATATCTCCTCAATTTTGCTGCAGATGTGCAGAACAAATTTCTAACTACAGGTAATCTCCATTGGTACAGTACCTGGTAAATAATATTAATTTACATGTTGCACTGAACAACATCCACAGCGATAGTGAAGGCTTATCTTCATTCTGCGATAAAACACAACCTATCATAGACTATGTACATAGACCATGTACAACACAACAAAATCTAAAACATAATTACGTGTTAGAAAATGCTGAACTCTTATTACTTGAAACTGTAAAGTATCACATAATAGTACAATAATGTATCTGCAAGTTATACAGCAAAAATATTGAAGTTTCCAGAGAAATAAGAAGTTTTACATACGATTTCCTCAGGCTGAACCTTCTGAAGCTGTTCCCACACATTTGAAGAGGATTTCCCCCGTCTGATCACTGCCTGCAGTTTGGCCAGATTTCAGTTTTACCAGGCAGGGGAATGAACTCTGCGCAGTCCAATTCCTGACAACAAGTGAAGATTGAAATCTCAGACAAAATAATCAGAAGTTATTCTTTGATGTGCAAATACAGCAGTATCCAGATGACAGGGCTATTACGAAATCTAAAGGCTCACATGAGGGGTGTGTTTGAACCATAGAGTTTTCAACCAAAGTAATTGAAAGGAAAGTACACCACCATTTACTGGGATAGTCATTACCAACTAAAAAAGGAGAAAATGACATTACTAAATTCATTTAAAATATCCCAATCACAAAGCAGCTTGTATCATCACTTTTCCTCATCCAGGATTGTATATCCATGTACTTGCTACAATCTAAATTGTCATATTACTTCTAGTGGCACATAGTTTATAGGTATTATTATTCTACATAGTATGTGCTGTTCTCTCATATTTGCTTTACACTACTGCTACATCTAGCAAATTTTGTACAGAAATCTTGAACAACACCAAGGTCACTTGATGAGGCACGAAGTGATGTCATAAAACACAAACATTCTGTTTCAACCTTTATTTCTAATTTGTTAGATACATCATACATATGTCACATATAACAATCTAAAGTATCCACAACATGATTGATGAATGCTAATTAAGTATATCTGGGCGAGGACACCAGTTGTGAGGCTAAGCCTGAACGGGCCTGTGTGCATGGCATAGGCTCCGAACTAATTGTCTACTGGAGGCAGTGATGTAAGCTAGCGTACAGATTGGCATATGCGCTGTAAGGAGTATGTTTCAACAGGCGCCATTCTACAACAATTTTTTACTGAAAACACTGCCACGTTTTTCAGGCTTAATGGCAATATTACATAATTTTATTTATTTATTTGATTGGTGTTTTATTCCGTACTCAAGAATATTTCACTTATGCGGACAGATGCCAGCATTATGGTGGGAGAAAACCGGACAGAGCAAGGGGGAAACCCATGACCATCTGCAGGTTGCTGGCAAACATTCCCACTTACGGCCGGAGAGGAAGCTGGCATGAGCTGGACTTGAACTCACAGCGACTATATTGGTGAGAGGCTCCTGGGCCATTACGCTGCCCTAGCGCGCTAACCAACTGAGCCAAGGAGGAACCCCAATATTACATAAGCTGTACGTATATATAACATTAGCACCTTAGGCATGGAAGCATCTCTTGCTGAAGGTGACAATGCAGAATACTGAAGCAGTGAAAAAATGTTGTGACTCACAGCTCTCAGCCAATCAGGAACAGTGCTGCCCTGATTGACAGACAGGTGCTTGGAGCCAGGGCTAACAGGGGATTCCCCAGGAGAAGGTAACTCTAGAGGGCTGTCCACAGCTGGTGATTTTAGCACAAACTCAGTGGAGTCCCCACTGCCAGGCTGACTTCCATCCACTCCCTCATCCAGGTCTGGCAAGTTTTTCGGACTGCTAGCAGCTAGAAACAAATATTTCTCACAATTATAAAAAAAGTTACTGCTATAATCAAATATCAATGACAAAGCTTCAAAATAAATGTGGTGATATTGACAACCCACCAAAACTATAAACAAGTACTGTTCTTATATTTCTATGTGATAGTTTTCAGCAGTCAGGGTTAAGCATGTGGGAGAGGTAGTGGCCAGGAGAATAATTCGGTCAGTCAGTCACTTACACTTTGGGGAAGAAACTCTTTTTTTCAAGGTCTTTTGCTGGATGACTTTTTCTACAAAAAGAAATCAATATTGTGAAAGGTCACAATATCCATAGAGCAACAACAGTTTCAAATGTTGAAAGAAAATTTAAAGAAAAGAAATGACACAGTTGACATACAAATTTTGAAAACCACATTTGACTTCTATCCGCCTTAATTAAGTTAACCCTCTTAACAACGTCAGGAAAACTTTGTACTAAATAAATTTTTTGTTTAAGAAAATTCCCTTTCAATCCCACATAAATGAACAGATAGTGACAGGTTTTGTGTGAATACCTTTAAATCCAGGCTTTACTGCCAGTTAGTCTTACCTGCGATAATGATAGTGTGCCAATGTTTACAGGACAGGTGAGCCACCAAGTAATGTGCCCCAAATATCACCTTAGGTAGGGCTGTACAGCGCCCATTAGGGCCCTTCCCTTGCTCCCCTGACATGAAACCCAGGCGCCCAAAGTCACCATTACCCCAGGAGTAAAGCTCGTTGTCTGCCACAATGAAACAAGTCATGAAAATTATACATATTAATAACAGCTTGCACAATGTAACACAAATCAGATGTAAGTAATACGGCAGCATACAAACAAAGTACAATAATGTAATGCTTGCGTTTTATGACTTCACTGACATACAGTCTTACATAAATACTACATTTTCACTCAAAGCAAGCAAGAATTAGAGCACACATGTATTTATTTTTTCATCAGACTGGGATGCAATGCTGTATTTAAAATTGTTTCACTTATACAACAGTGGAACACATGTAAAGGTGGTTTATTGTTGGTGGAAACCATGTTTGACCCCTTAACCCTCTAATAAATGGCCGGACTCTAAACTGCAGCTCAGCCTGCAACCTTTGTTATTGGTGAAGGGTTGATGGTAAAACCAGGCTCCAGTCCAATGAGCAGGCAAGGCCTCAAAGACGCAAGGGTAAATGTTAACAACAACCATTCTCTATGATATTCACATGCAACCTAATGGCATGTGCACAGCTGGATCATTTTCCTAAAACTGAATTTGACATTTTGTAACAAAGGTGAGGAGGGTTTATTGTAATTTATCTTAATAAATGAATATAAAACATCTCTTAACAAATGAAACTTAACACTTCATAATTGTACTGCTGGTTTGTTTTAATTACAGGTGTTTTTTGGGGTTTCATTTTCGCAAAATGGTACACATTAACTGACTGAGTGACTGACGATGGTTATCCTCACCACTAGTTGCCGCCACACTGAATCCATCTCCGCAGGCCACTTTTTCTACTTTCTTGCCAGTGAGAGCTCCACCCACCCGACTCAGCCCTGTGCGAGTCTTGTAATCTCCCTGACCAAGCTGACCAAACTCATTTGAGCCAAACATATACAGGTGCCCATACACTGTTGGAACAAAACCATGAAGATACAATGCTCTACTACAAGTACTTTGTCTACAGTCCAAAACTGTAATGAAGTGGAACATTTTCACTGCACTTTACTAAACATAGTTATTTTCATTCTACTAATTTCATGGGATGCCATACTTGAACATTTCACTTGTGTGATGGAAGTCTATGAGGGCTGATGCCAAGGGAGACAACCACAACTGACATGACCTACATGTATGACAACCCTCTGGCTATAGGGCTGCTATAGGGCTGGAATCTTAAAGGAAAAGACCACTAAAAATCAGTAAACAGACCATAGAAAACTATGCATAAATATACTTTCATTTATTTTTTTTAGATTTTTGTGAAAAGAGTTAAAGGTATTCAAACATTTGAATTCTAAGACACTGGCAGTTGGAATAACTCTTTTTACTCATGAGTAAAGCATTACTGAAATAATCAAGTGAACATCAAGGAAAAAAAAGAGATGTGATGTCAGAGTTCCTAAAAATCACCAGTATGGCTCATAAAGCCCACCATAATATTCAAATATTTGGATGCCTTAAACTCTCTCAAAAAAATCTGAAAAAATAAACGACAGTAATTTTTTTTTCACATAGTTTTCAGTTGTCTGTATGATGAACCTTCTTCATATTTTAGCTTTCTGTTACTTTAAGGGGCTAACAGCTAGTTGTTTGCATTGATGTTGTCAACACTGCTTAACTACGAACACAAACCATTAGATTATCAAGTTTCATGAAGAGCACTTTCGCTAAGCAAGCATTTAACTAACATGACAACCTATGTGCACCAATTAGCTCAGGGCTACAAAACATTCAAGTGACTTGGTCGCAAAAATATTGCGTGTTTTTGCATTGTTACAGAATGACATGAGTATCGGGTATTTTTAAGTTACAAGCTTTTCGGAAATCCCACCCCTAGCATTGCACATTAAGTGAATGTTAAGAAAAAAAAATGAAAACTGACAAGTCTGCTAGAATATTTAATTGAGGCGCTCTGAATTCAGTGGAAATGGAGCATGTGCACAGTGCTCGATAAAATTGGCAATAAAGAGGAGTAAAAAGGAGCTTGACAGGTTGACAAGCAAGTCTTGAGTTGTACCTGGTGGTCAGTTTGAACGGTGGAGTACATTGAGGAAAGGGCCTCATGAAGCACAAAGATGTAGCTTACTTAGTGGTTGTTGAACTTGTCGCTTACCAGCAACTTACTTCGTGGACAACTGTGTTCCGCCTTAAAACTATATTATAAGTAGCATTTTAATCCAAGATTCCTCTATTTATTGCATGCCATTTATGGTACAACATGTGTATCTTCGGTGTAATACTTGGATGGAGAAATATCGATTGAGTCGGAAAGATACCAAGATCACAATGTCATTGTTTCTGTCAACCACACGTACCTCGCTCCACATGTTTGGTTTGACCGGAACTTTCCGAACACTACACAAATGCTTCCGGCCCTTCTGCTTTGATAAGAATGAGGCAAAATGGCCTGCCCTCTTTGAGTTGAATTTGAATAATGGCAGGACTTCGGGCTTGTACAAGCTACATACTCAATGAATATTTTTTATTTCAATTCGAGTGATTTAGTTTATCAATGAACTTTAAAACTTTGTTAAGACGTCGTAATTACAATTTGATTAAACACCCATATTTTGGGCGACCATGTCACTTTAAGTAGGCTTTGTGAAACCAGGGCCTTTGGTATTTTCCATGCAAAGTCACCTACAAATGTACGTGTACTTTTAATAATGACAAAGGAAGAGAAAATAGGGTATAGGCAATTGTGCAGAACCCTGAGAACAGTGTGGATGTTATACAGTGCAGCTCTGGCTAACAGTTATCTGCTGATCCACACAGAGGATATGAATGTCTGTAACATGTCAGAGATTTACACAGCTATTCTTAAAGGGCATGCCCGGCTATAATTTGACTATTAATGTGGGGCCGTTTATTGTGACAACTACCAAAAATGTTCCTGATAACATGATTTCTATTTACACAATTACACAAAATTTACACGTATTTTGCACAGGTTAGTCGCAGTATTATAAAGAAACTCACTATCAATGACAGCAGAATGTGTATGTCCAGGCACCACATCAACAATATGCCGTCTGCACAGTGGTTTGACCGGTGTGAACACCTTCTTACATGGAATGTCGTATGATATCTGCAAGATCAAAAAGGAGTTGGCAACATAATGCTTTTAGTTCAAAGACAGAAGACATTGCAGAAAGAAGAGACATTTTTGGACATACAAAGTGTCCATTTTGTGTTTTGTTGAGTATCTGAAATTTATGACACATGTACATTTATCTTTGCCACATACGAGATAAAACTCAGGACAAAAGACAGAGAAAAGGACAAAAACAATGACCTCTTTGGCCATGGGCTGATATACTTAGAAAACGGAGCCAGTATGGAAGCTACATAAAATTACTGAAACAACTTCATAATATAATAAGCAACTTCCTTTTCCTTTCATTACCTTCTTCTTTGTCTTCCTGAGCCCTGCAGCTGAAGAGTTGAACCCAAGTTTGTTGTTTTCATTGCTACCTGAAGCCAAGACACGCCCACTTTGTGTCAAGAGAAAGCTTCCGTCCATTCCGGCATAAACGTGGCAAATCGTATGACGGGCCCTCGTCTCAACCTGATTATAAAACCGTGTGATCAATTGCTGTTACAACATTCAGCACGTTCTAGGGTTAGTCACATTAGATGCATGGAAATAGGCTTGCTTCCATGTACAAGGTACATACAAAAGACACTGAAAGATCCAGTTCAGCATCTGAATTCTGAGCAACCTCTCTCAGGGTGTATTATGGGAGAGTTTTGCCTTTATCATATCTATCAATGACAATTGAGGTAATCTTTGGTCAAATACTCAACTAATCAGCTGGCACCCTATTTGAGTTACCAAAGTGTAACATGCACTGTACAACAATTGAAGAAACACTTTACAGCCATAGAGAAAATGTTTCAGGTGAATAACTCATTTCAAACAAACAAATGACAACGGTTTTGTACCGCAGTCTTATGAATATAGGTAAATGTACACTGAACTGGTGATTAGATAGTGTCAGTTCTTTATTTATCATACAAATCCACGTACCTTTTGTGGAGTAGAGAAATCATCTTCAGAGCCCAGCCCCAGTCTGCCTGTGGATGGAGGTTAACTTCCATTTTAGTTGAATGCACAGCTTCATAATTACAGCATTGAAAACTTGGGAACACTTTCACAAAACGTTGTATGAAGTCATATATTTATGTATGTATGGGGTTTAACACTGTACTTAACAACTTTTCAGTCATAAAAACGATGAGGAGTCATCAGGTGTGTACGAAGTCATATATCTTTTAAGTTTTTGTAAATAGTATTGGGAGTAGGTTTTAGCACCGTGAGGAAACATTTACATGAAAAGTTCTGAAACACTGATTTACTCCATTTTGTGAATGTGGGTCTTGTGAAATTGTGGACAACCAGGGCCCAGTTTCACAAAGCGACACACCACATTTTGTTTCATACATTTGTCGTATGACATTTTGTACATCACTATTAATGCACGATTGTCTCGTATGTGCCATTATCATACACGTACAACATCTCTGTGAAGCTGGCCCAGTTTGCCTGATTCGAAAAAGTTAGATACTTATATAAAGCACAAAAGATCTGTGGTACAAGACTAGAAGAAGTCTTTGAATAATTGAAATGACAATATCAGCTCTGGCTTCAACCTTACCAAATTCCCCACAGCCCCAGCTGTACACTTCCCCAGCTTTAGTCAGGGCTATCACATGAGCATCTCCACAAGCAATCTCTGCCACAGGATGACTGGAGAAAAAGTTAACAGGTATAGGTGTCAGCACTTCATCCCCTTCTTCATTGTCACAGCCTAAACAGCCGTAGTAGTCTGAGCCAAAAGCATAAACTTCTCCATCATCTAAAAAACACCAGAGAAATAAAAAAGATGTCTACATATGATTTATTAGCTTCTGGAAATACCTGCAGCCTGGATTCTGTGAAAATTGGATTTTTCCATATAAATCTCACTTTTAATGTCAAAAATACTAAATGTTACCATGTAAGTAAAGCGAAAAGAGCAGAATGATGTGTATATGTACATTCCTATTGAATTTGTCTGCCCCTAAATTAAAATCTGACACTCCATTCCATATTTTATGTTGTACTTAATGTTTAACTGTGATAAAAAAGAACAATGCATCTCTGCATTTTGACAACAAGCTTTGGATCAGAGAATAGTCTTTACATAAGAACACACAGTGTCCTATTCTTAAATCCATTTAATGCTCTCAAATTCTATTTTAGCACTCCCATGCTAGCTGTTATTCACCTGCTGATCATGCACAATACAGTACCTGAAAAACAGAGAGTGAAGTCCTCCCAACAGGCCGTCTGTTTGATGGGCACTCCTATGCTAGTTGTTATTCATTTGTCGATCATGTACAATACACTACCTGTCACCAGAGTGTGAAATCCTCCCCACAGGCTGCCTGTTTGATGGGCACTCCCATGCTAGTTGATATTCACTTGTTGATCATGTACAATACAGTATCTGTCACACAGAGTGTGAAGTCCTCCCAACAGGCTGCCTGTTTGATGGGCACTCCCATGCTGGCTGATATTCACTTGTTGATCATGTACAATACACTACCTGTCACACAGAGCATGAAGTCCTCCCAACAGGCCGTCTGTTTGATGGGCACTCCCATGCTGGTTGTTATTCCCATGATCATCATGTACAATACACTACCTGTCACACAGAGTGTGAAGTCCTCCTCACAGGCTGCCTGTTTGATGGGCACTCCCATTCACTTGTTGATCATGTACAATACACTACCTGTCACACAGAGTGTGAAGTCCTCCTCACAGGCCGTCTGTTTGATGGGCACTCCCATTCACTTGTTGATCATGTACAATAAACTACCTGTCACACAGAGTGTGAAGTCCTCCTCACAGGCTGTCTGTTTGATGGGCATTCCCATGCTGGTTGATATTCACTTGTTGATCATGTACAATACACTACCTGTCACACAGAGTGTGAAGTCCTCCCAACAGGCCGTCTGTTTGATGGGCACTCCCATGCTGGTTGTTATTCACATGATCATCATGTACAATACACTATCTGTCACACAGAGCGTGAAATCCTCCCAACAGGCCGTCTGTTTGATGGGCACTCCCATGCTGGTTGTTATTCACATAATCATCATGTACAATACACTATCTGTCACACAGAGTGTGAAGTCCTCCTCACAAGCTGTCTGTTTGATGGGCATTCCCATGCTGGTTGATATTCACTTGTTGATCATGTACAATACACTACCTGTCACACAGAGTGTGAAGTCCTCCCCACAGGCCGTCTGTTTGATGGGCACTCCCATGCTGGTTGTTATTCCCATGATCATCATGTACAATACACTACCTGTCACACAGAGCGTGAAATCCTCTCAACAGGCTGTCTGTTTGATGGGCACTCCCATGCTGGTTGTTATTCACATAATCATCATGTACAATACACTATCTGTCACACAGAGTGTGAAGTCCTCTTCACAGGTTGTCTGTTTGATGGCCACTCCCATGCTGGTTGTTATTCACTTGTTGATCATGTACAATACACTACCTGTCACACAAAGTGTGAAGTCCTCCCCACAGGTTGTCTGTTTGATGGGCACTCCCATGCTAGTTGATATTCACTTGTTGATCATGTACAATACAGTATCTTTCACACAGAGTGTGAAGTCATTCCAACAGGTTGTCTGTTTGATGGGCACTCCCATTCACATAATCATCATGTACAATACACTACCTGTCACACAGAGTGTGAAGTCCTCCCAACAGGCTGCCTGTTTGATGGGCACTCCCATGCTAGTTGATATTCACTTGTTGATCATGTACAATACAGTATCTTTCACACAGAGTGTGAAGTCATTCCCACAGGTTGTCTGTTTGATGGGCACTCCCATGCTAGTTGATGTTCACTTGTTGATCATTTACAATACAGTATCTGTCACACAGAGTGTGAAGTCCTCCTCACAGGATGTCTGTTTGATGGGCACTCCCATTCACTTGTTGATCATGTACAATACACTACCTGTCACACAGAGCGTGAAGTCCTCCCAACAGGCTGCCTGTTTGATGGGCACTCCCATGCTGGTTGATATTCACTTGTTGATCATGTACAATACACTACCTGTCACACAGAGTGTGAAGTCCTCCCCACAGGCCGTCTGTTTGATGGGCACTCCCATGCTGGTTGATATTCACTTGTTGATCATGTACAATACACTATCTGTCAAACAGAGTGTGAAGTCCTCCTCACAGGCTGTCTGTTTGATGGGCACTCCCATGCTGGTTGATATTCACTTGTTGATCTTGTACAATACACTACCTGTCACACAGAGTGTGAAGTCCTCCCAACAGGCTGTCTGTTTGATGGGCACTCCCATTCACATGATCATCATGTACAATACACTACCTGTCACACAGAGCGTGAAGTCCTCCCAACAGGCTGCCTGTTTGATGGGCACTCCCATGCTAGTTGATATTCACTTGTTGATCATGTACAATACAGTATCTTTCACACAGAGTGTGAAGTCATTCCCACAGGTTGTCTGTTTGATGGGCACTCCCATGCTAGTTGATGTTCACTTGTTGATCATTTACAATACAGTATCTGTCACACAGAGTGTGAAGTCCTCCTCACAGGATGTCTGTTTGATGGGCACTCCCATTCACTTGTTGATCATGTACAATACACTACCTGTCACACAGAGTGTGAAGTCCTCCCCACAGGCTGCCTGTTTGATGGGCACTCCCATTCACTTGTTGATCATGTACAATACACTACCTGTCACACAGAGCGTGAAGTCCTCCCAACAGGCTGCCTGATGGGCACTCCCATGCTGGTTGATATTCACTTGTTGATCATGTACAATACACTACCAGTCACACAGAGTGTGAAGTCCTCCCCACAGGCCGTCTGTTTGATGGGCACTCCCATGCTGGTTGTTATTCACACGATCATCATGTACAATACACTATCTGTCACACAGAGTGTGAAGTCCTCCTCACAGGCTGTCTGTTTGATGGGCACTCCCATGCTGGTTGATATTCACTTGTTGATCTTGTACAATACACTACCTGTCACACAGAGTGTGAAGTCCTCCCAACAGGCCGCCTGTTTGATGGGCACTCCCATGCTGGTTGTTATTCACATAATCATCATGTACAATACACTACCTGTCACACAGAGTGTGAAGTCCTCCCAACAGGCTGCCTGTTTGATGGGCACTCCCATGCTGGTTGTTATTCACATGATCATCATGTACAATACACTACCTGTCACACAGAGTGTGAAGTCCTCCCCACAGGCTGTCTGTTTGATGGGCACTCCCATCACATGATCATCATTTACAATACACTACCTGTCACACAGAGTGTGAAGTCCTCCTCACAGGCTGTCTGTTTGATGGGCACTCCCATTCACTTGTTGATCATGTACAATACACTACCTGTCACACAGAGTGTAAGTCCTCCCCACAGGCTGTCTGTTTGATGGGCACTCCCATGCTGGTTGTTATTCACATGATCATCATGTACAATACACTACCTGTCACACAGAGTGTGAAGTCCTCCCCACAGGCTGCCTGTTTGATGGGGACTCCCTCTAGGGCATCCACCTTGCGGGGTATTCTGTACGCTGCTGTGTCACCATGACCCAGCTGACCTTCTATCTTGGTGTCTCCCTGAACATTCTGACAAAGACAACAAGAAGCAGATGAGATACACAGTTAACTGATGTCACTATAGGCTTACTTACAGCATTCATATGACAAAGACAACAAGAAGCAGATGAGGTACACGGTTAACTGATGTCACTATAGGCCTACTTACAGCATTCATATGACAAAGACAACAAGAAGCAGATGAAGTACACGGTTAACTGATGTCACTATAGGCCTACTTACAGCATTCATATGACAAAGACAACAAGAAGCAGATGAGGTACAAGGTTAACTGATGTCACTAGAGGCCTACTTACAGCATTCATATGACAAAGACAACAAGAAGCAGATGACGTACACAGTTAACTGATGTCACTATAGGCCTACTTACAGCATTCATATGACAAAGACAACAAGAAGCAGATGAGATACACAGTTAACTGATGTCACTATAGGCCTATTTACAGCATCCATATGACAAGACAACAAGAAGCAGATGAGGTACAAGGTTAACTGATGTCACTAGAGGCCTACTTACAGCATTCATATGACAAAGACAACAAGAAGCAGATGAGGTACACGGTTAACTGATGTCACTATAGGCCTACTTACAGCATTCATATGACAAAGACAACAAGAAGCAGATGAAGTACACGGTTAACTGATGTCACTATAGGCCTATTTACAACATTCATATGACAAAGACAACAAGAAACAGATGAGGTACATGGTTAATTGATGTCACTATAGGCCTACTTACGGCATTCATATGACAAAGACAACAAGAAGCAGATGACGTACACAGTTAACTGATGTCACTAGAGGCCTACTTACAGCATTCATATGACAAAGACAACAAGAAGCAGATGAGATACACAGTTAACTGATGTCACTATAGGCCTACTTACAGCATTCATATGACAAAGACAACAAGAAGCAGATGAGGTACACAGTTAACTGATGTCACTATAGGCTTACTTACAGCATTCATATGACAAAGACAACAAGAAGCAGATGAGGTACACAGTTAACTGATGTCACTATAGGCCTACTTACAGCATTCATATGACAATGACAACAAGAAGCAGATGAGATACACAGTTAACTGATGTCACTAGAGGCCTACTTACAGCATTCATATGACAATGACAACAAGAAGCAGATGAGGTACAAGGTTAACTGATGTCACTATAGGCCTACTTACAGCATTCATATGACAAAGACAACAAGAAGCAGATGAGATACACAGTTAACTGATGTCATTATAGGCCTACTTACAGCATTCATATGACAAAGACAACAAGAAGCAGATGAGGTACACAGTTAACTGATGTCACTATAGGCCTACTTACAGCATTCATATGACAATGACAACAAGAAACAGATGAGATACACAGTTAACTGATGTCACTATAGGCCTACTTTCAGCATTCATATGACAAAGACAACAAGAAGCAGATGAGGTACACAGTTAACTGATGTCACTATAGGCCTACTTACAGCATTCATATGACAAAGACAACAAGAAGCAGATGAGGTACAAGGTTAACTGATGTCACTATAGGCCTATTTACAGCATTCATATGACAATGACAACAAGAAACAGATGAGATACACAGTTAACTGATGTCACTATAGGCCTATTTACAGCATTCATATGACAAAGACAACAAGAAGCAGATGAGATACACAGTTAACTGATGTCACTATAGGCCTATTTACAGCATTCATATGACAATGACAACAAGAAACAGATGAGATACACAGTTAACTGATGTCACTATAGGCCTATTTACAGCATTCATATGACAAAGACAACAAGAAACAGATGAGATACACAGTTAACTGATGTCACTATAGGCCTACTTACAGCATTCATATGACAAAGACAACAAGAAGCAGATGAGATACACAGTTAACTGATGTCACTATAGGCCTACTTACAGCATTCATATGACAATGACAACAAGAAACAGATGAGATACACAGTTAACTGATGTCACTATAGGCCTACTTACAGCATTCATATGACAAAGACAACAAGAAGCAGATGAGATACACAGTTAACTGATGTCACTAGAGGCCTACTTACAGCATTCATATGACAAAGACAAAAAGAAGCAGATGAGGTACACGGTTAACTGATGTCACTATAGGCCTACTTACAGCATTCATATGACAAAGACAACAAGAAGCAGATGAGGAACAAGGTTAACTGATGTCATTATAGGCCTATTTACAGCATTCATATGACAAAGACAACAAGAAGCAGATGAGATACACAGTTAACTGATGTCACTAGAGGCTTACTTACATCATTCATATGACAAAGACAACAAGAAGCAGATGAGATACACAGTTAACTGATGTCACTATAGGCCTACTTACAGCATTCATATGACAAAGACAACAAAAAGCAGATGAGGTACATAGTTAACTGATATCACTATAGGCCTACTTACAGCATTCATATGACAAAGACAACAAGAAGCAGATGAGGTACAAGGTTAACTGATGTCACTATAGGCCTACTTACAGCATTCATATGACAAAGACAACAAGAAGCAGATGGGGTACACAGTTAACTGATGTCACTATAGGCCTACTTACAGCATTCATATGACAAAGACAACAAGAAGCAGATGAGATACACAGTTAACTGATGTCACTATAGGCCTATTTACAGCATTCATATGACAAAGACAACAAGAAGCAGATGAGGTACACAGTTAACTGATGTCACTAGAAGCCTACTTACAGCATTCATACGACAAAGACAACAAGAAGCAGATGAGGTACACAGTTAACTGATGTCACTAGAGGCCTACTTACAGCATTCATACGACAAAGACAACAAGAAGCAGATGAGATACACAGTTAACTGATGTCACTATAGGCCTATTTACAGCATTCATATGACAAAGACAACAAGAAGCAGATGGGGTACACAGTTAACTGATGTCACTATAGGCCTACTTACAGCATTCATATGACAAAGACAACAAGAAGCAGATGAGATACACAGTTAACTGATGTCACTATAGGCCTACTTACAGCATTCATATGACAAAGACAACAAGAAGCAGATGACGTACACAGTTAACTGATGTCACTGTAGGCCTACTTACAGCATTCATACGACAAAGACAACAAGAAGCAGATGAGGTACACAGTTAACTGATGTCACTGTAGGCCTATTTACAGCATTCATACGACAAAGACAACAAGAAGCAGATGAGGTACACAGTTAACTGATGTCACTATAGGCCTATTTACAGCATTCATATGACAAAGACAACAAGAAGCAGATGAGGTAGAAGGTTAACTGATGTCACTATAGGCCTACTTACAGCATTCATACGACAAAGACAACAAGAAGCAGATGAGGTACACGGTTAACTGATGTCACTATAGGCTTACTTACAGCATTCATATGACAAAGACAACAAGAAGCAGATGAGGTACATAGTTAACTGATGTCACTATAGGCCTACTTACAGCATTCATATGACAAAGACAACAAGAAGCAGATGAGATACACAGTTAACTGATGTCACTATAGGCCTACTTACAGCATTCATATGACAAAGACAACAAGAAGCAGATGAGGTACACAGTTAACTGATGTCACTATAGGCCTACTTACAGCATTCATATGACAAAGACAACAAGAAGCAGATGACGTACACAGTTAACTGATGTCACTGTAGGCCTACTTACAGCATTCATACGACAAAGACAACAAGAAGCAGATGAGGTACACAGTTAACTGATGTCACTGTAGGCCTATTTACAGCATTCATATGACAAAGACAACAAGAAGCAGATGAGGTACACAGTTAACTGATGTCACTATAGGCCTATTTACAGCATTCATATGACAAAGACAACAAGAAGCAGATGAGGTACAAGGTTAACTGATGTCACTATAGGCCTACTTACAGCATTCATACGACAAAGACAACAAGAAGCAGATGAGGTACACGGTTAACTGATGTCACTATAGGCCTACTTACAGCATTCATATGACAAAGACAACAAGAAGCAGATGAGGTACATAGTTAACTGATGTCACTATAGGCCTACTTACAGCATTCATATGACAAAGACAACAAGAAGCAGATGAGGTACACAGTTAACTGATGTCACTAGAGGCCTACTTACAGCATTCATATGACAAAGACAACAAGAAGCAGATGAGGTACACAGTTAACTGATGTCACTAGAGGCCTACTTACAGCATTCATACAACAAAGACAACAAGAAGCAGATGAGATACACAGTTAACTGATGTCACTATAGGCCTATTTACAGCATTCATATGACAAAGACAACAAGAAGCAGATGAGATACACGGTTAACTGATGTCACTATAGGCCTACTTACAGCATTCATATGACAAACACAACAAGAAACAGATGAGGTACACAGTTAACTGATGTCACTATAGGCCTACCTAAAGCATTCATATGACAAAGACAACAAGAAGCAGATGACGTACACAGTTAACTGATGTCACTATAGGCCTACTTACAGCATTCATATGACAAAGACAACAAGAAGCAGATGAGGTACACGGTTAACTGATGTCACTATAGGCCTACTTACAGCATTCACATGACAAAGATAACAAGAAGCAGATGAGGTACACGGTTAACTGATGTCACTATAGGCCTACTTACAGCATTCATACGACAAAGACAACAAGAAGCAGATGAGGTACAAGGTTAACTGATGTCACTATAGGCCTACTTACAGCATTCATATGACAAAGACAACAAGAAGCAGATGAGGTACACAGTTAACTGATGTCACTATAGGCCTACTTACAGCATTCATACGACAAAGACAACAAGAAGCAGATGAGGTACAAGGTTAACTGATGTCACTATAGGCCTACTTACAGCATTCATATGACAAAGACAACAAGAAGCAGATGAGGTACACAGTTAACTGATGTCACTATAGGCCTACTTACAGCATTCATATGACAAAGACAACAAGAAGCAGATGAGGTACACAGTTAACTGATGTCACTAGAGGCTTACTTACAGCATTCATATGACAACGACAACAAGAAGCAGATGAGATACACAGTTAACTGATGTCACTATAGGCCTACTTACAGCATTCATACGACAAAGACAACAAGAAGCAGATGAGGTACAAGGTTAACTGATGTCACTATAGGCCTACTTACAGCATTCATATGACAAAGACAACAAGAAGCAGATGAGGAACAAGGTTAACTGATGTCACTATAGGCCTACTTACAGCATTCATATGACAAAGACAACAAGAAGCAGATGAGGTACAAGGTTAACTGATGTCACTATAGGCCTACTTACAGCATTCATATGACAAAGACAACAAGAAGCAGATGAGGTACACAGTTAACTGATGTCACTAGAGGCCTACTTACAGCATTCATATGACAAAGACAACAAGAAGCAGATGAGGTACACAGTTAACTGATGTCACTATAGGCCTACTTACAGCATTCATATGACAAAGACAACAAGAAGCAGATGAGATACACGGTTAACTGATGTCACTATAGGCCTACTTACAGCATTCATATGACAAAGACAACAAGAAGCAGATGAGATACACGGTTAACTGATGTCACTATAGGCCTACTTACAGCATTCATATGACAAAGACAACAAGAAGCAGATGAGGTACACAGTTAACTGATGTCACTATAGGCCTACTTACAGCATTCATATGACAAAGACAACAAGAAGCAGATGAGGTACACGGTTAACTGATGTCACTATAGGCCTACTTACAGCATTCATATGACAAAGACAACAAGAAGCAGATGAGGTACAAGGTTAACTGATGTCACTAGAGGCCTACTTACAGCATTCATATGACAAAGACAACAAGAAGCAGATGAGGTACACTGTTAACTGATGTCACTATAGGCCTACTTACAGCATTCATATGACAAAGACAACAAGAAGCAGATGAGGTACAAGGTTAACTGATGTCACTATAGGCCTATTTACAGCATTCATACGACAAAGACAACAAGAAGCAGATGAGATACACAGTTAACTGATGTCACTATAGGCCTACTTACAGCATTCATATGACAAAGACAACAAGAAGCAGATGACGTACACAGTTAACTGATGTCACTATAGGCCTACTTACAGCATTCATATGACAAAGACAACAAGAAGCAGATGAGATACACAGTTAACTGATGTCACTATAGGCCTACTTACAGCATTCATATGACAAAGACAACAAGAAGCAGATGACGTACACGGTTAACTGATGTCACTATAGGCCTACTTACAGCATTCATATGACAAAGACAACAAGAAGCAGATGAGGTACACGGTTAACTGATGTCACTATAGGCCTACTTACAGCATTCATATGACAAAGACAACAAGAAGCAGATGAGGTACAAGGTTAACTGATGTCACTAGAGGCCTACTTACAGCATTCATATGACAAAGACAACAAGAAGCAGATGAGGTACAAGGTTAACTGATGTCACTATAGGCCTACTTACAGCATTCATACGACAAAGACAACAAGAAGCAGATGAGGTACACGGTTAACTGATGTCACTATAGGCTTACTTACAGCATTCATATGACAAAGACAACAAGAAGCAGATGAGGTACATAGTTAACTGATGTCACTATAGGCCTACTTACAGCATTCATATGACAAAGACAACAAGAAGCAGATGAGGTACACAGTTAACTGATGTCACTAGAGGCCTACTTACAGCATTCATATGACAAAGACAACAAGAAGCAGATGAGGTACACAGTTAACTGATGTCACTAGAGGCCTACTTACAGCATTCATACAACAAAGACAACAAGAAGCAGATGAGATACACAGTTAACTGATGTCACTATAGGCCTATTTACAGCATTCATATGACAAAGACAACAAGAAGCAGATGAGATACACGGTTAATTGATGTCACTATAGGCCTACTTACAGCATTCATATGACAAACACAACAAGAAACAGATGAGGTACACAGTTAACTGATGTCACTATAGGCCTACCTAAAGCATTCATATGACAAAGACAACAAGAAGCAGATGACGTACACAGTTAACTGATGTCACTATAGGCCTACTTACAGCATTCATATGACAAAGACAACAAGAAGCAGATGAGGTACACGGTTAACTGATGTCACTATAGGCCTACTTACAGCATTCACATGACAAAGATAACAAGAAGCAGATGAGGTACACGGTTAACTGATGTCACTATAGGCCTACTTACAGCATTCATACGACAAAGACAACAAGAAGCAGATGAGGTACAAGGTTAACTGATGTCACTATAGGCCTACTTACAGCATTCATATGACAAAGACAACAAGAAGCAGATGAGGTACACAGTTAACTGATGTCACTATAGGCCTACTTACAGCATTCATACGACAAAGACAACAAGAAGCAGATGAGGTACAAGGTTAACTGATGTCACTATAGGCCTACTTACAGCATTCATATGACAAAGACAACAAGAAGCAGATGAGGTACACAGTTAACTGATGTCACTATAGGCCTACTTACAGCATTCATATGACAAAGACAACAAGAAGCAGATGAGGTACACAGTTAACTGATGTCACTAGAGGCTTACTTACAGCATTCATATGACAACGACAACAAGAAGCAGATGAGATACACAGTTAACTGATGTCACTATAGGCCTACTTACAGCATTCATACGACAAAGACAACAAGAAGCAGATGAGGTACACGGTTAACTGATGTCACTATAGGCCTACTTACAGCATTCATATGACAAAGACAACAAGAAGCAGATGAGGTACAAGGTTAACTGATGTCACTATAGGCCTACTTACAGCATTCATACGACAAAGACAACAAGAAGCAGATGAGATACACAGTTAACTGATGTCACTAGAGGCCTACTTACAGCATTCATACTACAAAGACAACAAGAAGCAGATGAGGTACACGGTTAACTGATGTCACTATAGGCCTACTTACAGCATTCATACGACAAAGACAACAAGAAGCAGATGAGGTACACAGTTAACTGATGTCACTATAGGCCTATTTACAGCATTCATATGACAAAGACAACAAGAAGCAGATGAGGTAGAAGGTTAACTGATGTCACTATAGGCCTACTTACAGCATTCATATGACAAAGATAACAAGAAGCAGATGAGATACACAGTTAACTGATGTCACTAGAGGCCTACTTACAGCATTCATACTACAAAGACAACAAGAAGCAGATGAGGTACACGGTTAACTGATGTCACTATAGGCCTACTTACAGCATTCATACGACAAAGACAACAAGAAGCAGATGAGGTACACAGTTAACTGATGTCACTATAGGCCTATTTACAGCATTCATATGACAACGACAACAAGAAGCAGATGAGGTACACAGTTAACTGATGTCACTAAAGGCCTATTTACAGCATTCATACGACAAAGACAACAAGAAGCAGATGAGGTACACAGTTAACTGATGTCACTATAGGCCTATTTACAGCATTCATATGACAAAGACAACAAGAAGCAGATGAGGTAGAAGGTTAACTGATGTCACTATAGGCCTACTTACAGCATTCATACGACAAAGACAACAAGAAGCAGATGAGGTACACAGTTAACTGATGTCACTATAGGCCTATTTACAGCATTCATATGACAAAGACAACAAGAAGCAGATGAGGTACAAGGTTAACTGATGTCACTATAGGCCTATTTACAGCATTCATATGACAAAGACAACAAGAAGCAGATGAGGTACAAGGTTAACTGATGTCACTATAGGCCTATTTACAGCATTCATACGACAAAGACAACAAGAAGCAGATGAGGTACACAGTTAACTGATGTCACTATAGGCCTACTTACAGCATTCATACGACAAAGACAACAAGAAGCAGATGAGGTACACGGTTAACTGATGTCACTGTAGGCCTACTTACAGCATTCATTTGACAAAGATAACAAGATGTAACATGAGTGATAATGCCCAGTCACTGTGTTGTGACAAATTAAAATTTTCAGAACATGTCAACGTTTTGACACATACAGGTGTGACTGTGAGGAACTCTGAGATGGCTGACTTAATTCTGTATTAATTTATTTGATTAGTGTTTTATGCCAAACTCAAGAATATTTCATTCTTTATGAAAGTGGCCAGCATTATGGTGGGAGGAAACCCACAGCCATCAGCACGTTGCTGGCAGACCTTCCAACCTATGGATGAGATGGCTGACAGCAGCGAACTAGATTACATATAGTGATGAAATCCATCACAGCTGACTCTTTGATGACATGAAGACTTGTGTGAATAAATGTGAACATTATTGGTTGAAAACTGTTCAAAATTTTGTGTTTATAAAAAGATAGATGTCAAGGTCAGGGAATCCAATATGGCAGATAACAGCCATGCTGAATTTTGTACAGTGACAAAAATCAATTCCAATAGTTCTAGCAAATTGTTGAAGATATACTGTGCACGATACCAGGTTTGCCAGACAGATGCACAGACAAAAATTTAATTTATGCAAAGCTCCCTTTGTCCACTGATTCTGAAAACAAAGGCAAAGCTAAGGAAAATTTCAAGTAAATGTGTTAGCCAAAAGCTAATCAGTCTTAATTATTTTTCTGAAACATTATCTGCACAAGTCTTTTCAGACTTGAAATTCCATTTGACTTTGATGAGAAGCCAGAGCAGGCATGTGTACATGTAGAGAGAATGATCATCATACTTACAGCCCAAGTGTAAATTTCCTTCTCTATGGTGATGGCGACAAAATGGGAATGACCAGCCACAACCTTGGAAAAGAGTACTCAGCAAATCAGTGTCTTACATACGTGTGCTTCACTGAAGCTAGTGTGAGTATATTTCATAATGTTATAGCTGTGAATCAGATACTGAACATGGAAACTAACTGAAACTTGAGTTCTTCTGTACCTGATTAGAGTGCTTGAGCAACCTTTATGGCTAGTGGAATAAAATAACTATTCACTTATAAACATAATAAAAGGTTATAGAACCTACTGGAATAAAGTAATTATTCAATTATAAGTATAAGAAAAGATAAGCTTACCTGCATGGCACTTTTCCCTCCCTTGAACAGATCCAGCTTCTGCGGTGTCTGTTTGCCCCCTCCCCACTGGTACACCTGATAACATTACCACAAATCCACATATATTAATCATTGGTTATAGTACGGGCTATACGTCAGTGATCAACTACACCTGTACATTTACATGTACTAATGTTTGCACCATTTAGACACCATGAAAGTCTAAATGCAACTTTTTTTAAGTACCAAGAAAAACCAAAACCCCTTCAATTTCAAGGTCAGTATTTCATGATATACATGACAAGAATTAAAGCCTAATATAGTCATCCAGATACATGTGCCTGACGCTCAAACAAGACCTACAGGCAAAACACGAGATAAAAAGAGAAAGAGCAAACACCAACTGCTTTTGACATCCTGTTAGTATTTGCTTACTTCACTTGTCTTTGAGGTCACCACGGGAACAGTGTCCGTTAATGCATTGGCAGACATGCGCACACGGCGGGCAACAGCATTCAACTCCCAGACTTTGTTTTCCACTCTGTCCCTGAAAACAGAGTACAATATAGACCATGTAGTTACAGTATGCAGACTTAACTCAAAGCTATTTGCATTTACTGTAAAGTACTTATTATTCACTGGGGGCCTCCGTGTCCGAGGGGGTTAGCACACCAGCATGGCGCAATGACCCAGGAGCCTCCATGTCCGAGGGGGTTAGCACGCCAGCATGGCGCAATGACCCAGGAGCCTCCATGTCCGAGGGGGTTAGCACGCCAGCACGGCGCAATGACCCAGGAGCCTCCATGTCCGAGGGGGTTAGCACGCCAGCACGGCGCAATGATCCAGGAGCCTCCATGTCCGAGGGGGTTAGCATGCCAGCACGGCGCAATGATCCAGAACCTCCTACCACTGCGGTCACTGTAAGTTGAAATCCAGCTCAAGCTGGCTTCCTCTCATGCTGTACGTGGGAAGGTCTTTCAGCAACCTGTGGATGGTTGTGGGTTTCCCCGGGCTCTGCCCGGTTTCCACCCACCATAATGCTGGCCGCCGTCACATAAGTGAAATATTCTAGAGTACGGCGTAAAACACCAATCAAACAAATAAATAAGTAAATATTATTCACTGGGATTTTTTTTCAGATTTACTTTGAAAATATGTTTGCGGGAATTAATTTTTTGCATATCTAATCAAGGGAATACTGGAAAAGATCTAAAAACTGTTAATTTCCCTTGTTATGCCCGATATTACTCAAGCACATCAAACAGGGATTAAGGGTGGTTTTAATTCTCCTTTATTTTTTGCGCTGCCACTAGTCCTCATAATCTGGATCACAGACTAAAACACTGGGGGATGGATTATCACTATGTAAGAAGATTACTGTCACACCTATCATGAACAGTATTCAAAGACGTGTCACTTAACTGCTTTCGCACCTTTGATGAGTTCTTGGCAAAGTGATCTGTCATTTTTTGAGCAGCTCAATGCAAAACATGTGAATTAACCATTATCGCCTTCAGTCATTCATTCTTTATCAAGCAACATTATTAAGTTTGGCTTGTTTTCGCTTTTAATCGTGCTCTGTAGCAGATCAGAAATCGGTAACATTGCCATAGCTGTCAAACGGCCATTGTGTTTGATCAGATCACAATTTTTAGAAGTTCACATACTGGTCCACAGGAGAGACACAGCCTATGGGATAGCATGTATCAAAGCAACATTCACTGGGAGCCATCCTGTGGTTGTATCTACTTTTCTTTCATTTTGATCAATCAAGCTAAAGACGAATAAACTCCCACTTTGTTTTATACCCACCAAGCCCTGCCACCAGAGTTTGAATATATTTAAAGCCTAATTTTCCCTCCACGCTGTTAAAATTCAGCAGGCCCGCCAGGTTTTCTTATGGCAACTCCTGTCAGTCCAGTTTTACGTTATTAATACTACCACCTGTAATATATGACTCAATATTGGAATTTTTTTCGATGGAATTACTTTTCGCGACAAATAACTGATTGCCAAATCTTAGACAATTAGTTCCAAGCGAAAATGAAGTACTTCACAGTACATGTATGTTGAACATTGCTTTACAACAACAGCATGGGATTTAAAGGAAGAGACCACAAAGAATATAATATGAGTTATTTCGGGAGAGGGATGGAAACAGACCTAAATGGCCACAGACACTTTCTTTCTGACGTGACGATTTGCATTTGGTCTAGTGTTGTTGTTTCTTTAAAGAAACAAAATTTTATATATGTCATGTATCTGATTGGTTGGTTGAGTGTTTTTCAACACAACACTCAAGAATTTTTCACTCATACAATTGTTGTTCAGCTTATGCGTGGTGAATTAATGCCTGATTTAACATTATATCTCTCATATGATACAGAGCCTCCTCATACATATAAAGGGTTTCCCTAGGTGATCATATGAATGGTATTGTCTCATTAGAACATTCTGCCAAAAGACACCAGAGAGGACACTCCATTCGAGCACAGCACACTAACAATGGTGAAAAGTAGTGCCAATATCTTTGTTTCATTATGATTTATATCAGACGCATGATGCCAATGTATGCCTAACTAAAATGCCAGTAAAAAGACACCAAACATGACACCAAACACTCAGGACACCCAATCCATACACAGTACATTGACAACAACACAATCAACATTTTACCTATACCTCATGCTATTCTAAGTGAGGTAATATGGAGATTTCACAGCATGAGTAAGATTGAAGTGAGTAGTGAACTGTGTTTGACCCCACTTGCATGGCAGCTGTTTCAACCACTAGGTCAGCTGACTGTGATGAGCAGTGACATGTACAATATAATGAATTATGTGTACCTAATTGGGTAGCTTACCTGTCACTGGCAAACTCAGCTCTGTTCAGTATTTCTTCAGCTGAAGGTCTATCATCAGGATCCTTCAACAATACACAAAATGTGTGCAGTGGATGGGATCTTCGATGTTGTATCAGGTATACAATAAATCCAGAGCACAACACAGAAATGAGTGCTACCAGCACACATGTCTTACAAATAAGCTTCCTCAAAGCATTATCTATCATATCATTTGCTCAACTCTCAATCAAGGTAAATTCTTCAGTAATATGCATTAGTTATTTATTAAAACTGTACAAGCAGGTATCTAAATGTGCAATAAGGTATATGTAACAATATGGAGCCAAACAGTGAAGTACTAAATACTAGAGTTAAAATTAAGCCAGTCTTGTTTATTAACTAAAGTAACAAAAAAAAATGATATATGTAACACCAGAAAAAGTTTGAAATGTTACCTTTTGAAGCAGGCACTTCACAAGTTGTTTAACGTCATAGGAATATGTGGGATCAATCTCACCAAATTCTCCACACACTATCTCATTGGCCAATTTCAAGGGATTCTGAAAAACAATTGCAAAGGGGTAGAAAAAAAACCCATCATATGATGCAGTAATACTGTAGTTATTAAAAATTAATTAATTATTTTAAAATATGATACAGTAGGACACTGTTTGCAAAGAAATATCATCTTGTATTTGGCCTACTTACTGTGGCATAGAATGTCTTTTGTAGTGTTAACAGCTCAAACAAAACACAGCCTAAAGCCCAAATGTCACTCTTGAAGTTATACCTGAAATGACATGATACAGAGTTATACCCCTTCCCTCTCTCAAAGAGGGGGGACAACTCCCTCAAGGTTTCTCAAGCAAAAGGGTTACAGTAATTATTTAAATTACTGATAATCAAAAATTTGGGTGTAAAACAATTTAACAAAAAAAAATTCGGAACAAAACTTTAAATTCTTATCACATATTTTCTAATTTGAATATTTATTATAGCAACAGGCATATTTTGACTTTCACAATGATACAGAATTAAACTACTAAACTAACTAAAAGAGTTAAATAGATTTATATATTTATTTATTTGATTGGTGTTTTATGCCTTACTGAAGAATAATTCACTTACACAACAGCATTATGGTGGGAGGAACCTGGACAGAGCCCTGGAGGAACCCACGACCATACGCAGGTTGCTGCAAAACCTTCCCACGTACGGCCGGAGAGGAGGCCAGCATGAGCTGGACTTGAACTCACACCGACCACATTGATGAGAGGCTAGGGTCATTACGCCAGGCTGGCATGCTAACCCCACTGGCCAGAAATGTAATGGCTGGCTATCTACTATGGCAGCCTAACCATTTATCATTTTCACTAACATGGAAAGGCAACTCTATGACACCGAACACTTCAAACTACACAGACTTACTTGACCCCCTGAACTATCTCGGGTGACATGTAATATGGGGTTCCAACAAACTGAAACAGGAAAATGTGAACAGGATTAACGACACACATGTATGGACAAATCCTGAGTCCTATTTTGATATTGTCAATGCTGATATTATAGTATAAACAGTGCAATCACCCACTGTGTGAGACTGTATCAGATGACTAGCATGGGACAGTTTTTCTGTTAAAGTCATGATCAGTGTATCAGCTAGGATCGCTTTCTGATTTCTCTAATTTTCAGTTGTAAAAATTGACAACTTTGATACTGTACACTTACCGAGTCCACCAACTGAGACTTGGTATCCAGAACTTTTGAAATGCCAAAGTCTCCCAGTTTTACTAGACCCAGTTTCGTCAAGAAGACATTCAATGTCTTCAGATCTCTGCAACAAATATATCCATTATTACAATGTCTAATTAAACAACTTCTCATGTTCAAACTGTCATACAGAGTAAATGTTTTAAAATCTTCATTTAAGACACATGTGCAGTATTAAGGCTAATAAATCTCTGATAAGATTACCCTGGATTAGCAGTTTAATAGGTTATCTAATCAAGTGTTGAAACCATCTGAGGACTGCTACTTACTGACAAACTTTTCCACGGATGAGATTTGTATGTCATGTGGGTGGACAGACTTTCAAGTGCAAATGGCCCTACAAATGCTGTCAACCATTTACTTTTACCAAGGCCCCACAAACAATCAGAGCTCACTGGAGAAGCCAGAAATTCCCTGTTCACGACAGGAATTGAGCCTGCACTTCTAGCAACTGAACGACAAACATCTTAACTACTTGGCCACGATCCATTCTCATTTGTCTGTATTAGACCCCTAAATACATGTATTTACATATAGCAGCAAGTTTTGATTAAGAGTACTGCCTGTATAACTGCAAATAAGAATTTTATCCACACACGAGACTAGTACTTATCATGACTAATTTGAATGACCTCACCTATGGAGTATACCATAGCCATGTATGTATGATACTGCTGACGTCAGCTGGAACATGTACCAACGAACAACCTGAAGAGAGATCGGACAGAAAGTTCTAGCAATATACAAGCAGAATAATGTTATACTGTGTATAAATATAATATTGACATTATTTCCCCCTTTACAATCAGAGAGCACGTGTCTTGATTGCCAGGTTATTCCAAGACTAGAACTAGGGCCAGGACTCACAGAGCATCTTAATCATTCCTGGCTCAAGGGTAACATTAAATAGCCATATGAGCCCTGCTTACACCTTACTACAACTAGGGCCAGTACTCACAGAGGGCATCTTAATCATTCCTGGCTCAAGGGTACCATTAAATAGCCATATGAGCCCTGCTTATACCTTACTACAACTAGGGCCAGTGCTCACAGGGGGAATCTTAATCATTCCTGGTCCAAGAATCCCATTAAATAGCCATATAAGCCCTACTACCTCCTGACCAGAACTAAGGCCAGTGGTTGTAGGGGCATCTCAGTGATTCCTGGTACCAGGATCCAATTACATGGCCATATGAGCCCTGCTCACTCCTGACCAGAACTAAGGCCAGTGGTTGTAGGGGCATCTCAGTGATTCCTGGTACCAGGGTCCCATTACATGGCCATATGAGCCCTACTCACTCCTGACCAGAACTAAGGCCAGTGGTGGAAGGAGCATCTCAGTGATTCCTGGTACCAGGGTCCCATTACATGGCCATATGAGCCCTACTCACTCCTGACCAGAACTAAGGCCAGTGGTTGTAGGGGCATCTCAGTGATTCCTGGCACCAGGGTCCCATTACATGGCCATATGAGCCCTACTCACTCCTGACTAGATCTAAGGCCAGTGGTGGAAGGAGCATCTCAGTGATTCCTGGTACCAAGGTCCCATTACATGGCCATATGAGCCCTACTGACTCCTGACCAGAACTAAGGCCAGTGGTGGTAGGGGCATCTGAGTGATTCCTGGTACCAGGGTCCTATTAAATGAATGGTCATATCAGCCCTGCTGGTTGGAACCATGGTAAGGCCAGTGGTGGTAAGAGCATCTCAGTGATTCCTGGTACCAGGGTCCTATTAAATGAATGGTCATATCAGCCCTGCTGGTTGGAACCATGGTAAGGCCAGTGGTGGTAGGAGCATCTCAGTGATTCCTGGTACCAGGGTCCTATTAAATATGAACTGAAGCAAGCCTGTATGAGTTTCATCAACTACAGGGAACTGTCATGGTGCACACATTATTGTGAAATTCACATACCTCCTCTGAGAACAACTCCTCTTGTTTCACAATCTTCTCATGAAGATTCCCACCTGCACAACAGGAGTTCTGGTTTTATACATTTTAATGTCATTCCTACCATCAGTTGGCCAGCTTATATGTTTATTACGTTGCACAACCTGTTAATGCATTGAGATAATCTGGAACATTAAGGCTCAATACAATGTCCATTTTATTTTAGGAACATAATGCATACATCTCTTACCAAAACATGTGGAAACACTAAATTTCTCTTGTTCTTCACTGATTGACTTCAGAATTATTTATCTCTAAAAATATGTCATCTGCCTGGTGAAGTTAAACACCAGTACATCTATGGCTTTAGATTAACAATCTAGCGTGGTGCAATGACCCAGAAGTCTCTCACCAATTTTAATCTCAAAACGATGCTGTATTGACTTTGAGGGAGACTGTTAGAACCTACCGTTAGCGTACTCCATTTCAATGAGAAGACTGTCTTCTACCAAAAAGTGATTGTAGTAGGTGATGATATTGGCATGGTTCATTAATGACAATATGTCAATCTCATTTTGAGCATCTCTCTTCCCCTTCTCATTCAAACTATTGAGATAGACCTCTTTCCATACAACCAAGCTGTTATCCTGTAAACATATACAACTTAATCCTTAGCCTATAAACACTGATTTGGTCAGGCAAACTCTTTATATGATGAAGACAAAGACATAGTAACAATGTGTTACAAGATTAATTATTTATTTAATTGGTATTTAACACCATACACCGTGACCCCGTACTTTGTGTACATACCGCCTTACCACAGTACACTCCACATGTTATACACATAAGATCATAGGTATTTATGCGATCATAATTATGTTGTGTCTCTTCAGAAGTTTGGCGTACCACTCAATAACGATAATTAATTCCTTGGCATCTAACACTGATATTAACACCTGACTATAAGTGATATAATTCAACCAAGTTACCTGAACTATATTAACCTCGTCGTTTAAACAGGTCATAAAAAAACATGAATTGTCATTTACAATAAAACCACTGGACCCTGCAATTAATACTGAGGTGAATAGCTTTCTTCCAATCTACAGGGGCATCTCAGTGATTCCTGGTACCAGGGTGCCATTACATGGTCTTATGAGCCCTACTCACTCCTGACCAGAACTAAGGCCAGTGGTTGTAGGGGCATCTCAGTGATTCCTGGTACCAGGGTGCCATTACATGGTCTTATGAGCCCTACTCACTCCTGACCAGAACTAAGGCCAGTGGTTGTAGGGGCATCTCAGTGATTCCTGGTACCAGGGTGCCATTATATGGTCTTATGAGCCCTACTCACTCCTGACCAGAACTAAGGCCAGTGCTTGTAGGGGCATCTCAGTGATTCCTGGTACCACGGTGCCATTACATGGTCTTATGAGCCCTACTCACTCCTGACCAGAACTAAGGCCAGTGGTTGTAGGGGCATCTCAGTGATTCCTGGTACCAGGGTCCCATTACATGGTCTTATGAGCCCTACTCACTCCTGACCAGAACTAAGGCCAGTGGTTGTAGGGGCATCTCAGTGATACCATTACATGGTCATATGAGCCCTACTCACTCCAGACCAGAACTAAGGCCAGTGGTTGTAGGGGCATCTCAATGATACCATTACATGGTCATATGAGGCCTACTCACTCCTGACCAGAACTAAGGCCAGTGGTTGTAGGGGCATCTCAGTGATACCATTACATGGTCATATGAGGCCTACTCACTCCTGACCAGAACTAAGGCCAGTGGTTGTAGGGGCATCTCAGTGATACCATTACATGGTCATATGAGCCCTACTCACTCCTGACCAGAACTAAGGCCAGTGGTTGTAGGGGCATCTCAGTGATTCCTGGTACCAGGGTCCCATTACATGGCCATATGAGCCCTACTCACTCCTGACCAGAACTAAGGCCAGTGGTTGTAGGGGCATCTCAGTGATACCATTACATGGTCATATGAGGCCTACTCACTCCTGACCAGAACTAAGGACAGTGGTTGTAGGGGCATCTCAGTGATTCCTGGTACCAGGGTCCCATTACATGGCCATATGAGCCCTACTCACTCCTGACCAGAACTAAGGCCAGTGCTTGTAGGGGCATCTCAGTGATACCATTACATGGTCATATGAGGCCTACTCACTCCTGACCAGAACTAAGGCCAGTGCTTGTAGGGGCATCTCAGTGATTCCTGGTACCAGGGTCCCATTACATGGTCTTATGAGCCCTACTCACTCCTGACCAGAACTAAGACCAGTGGTTGTAGGGGCATCTCAGTGATTCCTGGTACCAGGGTGCCATTACATGGTCATATGAGCCCTGCTGACTCCTGACCAGAACTAAGGCCAGTGGTTGTAGGGGCATCTCAGTGATTCCTGGTACCAGGGTGCCATTACATGGTCATATGAGGCCTACTCACTCCTGACCAGAACTAAGGCCAGTGGTTGTAGGGGCATCTCAGTGATACCATTACATGGTCATATGAGGCCTACTCACTCCTGACCAGAACTAAGGCCAGTGGTTGTAGGGGCATCTCAGTGATTCCTGGTACCACGGTGCCATTATATGGTCTTATGAGCCCTACTCACTCCTGACCAGAACTAAGGCCCGTGGTTGTAGGGGCATCTCAGTGATTCCTGGTACCAGGGTCCCATTACATGGTCATATAAGCCCTACTCACTCCTGACCAGAACTAAGGCCAGTGGTTGTAGGGGCATCTCAGTGATTCCTGGTACCAGGGTGCCATTACATGGTCTTATGAGCCCTACTGACTCCTGACCAGAACTAAGGCCAGTGGTTGTAGGGGCATCTCAGTGATACCATTACATGGTCATATGAGCCCTACTCACTCCTGACCAGAACTAAGGCCCGTGGTTGTAGGGGCATCTCAGTGATTCCTGGTACCAGGGTCCCATTACATGGTCATATAAGCCCTACTCACTCCTGACCAGAACTAAGGCCAGTGGTTGTAGGGGCATCTCAGTGATTCCTGGTACCAGGGTCCCATTACATGGTCATATAAGCCCTACTCACTCCTGACCAGAACTAAGGCCAGTGGTTGTAGGGGCATCTCAGTGATTCCTGGTACCACGGTGCCATTACATGGTCATATGAGCCCTACTCACTCCTGACCAGAACTAAGGCCAGTGGTTGTAGGGGCATCTCAGTGATTCCTGGTACCAGGGTGCCATTACATGGTCTTATGAGCCCTACTCACTCCTGATCAGAACTAAGGCCAGTGCTTGTAGGGGCATCTCAGTGATTCCTGGTACCAGGGTGCCATTACATGGTCATATGAGGCCTACTCACTCCTGACCAGAACTAAGGCCAGTGGTTGTAGGGGCATCTCAGTGATTCCTGGTACCACGGTGCCATTACATGGTCTTATGAGCCCTACTGACTCCTGACCAGAACTAAGGCCAGTGGTTGTAGGGGCATCTCAGTGATTCCTGGTACCAGAGTACCATTACATGGTCTTATGAGCCCTACTCACTCCTGACCAGAACTAAGGCCAGTGGTTGTAGGGGCATCTCAGTGATTCCTGGTACCAGGGTGCCATTACATGGTCTTATGAGCCCTACTCACTCCTGACCAGAACTAAGGCCAGTGGTTGTAGGGGCATCTCAGTGATACCATTACATGGTCATATGAGCCCTACTCACTCCTGACCAGAACTAAGGCCAGTGGTTGTAGGGGCATCTCAATGATACCATTACATGGTCATATGAGGCCTACTCACTCCTGACCAGAACTAAGGCCAGTGGTTGTAGGGGCATCTCAGTGATACCATTACATGGTCATATGAGCCCTACTCACTCCTGACCAGAACTAAGGCCAGTGGTTGTAGGGGCATCTCAGTGATTCCTGGTACCAGAGTGCCATTACATGGTCTTATGAGCCCTACTCACTCCTGACCAGAACTAAGGCCAGTGGTTGTAGGGGCATCTCAGTGATTCCTGGTACCAGGGTCCCATTACATGGTCTTATGAGCCCTACTCACTCCTGACCAGAACTAAGGCCAGTGGTTGTAGGGGCATCTCAGTGATTCCTGGTACCAGGGTGCCATTACATGGTCTTATGAGCCCTACTCACTCCTGACCAGAACTAAGGCCAGTGGTTGTAGGGGCATCTCAGTGATACCATTACATGGTCTTATGAGCCCTACTCACTCCTGACCAGAACTAAGGCCAGTGGTTGTAGGGGCATCTCAGTGATACCATTACATGGTCATATGAGGCCTACTCACTCCTGACCAGAACTAAGGCCAGTGGTTGTAGGGGCATCTCAGTGATACCATTACATGGTCATATGAGCCCTACTCACTCCTGACCAGAACTAAGGCCAGTGCTTGTAGGGGTATCTCAGTGATTCCTGGTACCACGGTGCCATTACATGGTCTTATGAGGCCTACTCACTCCTGACCAGAACTAAGGCCAGTGGTTGTAGGGGCATCTCAGTGATTCCTGGTACCACGGTGCCATTACATGGTCTTATGAGCCCTATTCACTCCTGACCAGAACTAAGGCCAGTGGTTGTAGGGGCATCTCAGTGATACCATTACATGGTCTTATGAGCCCTACTCACTCCTGACCAGAACTAAGGCCAGTGCTTGTAGGGGCATCTCAGTGATACCATTACATGGTCATATGAGGCCTACTCACTCCTGACCAGAACTAAGGCCAGTGGTTGTAGGGGCATCTCAGTGATTCCTGGTACCACGGTGCCATTACATGGTCATATGAGGCCTACTCACTCCTGACCAGAACTAAGGCCCGTGGTTGTAGGGGCATCTCAGTGATACCATTACATGGTCATATGAGGCCTACTCACTCCTGACCAGAACTAAGGCCAGTGGTTGTAGGGGCATCTCAGTGATTCCTGGTACCAGGGTGCCATTACATGGTCTTATGAGCCCTACTCACTCCAGACCAGAACTAAGGCCAGTGGTTGTAGGGGCATCTCAGTGATTCCTGGTACCACGGTGCCATTACATGGTCATATGAGCCCTACTGACTCCTGACCAGAACTAAGGCCAGTGGTTGTAGGGGTACAAAATGATGGAACTGTAGATCCAAAATATTCAGTAAAATAAAACTACAGATTTGATAGTCCGTGACTGATCCAACACTGTGTCAAATATGTTGACAGGCTTGGAAAATGGGATTATTTTTCATGAACATATGTGACTGCCATGGACCTTTATGGCTCGGCGATTCTCACAACAGGTTAGTTAATTACAGAAAATATACGAGTCATATTGATGTATACTAGGGAAGATTTAATGCGCGTGTGAAAAGCAATAAATGTTCCTTACCACCAATCTGATGCATCAGGGGCTGTTTCTCTTCCTAACTCTCGCAACTGTGTTGCTCTATGAGAGTTTCCCACTCCGCAACTAAATTTTTCCAAGTCTATAATGTCACAGCAATCTATGACTACAAATTTATATAAAGTATCTACTTTACTTGTCATTAAACAAAGTAAGCTTAGTGAGAAGTCATTATATCATCAGGGAAAACATTTTCTTCAGAATGACCTAATTTAGCATGAAGATCTCAAAAATCAAAAACCCGGCCTAGGGATCACAAAATCATCTCAGACTTGTGTTAAAATTTCAAATCAATTTGAAATTGTTATTTTTTTACGTAACAATGTAAAATACCGCTTGACAGTGTAAATTCTTGCTAAGTTAATGTCGGACTACAACAAATGTCAGCTAAATTAAATGAAAGGAACATCCTAAATTTAATTACTGAAAGCTCAACTAAAGTCTAAGATAGCTTCATGATTACGGGTCCCTGACATTCGCCTGTCTATATTTCCATGAAAATTTTGTGTGGATGCACGTTGCTGAAGCACCTGACGGACAAGCGTTTGACATGCATGTAATGATGTATACATATTACTGCGGGTCCACCTGACTGAAGCACCTGACGGACAAGCGTTTGACATGCATGTAGTGATGTATATATATTACTGCGGGTCCAGTTATCGTGATTAGTGATGGATTTTTTTGGGTTGTGTCAATTTTAACAAGTCCACACCTCGCTCTTCCTGTACAACACCGCTTCTCCAAATGCCCCTCTTCCCAGGATTCGCACGTAAGTATAGAATGTTTCCTGCTGACATTCGATCGGCGGTAAAACTGGAGAGGACGGGCCACCGTCCCCATCGTCCGACGCCATGTTGTAAACAAACTGCATGTTAGCCATCTGGCGGCAAGTAATAGAACAAGCACCTGTCAAAATGAACGTACCTTCAAACTGACCGAATGGTTCGCCTTCAACCCTTTATAGGATCAGATTGGGATGGGAGGGGTAATCACACAACGGTAAACCAATGAAAGAGTAAATTCTGGAAAAGCTGAAATCCCCTCAGCCACAATAACATGGTTAATTAAAGCATGCTGATCACAGTTTTATAGCTCATGTTTATTACACAACAGGAATCTGCGGCAAGCTTTGTATGGTCTTGTTCTTCAACTTAAAGTTGGCCAAGGTCTGCAGGTTCTAGAACTGGAATGTATTGGTAGTTTAGTGGTTGCATGGTCGGTCTAAGCCACTTAATATTTAATCAGATCAGCAGATGAAAGAAATCAGTGGTTGGTTTACCTTTTGACCCATACTTGTACGGCGAAGTGCGTAAATTACCTACTACGCCTATATTACATGGTGTGATAAAACTCTACATTTTAGCTTATACCAGTAGAACTGACAAAGGCCACAGTGTGGGTCAAGCCTTGTCGAGTTCTGATTAACCTTTGATTGATGTAATGTATGTATGTTGGTGTACTGTTGTACAGTAATGAACAATTTCTCAGTCTTATTACGGTGTGTACATATACTGTTTCTTCTTGTGGCATTGCGAGTCCATTCTGCCAAAGTGCTGCTGCCACTGAAGTATCATGCTGAAGACACCAGACATGACATCCATGCCAGTCACACCACACCAACCAGTCCTGTTTCCTTGTTCTAACCTCTAAGTTTTTAGCACTAAGTGAGGTAGCAACAAGTAACATTTTTTAAGTGTTTGGAATGACACAAGCTGGGTTTGACTCATTAATAAATCAAATCATTTTATCATATGTGTATACCACAAATAGCCTTTTAAATGATGCATTCACACTTCATTTATCTACGACACTGTTTTGTCTTTAACTTGAACCACACATCAGATATAACGGTGCCACAAATCAGACATAACAGTGTCACAAAGCAGAGATATTACAGTGCCACACAGCAGACACGACAGTGCAACACAGCAGACATCACTACAATATACATCAAACATAACAATGTCACAAAGCAAAGACATCACAGTGCCACATAATTCACTGTCTCCTGTTTTGAAAATGCTGTCGCCACAATATGGCTGAAATATTGCCAATGTAGTATTATGCCATAATCATTCATTCGTGCTACACAGCAGATATCGCTATGCTACACAGCAGACATCGCTTTGCCACACAACAGACATCACTATGATTTGCATCAGACATAACAGTGCTACAAAGCAGACATCATAGCGTGACACAGCAAACACCAGTGTCACACAGCAGATATCACAGTGTTACACAGTAGCCATCACAGCACCACACAGCAGACATCACACTGCCACACAGCAGAGATGTCAGTGCCACAAAGAAGAAACATCACTGTGCCTCATTTTTGTTTACTGTACATTTGTTGTACCATAGTTTGTACGTCACTATTAATGTACCATTCCCCTATATGACATCACATATTTGTGAAAGTGCCTCGACATCACAATAGAAGGGCAGTGCAATGCTGTCATTTACCTGAAATTTCAATTTTTAATTTAGTTACTTAAGATAAAGCGAACCACAGTCAAATAAAGGACAAAAACAGGTGTAACAGCCTAAGTCTTTAATCATGTTATTTGCAGCTTCAACCCAATGTTTCCCATTACAATTCCAGTCATAGATCATGGTAATTGTGGTGCTCAAAACAAGCTTTTTCACATTTTATGTCATGTACACATTATTCAAATACAGGTACATATGATTACATTACTAGTATACATAAAACTGCTGTACCAAACTAACAGTGTTTCAGTGATAATAATGACTTAAGTGACTTCACTGATCAGGCCTGGCCTAATGTCATTCAGTGTACCCTAGACATACAGATGTCTCATGTTCTCTTACAACTTGTCTGACTTGAAGTACTCACACACTTATGAAAAAAGGAAAGCAAAGTTTCATGTTTTCTATATGGTCAAAGAGAACATGCTGTTCATATATGATATAGATGTAATAACAACAACTACAAAGTTTCACTTCAACTATGTCATTTGATTTTTCAAAAGATTTCATTATTTTATGTGGGAATAGATTTTTCATACCCATGAATACATATAAAAGGAACATAATGCATAAAATTCCACCTACATGTGATTATTTACTTATCACTCTTTTTGTCAGTGAAAACAAAAAACTGAAAAGTATTCTTTGCCTCTAACTAAAGCAGTATATCATTCGTTCAGTGTACAATTTTCACATCTTTCTGTGAATTCCAATGACCTGACCAAAATGTTGAGGCTTCACATCAGTTTTTCACATCATAGTAAATCAGCACAGATTTGAATATTGATACTCTATCAACAATATCCTTTTTCCAAAAAGAGTTTTACATTTGTTCTCTGGGTTAACTTGGATGGCTAAGAAAGTTTCCTTTTAGGAGCCAAAATGGGCTATATACCCACACACTTTCTTGCCTCATATTACTTTGTTCTTGTTTTATCTCAGGCTACAAGACATTTAAAAGATAGCTGTTAAATAACCATGTGGTTATTTAACACTTTCGTGGCAAAATCAAGATGAACTTGGTCATAAATCGCTTATTGCTCAACTACTCTGACAGAGGGCATCCGTTTCTACGGTAAGTAATTTACTGAACTTGAACTACCTGATAAGTTGTGTGATATAATTACATGTATTGCTGTCAGAGCTTGTTTGGTCATACTGATTCATCAGATCAGAACTATATGTTCATGTATATGTATTTGATCCAATCAGAGATAAAAGTTGTCATTTTTCTGCTCAAAGGTAAGCAGTCTGTGCTTCTCAATTTCTCTTAAGTCAAAGAGAAACTCAATTCCTTATTGAGGTTTATATTAAGACTATCTACAATATTCAGAACCATTCAGGAAAGGGTTCAGTTTTTTGTGATCACTCAGTTGGGTTGTAACCTCAGCTTTCAATACTTCCTCTTACTTATCAGCTAATGTTCCAACGGCTGACTGCTCAAGTACAAGTGCAGGTTGCTGGAGATCTCAGCTGCAAACCCAGGTCATCTGATTTAGAGACCTACAAGTCCAGGTTACCTCAGATCTCAGCTGCAAACCCATGCTGTCTGATCCAGATATGTACAGGTCCAGCTTGTCTGAGGTAATGCCTGTAGTTACAAGCCTAGGTCATGTGACATCATGAACATCAGCCCAGGTCATCATCTCTTCACAATCTAATCATTACTGCCTCTGAAGTCCCCACTATTCCAAATCATCTGACCAGTAATAATCTGACTCCTCTTCTGAATCGGGCTCAATCTCCTGTTCTTTGGAGAATAATTCATCGTTGTACTCCACATTATTAGCAGCTGATTCTTTCTGGAATAAACAAAAACATTTTCATTTTATTATTTAGGTAGACTGTTAAAAAAAAATTAACAATATAATTTAAGCTATTCAAATAAAGAGAAAGTAATTGCTTCCATTATGAGCTAATAAGTGTATGCCCCTGATCTGGGACAGACTATAAACAATGAAGCTTTCCTCTTGTTGTTTTCTCGGTGGAGTCCTTCAATGCCCTTAATAACAGCTTGACATACCTTATTTTTGTGGTTGGTCAACTCTGGGGCAATTCTTCGTCTCTTCTTCAGTCTGTGGATATATCTGTCCATTTCCTTCCTAAATATAACAAAGTGCAAACGCAACTGTAAGGTACAACCAAGAAAACTGAAGATTCTGCTCCTGGATTATAAGATATATTTGTTTCTAGAGCCTTTCCTTTTTTTAACTATAAAGAATAATGATATTTATTCTTGAGACTGGTTGGAAATTTGTCTAAATATTGTTCATTTACCTTAATTACAACATTTTCTGATGTTCTAGTAGGTGACTTTAAATCGAATTGGAGTCTTGGAGTGCAAGACTTACAAAAAGGTGGCCACCAGTTAAATGTATGAAGAAGGCGACCATGAACAGAATTTCTCTTCTACATAAAGCCATTCTCCTGTGCATCGTTCGGATTTAAATCATGACTTATGATTACAATCATGTAGCATCTAGGCTTCTGATTGGACAATTCATCTTTGATAAGCAGCCACCTTAGCCATCCAGGCCAGAGATACAGCCTCCTGTGCTGGATATTTATTGTTTCTGCCTATGAAGTCATGGATATACCTGACAGCTGATAGCAACGCTCCATAATGCACTAGTTAAAAACTTTTCTTGCCTTTACTTTTGAAGTGAACATAAAGTCTGCCACTGTATGTACACAGAAAAAATGATATAGGACATAGTTATCACGGAAAAATATGCAAAACATTCTATAAAGTTAGAAAGTCGAGAGCATGAAGTTCAGAACTGGGGATATGGTATTGACAAATAATTCACTCCGGGTAGTTATCGTGTAGAAGTCCTTATGACTAGCACTGAAAGCATCACGTGATAATTGGCTGTCACAGCAAAAAAACCATTAACTCTCGATTGTCAGTGGGGTTTCTTATAGTGGACAGACAGATATTGATGCAATAAATTAGATTTTGTCGTTAGTTTAAGTGTTAAACTGATGCATTTTGGACCACACATTTATGAGCAGGGAAATGAGAACAGCCGCCCATGTCACAATGTGTACAAGTTGGGCAGGATACTGCAGTAACTTGTAGGGGTGAGGTGGCAAGAACAGCACCTCGGAAGACTCATTGCTTGATAAAAAATAGTGTCACTATTATATTATTTTTTCCTCAGCAAAGTCAGATTTATTAGGAAAATATCTTCCCAAAATCATTATGAAAGGGTCTGTTATCAATAAGAAGGTTCTGCTATGTTTGGTAAATTTCCTGAAGTCAGTACAGCCAGCTAGGCTGAAAGCCTACACCCATGCAGGATGAGGGCGAGCAGGACGGCTAAAACATGACTTAATTCCCTGAAGTCAGTACAGCCAGCTAGGCCGAAAGCCTACACCCATGCAGGACAAGGGCGAGCAGGACGGCTAAAACATGACTAAATTCCCTGAAGCCGGTACAGCCAGCTAGGCCAAATGCTTACACCCATGCAGCACGAGGATGAGCCGGACTGCTAAAACACAAGGCTTGTGTCCACAAACATCTCCCTGACCGAGCGCCAAACTAAAAGGAACACTGACCCTTTGAGCATACAACAGAGTTTATACTCTTGGTTGGGTATCAGGCATTGTTTGTATTTTCTCATTGTCACACTGTTTAATACTGATGGTTCAGGAGAGCTCCTAGGTTTTTTGATGTCACTCTAGATAGTTGTAACAGGGCAAAATGGCATCAACAGATGAGTGGCTAGGTATTGACGACTGTTTGCTATTTATTTTGTTGATAAGAGGTGTAGGATTTTTTAAACATTTGTAGAACATTTCTGAAGTACTACTTTATTAATTAATTCAGCTGTATTGGCTGACTTTATGTTCACTTTAAAACGAGTTCTAATGATTCAGCATCTAACAACAAATGTAGAAAAACTACATGAAACATTTTTTTAAGTTGAAAATAACTATCTTGTAGTCCACCTAAGGCGTATATTTCCTCTCTGCATTATCAAGGTTCCAAGCGGGATCCTGTGCTCTGAACTGATGGTGTGAGCAATGATGTCAGTCTCAGACACAGCCACATACACATATACTGAATTTTAACTGTGTATTAACATTGTCAAACATTTCTAACTAACTCTCTTGTGGACTGCACCAGCTCTTTAATGTTGCTCTGAGCTCAACACAGTGACTTGCCTGTTCACAGATTTACTATAGCTAGGAGTTTCTCCTCCAATGTGTGGAGTCTTCCGAGTTGAAACAGGTTCCACGTTTCTGAGAAATGGAGTTCTTGAAGCAGCTGGCGTGTCAAATGGTAACTTGTCACCAAATATATCATCATCGTCATCATCATCATCAAATATCGGGGCCTGGAAAAACAATTACTCTATGGTAGTTATAGTGAAAGGACAGCACAATTTTCACAACAAAACACACAACATGTGTCATTGCCGTGTATCAACATGGCCCTTGGTCACAGCTACTCTTGGGGAGAAGCATGCTTTTGCAAATCTGTGAAGTGATCTTCCATCGAATTTTACAGCTATTGTCAGAGATAACAGTTAAAAACACTGAAACAAAATGACTCCCCTATTCTGTCATTTTCTTGTTATTTAGTCGTGGGGTTGGTGAAAAAGGGAATCCTACAACCATCCGCAGGTTGCTGACATACAGAAAAGGAAGCCAGCAGGAGCTAGATGTAAACTCACAGGGACTGCCTGAGGGGCTCATGAATCTATGTGCCTGTCTTATTACACCTCACATTAGTGATTAATGTACACAGGAACATACACATACAGTAGGATTGAAAAAGCCTGAAGTTATACCCATGCCTTCAGCTTCCCCCCTGTTTCACCTTGTCCATCTCACCTTGCACGTCTGTTTGCGCATGGGCGTGGAGTCAAAGTAATCATCCTCATAGCCCTCATTGTGCTGCTCCAGCAGTTCCCGCAGCTCCCTCTTCCTCTTCAGAGTGCCCACTCCCCCGGTCAGTGTCACGGGCTTGGCCGCTTCTGCAACACATGCCACATTTACCGTAGCTGTTTCACTACTGACTTATGCCAAACTCAAGAACATTTGACATACATCTAGGTCATGTTCAAGGGAAATCCGCTCATTAGGGAGGATCCTTCGCATGGTGAAGGTTAGTTTTGTCATCAGGACATTTGAGTGGTAGTGTCCTAAATCATGATCTTATGATAACTGAGCACAACCCTGGAAATTGGTTTCTGAAAACACCCCCTCGGAGAATGTCATAAAGGCAGAACTGATCATGTAATACATACAAGATATACCCATTATATCAAATTCATTTAAACAAATGGTGTACTTTTTATTTGTTTTGAGCCTCTGGCAAGGAAAAGAAGAAAATTAAATCACTAGTTTAATAAACTTGATATAATGGCTCATGATTTGCATACCCTATTTATCTTATCATTTATTCTGAGGAGTTTTAGGCAGATGAAAGATAAGACAAACACAAACATCTGTTTGTTTTACCAAATGACATGCCTACTAATATTGAAATATGTGAAGTGATTTAGACCGATTCTGATTCCAATTAAGGAACACACTGCCGTAAGAAATTTAGGACTTTGGGTTCAACTAAATAGGAAAATGAGTTGCACTTGATTCCTAGTTAAACCTCCTAGGCCCATATTTTCCAGAATCTATCAAATAAGAAATTATAAGATGACATCTGTCACTGGCCCAACAAAATAACATGCAAATGAGGCAGCGCAAGGATTCCCACAAAGCAACGTTCCCTCGTGAATTGCATATGTAAACAATATGACAGATTGAAAGCAAATTACAATTCTAGTAAACCAAATACGATCATCCTTTCTTCTAAAATATACTATAAAGTATTTGCAAGGATCTGCACGACAGAACTCATGTTACATGCTAGGCCGCATAATTACATTACAATACTGTGTCTGACATTCCAAGTTTGCTCAATGTCTCCCGGCATCTAGACAACAAGGACAGTTAACCCGGTCCAAAAACTCATTGTTCGGCTATGTTTCTAACTACAGCAATTCAAATGAGCTGATGGCTGAAGGGAAACATGGGATAAAACTGAACATTCGGTTCTTCACCCAAAGTCTGATGCATGTCAGTAGACATCTGGAAGTATCAACTTAATGTAGATTATGTCTAAACTAACAATTTTTTGGCCGTCTGCAACATGTCTCCTTAATGTAGTTCCACAAAACACTGAGGGAATGCGTGAACAGAAGACATGGCACAATCCATTACTGTGCAGTAAGGCAACTTTTTTCCTAGGCCATATCAGCATTCAAAACCAAGCATTAATCAGAAAACTTGGCTCGAAAAATCTGGCTAAAAGCAGTTATTTTAAAAACACACTAAACGAAACAGGCACATTTAGACTTTTAGAATAAAGAATTCACGACAGAGCTTATTAACTGGTCTTATTAATTATCATGGAACTCAGAGGATTAACAAAACAGTGTCTATGACCTTTCTAAAGGCAAGATATTTCGGCTCCTTCCTGGACTTTTATCATGGTAACGATATATGGACAAGAAATCACTGTGTAGCCACTTACATGACTTCTTGTGTTTGAGGTGAGAATAGGATAGGCTGGATCAGAGAATGACCATGTGGTACATCAAGTGCAGGCCATAGATCATTTATTCATATGCACAAGTTATTTCCCTGGTGCTCTAGGCAGCTGTAATGTAAATCTGGTACCAGATGATGCGTGTACCCTTGACACATTAAACATTGAGCTTGTGTTCGTGAGTAGCTTGACTTATAGTATCAAGCGCATCCATTTTATTTACAACAATCTTTCCCATTTTTCTATTCATGTTTTATAAACTGACTAATTCAGAAACATTTCTGAGAAGAATGCAGACTTACTAGCTTTGGGTTTAGAAGCCTTGGAAGCAGCCTGTTTGTCAGTCTCTGCTGAACGGTAGTAAAACTGTTGACATTCCTCTCGTGTTTTTGACAGAACAGCTGCTGACACCAGCATCCAGAAACTGGGATCATCAGGAGAATACTTCTTTACTGCTCTGTGATACAGAAGAAATTTTAACATTTTCAAACTCAAATATACCCTATTTCCTCAACCTTTTCGCATATTAATGTGCACTTATCAGTGTAATTTATGCCCATTTTTAATTTAAATTTAGTGACAAAATTACACTGGTTGGGTTGGCCAGTTAAATTAGCTTCACAAAAAGTATAATTTTATCAGTTCACACAGAATAATACCAATCACCCGGGAAACATGCGAAAACTTTTGAAGAATTACCATGCCCAAGAAGATCTGTATGTACAAATTATGAGGTAGTAGAAAGAGCATGTAATTCCACATGCAACTGAGAAAGCAAATTTAGTTAACGGACACCCAAGGAACCTGGGGGGATCTGAGAGGCTATCTGAAAATCTAGCCTCTTGTAGTCTACAAACTACACAGCAAAAACGCTTCGCAAGATAATTTGTGTACAAGGTTTATAAACACTACATCAACTATGTACATGGAAGTATAGCACTGCAAACATGTGTCCCTCAGAGACAAGATACAGAATGGCCACTTGCCTGACAGTGGATGATACCCTACACTAAAGACTGCAATATTGGTCATGTTTAGATAAACTTAGCCTAAGCTTAAGATGGGACTGGCTCATCTGTCACACCAGCCAATCAGAAACAATTCTTAATAGACTTCAGCCTTATAACTCTACCAAATCTGACCTGGACATTATGTAACAGGCCACCAAGGTAACATGTAAAAACACTATGCTTAATGCCCAGTATTCCATTTCCTTAACCCATAAAGCTGACTGCCATCATACACGTAGTTCGGGAAATCCTTGAGAATGGCATTAAACATGAATCAAGTAAATACATTGTAGATAACAAGCTAATAACATCACACTCATCACTAACTTACCCATACAGAGCACTGGTTTCCTTCTTTGTCCATGTGTTTGAGTTGGCAGCCGACTGTGCTTTGCCTTTCTTTGATAAGGTTCTCTCTGTTGTTCTGTTGTTCAGATTCGATCCATGAGCTGCCCTACTTGGCTCGTAAGTATGGTCTGATAACCCGTCAGAAGATCCTGCCATGCGCACACTAGGTGTTCTTTTATTCTTCCCTCTGTTGGATCGTGTTTGCCTGATGGCTGTAGCAGGTTTCTCAGACTCGCTTTCACTGTCTTTCAGCTTTTCTTCTGAAGATGACTTAGCTGAAGGTAATGATGCTTTAGCTCCTGCCAACTTACCATTGCCTTTGTTTGTGGATTTCTTAGGTTCATCCTCAGATTCTGTGGAGGAATTTAGACTGCCATGATCTTCTTTAGGGTGTGCTTTCTTTTTCATCATTGTCTTCCTCTTAGGTTTTTTCTTTCTTTCTTGTGTATTACTTCTCTCAAGTGAAGAATCTGAGAGGTCTTTTGCTGAGCTAGCACGACAGCGTTTGTTGATTTGCTTCCTTTTGGATGACCTTGTGTGATAATTGCTCTGCACATCTCGGGTCTCAGGGAGGGAAACTGCCCTAGATTGAGTCTGCCGGCCAGTCACCTGTATGCTCTCATGACAAACATCACTGCTAGTTCTGTCACACTGCTCCTGGGTAGTTTTCCCTTGCTCTCTGTTCTTTCCAGTTGTTTTCGCCCTCACCCCATGACCCTTTTTACCACCGACAGGAGATAAGTCTGCCTTTGTGGCTGTATCACTGACAGAAGATACCTGTTCTGAGACAGCTATTCTTGCACCACAATCAGAGTCTATGTCTGAGGAATCTGAAAACTTTTCTCCTGCTTTACTGTAACAAGTCTTTGTACTCATTCCTTTTCTTTGAGACAACCGTTTTAGCTTATGCTTCTGTATAACACTCAACACATCAACTTCCACATTCAAACTGTGTACAGGCTTTGCCCTTTTGTTTGTTTGCTGGACACACGTCTTCTTTGGCCTTTGACTGTTTTCTTTGTTTATATCAGTCAGAACAACTACAGATTCAATGTTGCAGCTTCTCTTCAGAGCAGCCAAAGAACATCCAGTTTTTTCTTCAGTCTTTCTGGCAGTTGCAATGTTTCTCTTAACTGTCACCACACAATTAGTCTTGGAGTCAGATTTTAATTTCTGTGTTTTATTGACAGTAGCCGGTTTTGATAGATTGTTTTCATGAGACTGCCGTGTCTAAATAAAAGAGAATTAGGGAGGAAACATAGAAAACAAGAACAATAAGGAGAAAACATAGAAAACAAGAACAATAAGGAGAAAAAAAAAACCAATCAACATCAATACTACATTAAAATACTATATACAAGATACAGCTTTTTAACACAGCTAGCAAAACATACATGCACCACCTGTACATGCATGTTGGCAGCAAATCAGTTTGTGTGTTGTTTCATATATATATATATATATATATATATATATATATATATATATATATATGTATGTAAATTAAAAGCTGAAACACCAGAAATAAATTTGATGTCATCATTTTCTTCCACATTTTACATTTGTCTGTTATTGGGAACAGACTTGGGAATATCTTGTCGTTCTCTCCATCACTAGACAGTTCATATCTATACATGGTCTTTCCAATCTGCCAACTAAATTTCTTACTTTAGCATTCATAAGTGACTAACGGCCAGTAAACATCAATAATTTTAAACTTCACTCCCTTAAAAAAAACTTCCGTTCCAACAATAAGCGCCATGTTGTCTGGTTCATTAATGAGGGTGAAACTGTTGTCTGTGTTAATGAATTTATTTGACAGGTGGCCTCAATAGCCCCAACTTTAAAATGGCGTCGCCCAAGGTTTAAGTGCTGTGATGCGGGTATGTTCTAAAGCATGTGTCTCTAATTTTTGACCTGTTGACATTCACAGTTGCATGTAGTAAGAAAATCTGAAGTATAAGAGAATACTAAATTTATTCTCTTGTATCTTTACCATCTGCACATATACATATGTGGTATCTGTAATGGCCACACCCGTTTAGTTCATCACTATCAGGATCTTCTGTCATATTAATATATTAATAGATATGCCCACCTTACAGTAATCTAAAGCAAAGACACGCTCTTCCTCTCACAGAATACAACAAAGTGTAATTCTATTTGCATAGTTCATGTATTGACACTTGAGGTTGTTACTGTTCCTATACTGAACACACATGTATCTCCTTGATTCTGAAACAACCATATTATTCCAAGTACAAAATTCAATTATGGGATTATATACATTACTAATAAAGTGCTTTTATCACATGGAAAGATTTGCTACCAACCATTCAGACTATCAAGGGCGGAAGAGAGGCATATTTTTTATTGATGCCATAAGTAACACACCTGAGTTTGTGATCTATCAAGGACTGGGGACTCAACTGGGGTGATCTCCACATGTCCTGTCTTGTTGTGTACCCGCACCCGCTGGCCCGCCCAGAAGGCCAGCAGCGGCTTCACCATCCTCCCACTGCGTGTTCGGGGCAGCTCTTCCAACACTGGGCTGGGCACTGATAAAACACACACAAAGTCAAAGATCAAGCAGAAATCAGGATTTCCTCTTTTTTTGCACATGAGCATTTTGGTTCTGGTGACGAAAAGATCTACACTGCATGGCTGTGGATCTTGTATATGCTTTCTTTCCACTATACACAACCACTGCATGTGCAAACTCAACGCAGATTCCAAGGCAAAAATGTTATATCCTACCCATATTCGTACCCGCACATGTGATTGGCGATGATGTCGATAAGCTGCCATGGTTGGACAAAAGCAGCCACTTCACAGGAAAACTGGAGTGCTCAGAGGAAATGCCTTCTGCCTTAAGACCAGAGCCAAACCAATGAAAGCTGGATTCAAACACACCCTCGTCCACCAATGGTGTGACTGTCCCAGTGCTTTAATCATCTAAGTATTACTCAACCTAAGATTTCTATGTCATTTCTCACCTTCCAAGATTGAACCCAACTTTGGTTCACAAGTCCTCCTCCTGTGGCTCAACCTCAGCTTTTCTGCTTTAATTCCTGCAAAGGTTGCGTTCTGCACTTCACTGGAAGTGAAAAAAGAACGAAGAAATACAAAACCAGGTCATAGCACAATCCTTCACTACATGAAACATTCTTACCATGATATTTTCGATGGAGGTTACATTTTTTATATTCAACATTTTTCTTACAAATAAAAGTGCTTTTACTGCAATTTACACCTACGCAACATATGAGTAGTAACATGACAACATATTTATTTATTTGTTTATTTATTTGGTTGGTGTTTTACGCAGGATGCAAGAATATTTCACTTATATGACGGCAGCCAGCATTATGGTGGGAGGAAACCGGGCAGAGCCCGGGGGAAACCCATGACCATCCACAGGTTGCTGGAAGACCTTCCCATGTCATGACAACATATGTGTAGACACATGACAACATTTGGGTAGACACATGACAACATATGTGTAGAAACATGATATGATAGTTGAAATCAACTTAGCCCAGTATCACTTTTTGGAACAAAGCCCTGGATTCAATTGCAGTTACGTGCAGCAACATGGCAAATATACTTCAAGAGGCTATATCACAGAATGTGTGGACAAAAATCTGAAAGCGTGCCCTAAAAATTCAGTGGAAAAAAGGCATTTTAAAAACAATTAAAAGTAAAATACTCTTAGAACTGGTGCGAAAACTTACATTTTCTCACCAGGATATCGTCTTACCTTCCAAACAAACTACAAAATACGTTTTTAAAGTAGCACTGGACCTTCCAAGCTGCACAAAGATGCTTTTATGTTCCCTGAACTGACTCCGATCGATTAAAATGTCAAAAACGGTAGAATTTAGTCATCAAAATAACATCAGAAAAAAGCAGGGCTTTTCAATACATACTCCCGGCAGGTTTTCACGGCATGATGTCTCCCTACCAGGGCTCAGCAGCTGACAAGATAGGCAGACGGTCCAACTCTAATGGGTTTTTTAAGAGGAGCTTAAAATAATATTTTTTTGAAATGCAGTTAAATGTAAATCTTCAACCTTTTGCAACCACTAAAGCACTTTATTTGGTGGAATTTTTGCATACAATTATTATGAAAATGATGCTAAAAATTATTTTGTTTGTGTCACTAAAGGTGCAGGCTTGATAAAAATTTGCAAATTATTTCTCTACACCCTATACTTCTCTTAGAATGTTTCAAAATATTGGTTGTAGAGGAAGTTGAAAAGGCTGAAAAATTTGGGTACATACTAACAAAGCAAAAATATTGTCTAGGTAACATTTCGGGAACAATGAAGGCATTGGGGTTTCTCCTTTAAGATAAAACTTAATCATGGTCAAAATTTTCACCAATGTCCGATTTATTAAAATAGTAATAAAGTTTATAAAAATTTATCATGTGGGTTAGTTTACAATTCCTTATTAGATTCTGGCATCCCAAACATAATATATACACAAACTTGTCAGCAGCTTATTTTAACTTCCAGAAGACACTTCTGAGCCTGTATCAAAAGGGAGGAAAGTCAAGCATAACTGTGATAATGCATACTGTAGCGGTACATCGCCAAGTAGTCCTATCTGATGTAAAGGTTATGCCCATTTTGTAAAATAAGTCCCTACATGTACATGTGAAACGTGTATAAGAGAATGGAAAATATCTGAATAACAATGAGACATTACACAGTCTTTCTCTTTTCCTTCCTCAGACAGAAATTCTGAATCAACTTTTCCCAGTCATGAGGGAAACCATCCTTGAATTTCTTTACCAGACTTCTTGGAAAACCTATTCAGAAAAGAGAATCCAAAAGCTTGGGTTAGCCATGGTGCCTGAGAGCACAAATTTGCATAAATTTATTAATTAATTTGATAGGTGTTAAATGCCTTAGTCAAAAATTTTTGTTTGTAAAAATGCGGTGAAGTCTTGGGAGGGGGAAACAGAGTAAACCACCATCTTTCAACAGGTACCTGACAAACGAACAATCGGAATTCATTTCAAACTTCACTGTATGAACAACAGCATGCAGAGCCAAAACAGACAAAGAACTTGGTCAAACTTTTAAATAAAACTTTCAGTAAAATGGCTAAGACAGGAGAAGAATGTGGGTAATGGAGAGCTAGGGTAATGAAATTAGATTATGATTTTCAATGTTTATTTATGATGTGTGATCTTACCAGCTTCTAAGGCATCATGTTCTTCTATGTCCCCAAGCAATTTGTACACAGTGCCAGAGCCAGACAACACTGTTTTATTGTCAATACGTTTCACAATCACTGAACTGTGCCAAAAGTTTTCCTCGGGATCTCCACTTCATATAAAAAAAAGAAAAATAAATGAGGTTGTTGAAGCAACAACTGCATTCACTTGTGTCTTTAATTTTTCCAACTAAAATGCTACGGGAAACAAAAAAACACACTTTTCTACTGGAAAGTTCCACTTGCAATATTGAAGCTGTGAAGCTCAAGTGAAGTGGTTTTTCGGGTACCTGGCAAAGGGCTACCGTTTCCTCTTTTTGAGCAGTCATACCGCATAATTATTATATGATTCTCAACAGTGATTTAGTGGCTCAGGAAACTCTAATATCTTTGTCTTGCACAAACTTTTCCTGCCAATACACAAGTGAAGAATCATCAGACCTAAATTCAAACAGAATTCAACTGAGTCAGGTTGTCTACAAAGGTAAAGGGAAAGAATGGACTGAATTTCATCCCTTCATGCAAATCAGCACATCAAAACTATTCACCTTTTATGTCCCTCCACGCAAACCCCTCTACACTGATCAAATGGTTTGATGATCCACTGACTCAACACATGTTTTGATCCATCCTTCACAATGCTTCCGGTTGACCTTTGTGAAGTCGGCCTTTCACTCAGCACAGGTTTACTTGCATTGCCTAGAAATGTGAAAGATACGCATAACTTTACCCATAATATCTGTTTAGTTTGATACATAATTTCAACAACATTTCCATCTATAAACACATTTATTCATATGTGCCTGATATAGCCTGAAATGTCTTTCATGTGAAACCGTGGGTCATTTCACTACACTTGCTCATGTGTTCATTCTTTACTGGCAGATTAAAAAGCTTCATCTTTTTTTTTTCTTTTGGTTAAAGGAAAACAAGTGTCTATGCACTGCAGCCTGACAACCCTCCTAACACAAAGCTAGGGCCAAGGCAGGTGCCCGACTGAATAATATGGAAGTTCATGTGACGACCATTGGGTGCACCCTGTCAAGTAAACCACAAGGCAGTTGCTAGGTCAAACCCCGTGAGACTTACCATTCCATGTTACATTACCAGCTTGTGTCTTTGTCTTGTTTTTCTCTGATGGAACAGACAGCTTCTTTATTTCTGGTTCATTTGGTGGTTGACTTGCCTTGGGCATTACTTCGACTTCAGTATCAGTATCGTCTACTACTCTGTCCGAGTCCTCACAACTACTGGAAGTGTTCTCGATCACACTTGTCATATTGCCCCGCCCAGGGAGAAAACTCTCCTGGGGTGAGTCATGGTCCTCAGCAGCTGCTGACTCACATGTAGACTTGCCATCAAAATACAAGGCATGTTTTCTAGGGCTGTTACAGCCTTCCTTTTGGGATATCTTGGCAGGTGTTTTGTCTTCAGTGTCAGACACAGCCAAATTTGACAAAATTTTAGCAATTTTACCTTTCAAAACTGGAGTTTCCACCTTACTTTCATTTGTACTTATTTTAACAGGAGAAAACTCATGACTAGATATTGTTAACAATCCCTTTTTGGTAGTTTTTGTGGGAATATTATTGTTCCCTTCAGGGAGTGTGACAGACAGTTTATCAGACAGGTTCAAAGTTGTGGCGTTGGAGCTAAATTCTAGTGCTGACAGGGATGCTTTGGGAATGGTTTCTGTTGGATTTATCAGTTCGTTTTCCTCATGACTACAGTTATCAGCAGATGCCACTGTTCTTCCCTGCATTCTCTGTAACAATCTTGCCTTTTGGCTGGGGATGGTAATTTTCCTTGTCACAGGTTTAGAACGGGAACTGGAGAGGAGAAACTTTCCTTCTGTTCCTGAACTTTTTCTCAAAAGCCACTGATCCTGTACCTCCTGAAACAATAGAAAAAGCATTTCATGTTATTCGGTTTCTACTTGGTTCATTAAGAGCTCAGAAATATTAACAAACAGCAAATTTACAACCTATGTAAGTTCTGCATCTCTGGGTTAGAAATACTATATTTACATAAAGTAACTTATTAATCAAATAAGCTGCTCAGCAGAAATTTCTGGTAAAATTCAAGTTTGCATGTGTGTTAAAATTCACAAGAAGACAAAAGAATACACAGAGGAATTTATACATTCTTTGAGGTAAGTCTTTGCAATATTTAACCCTGTTATATTGTCTTTTTGATGTAACACGCAAACCTTTGGCACAGGACTGGCCCGGTACAGCTTTTCAAATTCATTAATTCCCCGAAAGGTATTCATCTGGAAAATCAGAAGAAATGTTGTTTATTATATCCAGAGAAATTGGTACAAATGATAATCTGATTGACTACTCTACACCATTCCAATTTGTAGCTGCCAGCGAAAAGGAATACAGGCAGGCAAAAAATTTGAAGAGCAAAAAGTGTGAAAGATGTGCAAACTTGTGGAGTTACTGATATTCCTTAACTAGCTAGGGTGGTTAATAGGAAATTGACATCCGTGCATCTATGCCATATCTTGGACAACCAGAATAGTGTGCAATCAAAATCTTTAGCATAGATTTGGCTTTCTCAAAACTAAGGATTTCATTGGCCTGAAACAGTGGCAGCCTGCCATGACAAATAAAAAGGCTGACTGGGATTGATGCTTTGGCTATTTGGCTTTACCTCATTGCCAAATTTCTGGTGTTTTTAGTGATACCATCATTTATGCTGTTTTTGTTGAGAAGAAAGTATTTTTCGACCAGGACGAAAAGACATGGCGTTATGACTCTGTGTCAGGTCAAAACACAGTCACAAGCCAAAGCTGCCACGTAATACATATAACACTAACACAAGCTGTGGCAGTTGTAAAGACTAGGTTGATCCTTTGGTTAGTCAGTGAGCTCCTTCTCAGATGTTCAATGTGAAAAGCTGGTTCCACAACGAACTGATGTCATTCTATCATGATGCAACAACCTCAACTTTAAAACTCCCCAAATTGGTCCTGAAGTGACACAGGTGGATTGACATGATACTTTTTTCTATGCTTGAAAAAGGTCACAATATAAACTTAAAACAGCATCATCACTTTCGGCTTTTGTATCACCACAATTACGTTTTCAACATTTTCGTATTAAATGGCACTTATCCGTTTCACTGTGCTGTAATGTCTTAATGATTACTCTTTCATGGTTGTACTATATTTGCAGTGCGTCTTACAGAACACATAAATTATCCGAAAGTGAACCAAACTTTAATACAAACAGCTGTGTGCAACAACAACAAATACGCTACATATACAATATCTATTCGCTTGTTCTGTGCTTGCAACACTCAATCGATCATTCACACAAACATTCGCGGACAGTTTTACCTTAATTTAGTTGATAAACAGACGAAAAACAACATTTTAGGGCACATTTAGATTGTTTTTTTTCGTTGTAAATCCCGCGTTCGTTAAACTGCCATAAACTGACGCGCATTTCCGGTTGCTTTTGCGACATACGACACAGGGTAAATAATAAACCCATACTAGAGACAGACACGGACTACTATGTTTTGCACATTTGGTAAGGTTTTCATTTTTATATCTTCGTTTACATTTAGATACATTTGTGTTAATTTCAGATAAATCTCCGAGTTTTCTATGCTTTTTAAATTGCTTCCAGGGGGATAACGTAAGATGCTAAAAGAATTTTAAAGCGCACATACTAAGCGTATGAGCCTACCAATGCTATTTTATTCGTGAAATCTTGTCTAACCTAGCACAATGCAAGTGTCAGTATAAATATATGGTATGAATGTACACTGTCGTGGAGATTACGTATGTGAACACAAATATTTTGTTTTATGAAGTCCGTCCTTCGTCTTGAAAAATGGTCTTAAATTTATGATAGTTAGATGTGGTTAGAAAGATGGAGACAACTATGAAGAAGAAATAAGTTATAACTTTCTCTCGGGGTTACGAAGTGATTTCACTTCAAGAGAAGTAAAACAGTTGGGGCATTACGCAAATGGAGGATTCCTGTGCAACAACAGTAGGAAGGCAACTCTGTCAAGACTGACATTTCTTTTTTGCCCGAATCAGGCGTAAGTTGGGCCCAACTGATAAACTAGGCTTAGCTAGCGTGGTCACCTTATACCTCCCTACGATAACGTAGCGCCCAGCGCCAATCATACAGACGGCCATGAAGACAATTTCTTTAAAAATAGGACCTCGAAACCTATATTACAATGGGTATGCACGGATTCCCAGAGTCGACCGAAGATTAATTAAGTCACAGCCAACATGGGTAAAGCTTCTTTTAACAGCAGTCCAATTGGTTAAACTTTTGAATCAAACATATGATAAGCTGAACCAACGTCTGCCCCGTTTTGAATTCAATCTTCCACAGAGTGCTGGCTAGGTACCTGCTGGCTGTTCGAAATAAACTGTTGAGAATGAAATCCAATGTCATCAGTACCCCTGGATGAGTGTTTTTCGCTCTTTTGTACTTACTGTGTAAGCGCCGTTTTAAAATGTGAAAGTGCGAAGAATTAGTCATTCAGGATTCCAAGTCTGTGTCTATTGTGCGGTTATATTTTAAGGCAATAAAAGAGCAAAAAAGAAATAATTAATATAAGTTACTTCGGAAAAAAATTTCAAACAGCCAGCGGGCACCTGACCAGGACTTTGTGAAAGTTTGAATTCAAAACATGTCAGACGTTGGTTTGACTTGTTCGATTCAAAAGTTTAAAAGGCTGGATTACTGTTAAAAGGATGGTTTACTGATGCTGGCTGTGATACAATTACACTTTGGTTGACTCAGGGAAGCGGTGCATAGCAAATGTATTGTCGGGCTTGAGCTGTTGTTTTTAGTGAAATTGTCAGCATGGAAGTTTTTATGCTGGGTGCTATCTTACAGCACTCAAAGTTAACAATGGCATTCAGTTTCTTATCTGAACTTCTGTTTGATTTGGTAAACTACTACTTTAGCTTGTGAATGATGTAGCGCTGCTGTGAAATGGTTGCCAGTAGATGACGTGTGACATGAAGCAAAAATAATACACCCACAAAGTTACAATTAGATACATATGGTATTTTTTTAATTGCAGTTTTTTTTCCACGTTTACAAAATGGTTTCTATCCAAGGGCTACCTCCCTTGCCTCGCTGCTTCAACGGACTTCTGGGATTGGACAGTAACCAATGGAAGGAGACTGAGCGCACACATACTCTGAGAATGATGATAAACTCGGGGCTGTCTGCAGAAGCCAATTTGTGCAATGGGGTTGAAAATGGGTCAGATTCCAAGTCCAGCTCATCCCAACGGAGAATCTAGACTTTCACCACAAGCTAAGCTGGGATCTGCCTTGTCCTGCCTCAGACAGGAAATGGTAGGCTTTGTTTAACTTTGATCCTCTTTACCAACTGAATAAACATGGCAGGTGAAAAACAACTGCAACAGATCACAGTTTCATCGGATTTTATCATGTGAACAACTTGTTGCGATATTTTTCTAGTTAATGCGTGTAGAACTGAGAGACTGAAATAGTAGCATTCAAGTTCAATACAGACTGACAAAATTAATTGTTTGGTGATTATGGCAATGATATGGGCAGGGAACATTTACACAGAGAGTGAATAAGCTTTTGAAGAGTGCAGATTCCTTGGCTGGTATTTGCAAATAGTTAATCAATGTAAGACAAATTTCACTGATACAAAGAATGAGAGTAAACTTAAGCAGTTCCCTAAACATGTACATCAAAGTAAATGTTTAATCTAGTAAACATGTATATACTCAGTCAGTAAAGTAAATGTGCATTGAAATTTCCTGATATTAAAAAAAGGGCAAATGATTAAGATCATGAAAGCATGTTCCACTTTAGGATCTGCAGTGACAGAAAATATCATGTCATACATTAAGGGAATGGACCACATGAAGCTTTTGCCATGTGTTCGATATTGTAAAATCTCTGAAATACCAGTTTTATTTCTGATTACTTTGCCATTACAAACCTTTGTCAGTTCAGTTTAAAAGACGACCTAGTCGTGCAATGCCGATTTTAAATGAATGTAATGAAGCGGTAGGTATCCTGGCGGCAGGATTAACACAACAGGACGTTGCAATATACCTGCATTTTCATAGAAACACAATTGCAGCACTTGCATGGTGTCAGAGAAATTTTCAGGATGAGGGGTAACATTTTTGTTCTGGACATCTTAGGCTTGGGAACTATCAGTTTCAGCCTCATTCAGTTACTGACCTTCAGAGAAGTTGATACCAGCAACAATCTGTGGCCTTTTCATTAAAATAGGTTGCTGGCCACCTTCATATAAGTGGAATGTTCCTGAGTATATTGTAAAACAGCAATCAAATAAATTAATTCACTAATTTTTTACTTCAGGTGTACTTGAGACAGCTGGACATGTCACTACTTTGTCAACTATGGACCCTTCATGAGGCCATACAGGATTACAAGACGATGGTGAATGACCGCCAGTCAGAGACCAACTCCGAGTGCTCCTACAGCATTGAGCGGGATCTGGACTCCATCACCAGTGTGGAGGATTTTGAGGTGGAGGATTTGCTCCCAGACAAGCCCTTAGCAACAAACTCCCTGAGTAGCAGCACATCCAGTCTTCTGAGGCAAATAAGCCAGCTGCAGCACAAAGTTGACTTGGAATTTGAGTAAAGCTAAGTGTACCACATGATTAACTCAACTCAAAGTTTGAAGAAACATTTTGTGTTATACATTGTACTTTTTAATGAACTTTATTTGCTCTAGCATGATGTTAACTTAGAATTTTGGTCCGCTTTCCTCTAGAATTTTTGGTCAAGCTTATCAATCAAGTTAGGTTGGAATTTGAAAAAAGAAGCCAAATTAGAATTACAGATTCAAGTCAGCGTCAGCTCCTAGCAGTTGTAGTTTTTTGTGTAAAACTAAGTCTGATACATTTTAAAGCCTTCTTGCAGGTTGAGAACAGCTAAGTCATTTTCAACTCAATATTGTCTTGGGAGACTGAGTAGTCACTGACAATTTTGAAGTCTAGCCAGAATTTAAAAGTTATTGTTATAACTCAGAATAGAATGAGGTTTTGTGTACAGTAAAGGCAGTTTCAAGTCTGAGTTGCTGTGGGTATGGGAAGGTGGCATATTGGTTAATCTTGGGAGGTGGTGTGAAGGAGGGCCTTGAGCCATTGTGATGTCAAAAATGGATTGTAGTGTCAAAATGAAGCTTTTGTTGTTCGGAGTTGCCTTTTGTATCTGTTGAAAAAGGGGTTTGATATTTTCTTAGGAAAATAGCATACATTTATATTGCAAGTGTATGCCACCTTTTATTCAGTTTAGCAATGATATGACTGAAGCAAGTTTTCAGTTCTGTTAATTCTCTTTTCCTAGAATATTATATGAAGTATAGATTGATGAATTGGACATCCTGCACAGGTGTTGGAGATGGTTATTAATAACATGTAAACAATGGTGACTATTTTATCCCGTATAAGTTGACTGGGAATTGATTTGCCAAACTTAGCTGTCATAAAAGTGTCTAACAAAAATTGTGTGCGGTCATCTGGAGTACTGTAGATTGGTACCTTATACATATCCAGCATATAGCATGCTGTACAGTTGTGCAGATGTGATGTGTGAGTTACTCTGATCAGGGTTTATTTCTGTTTGTAAACAATACCAGAATCAAGGTGACATTACTGAGTGGATATTTCCCCTTTTCATAGACGATACATGTATAAGAGGACATTTTGTGCTACATTTTTGGCTGTTATGGGAGAGTTAGAGATCTTCAGTGTTTGTGCATAATCATTGGAGGAGTTTTTATCAGCTTGGAGGGAACTTTATCATAAAAGGGAAAGCTGATAGTTTTTTGAACGTGGTCTATTTAGTGGTTGTATGGTTTTGTAAGTAGTTCGTGTGTTCATGATGATCTTTCTTTTGGTTGGACTTCATTGGAGAGATTTGTTGATACAAATGTCACATTGAAAAGACACAAGGAATAGGTAGCACTTTTTTTGTCTTCACATTTTGTATTAATGATATAAGTTTTTTGTTTTACTTGTCTTAGGGGCCATTGAATATTTGATCCAGTTTTGAAATTAGCATTGTTGGTATATAATATAATACTCCATAATATACAATCTAGTCTTAATGTTATATTTATCTTCACTTACATATTTTTATTAAGTATAGTAGATCTATTATAAGCTTGGAAGACCTAGGATTTACGATGTATTTACCTGCCTGTAATTAAGCATGTCTACTCTTCTCTTTTACTGTTATGGATCAGATAGTTTTATATCCCAAGTCATTTATATTATAGAGACCATTGGTTATGCGGCAAAATTACTGTAATTCTTCAACCTTTTCGCATGTTTGCAAGGTATTTGTCCAGGCATATTCTAAAGGCATTATAAAATTATATGTTATGTGATGCCCTAAAGCTGACCAACCTAACCAATGTAGTTTTGTCTGTAAAATCAAATTAAAAAGGTGTACAAGTTGCGCTGAAAAATGCTCTTTGATATGCGAAAAGGTTGAGAAATTAGGGTATATCAAAGTATACATTGTAAAAGGGGCCAAATTGACAAAACAGACCAAACTGTGCTCCTGGCAGGACTGCTCAATCTAACACATTTCATTTTTTTTGTGTGTTTAAAAGATTGCTGGCTTTGACCTTCATATCTCAAGTTCTTTGAGCGTCACGCTAGTTCAATTAAATTAAACTTTGATGGTGGTGATATATGATGATGTGATAATTGACGGCCAGGATTGGTGAGCTGATCAGCATTATGGACACACCATTATTTGGTGGGAAGGGATCCAGAGCAAATAATTGATTCAGAAACCCCTGATTCAATTTTCCTACCAAAACCAGTAGGTCAGATTAGCAGATGGGGGATAAAATTATCAGGAGCAGAAATACAGATTTTTGCATCTTGTGTATACATGTTTGTGAGTGAGAGTCATTTTCCTGCCAGAGAATTTCATCGGCACACCGTTTCAAAAACTCCAACTGGTATTGGAATTTGCTTCATCAAACATTGATGGGACCGTAAACTAAACGATGATGAAGTATCACCATAATTATTTGATTTAATTGAACTTCACTTCAGTGTAATTACAGTGAGATCAGGTGTTAACTTGTGTGCGTAACTATATGACACACCAGCAGTGCCCTACCTATGCTGTGACCCCTAGTGACTTCCAGGAGATCCTGAGATCTCAAATCGCTGTAACTCAGTCATGTCACTACCGTCGTATAAGGAAAATATTCTTGATTACACCGTAAAACACCAGTCAAATAAAACACTGTCGTCTGCAATTATCAAGTAATTTGTGTGGTTTTCCAGAATAGGGTTAACAAAAGGGGGGTTTTCTTCCAAGAAACACTTACAAAACATTTGCTCTCTTTGAGTCTTTTATTAAGAAAAGTCAGCAGATGCCGGACTAGCTGATTCTGTGGTTTGACTTGGAGGAGGATTGCCATATAAAAAATAGTCCTCACCAAGCAAGAATACATTTTCCACACAGTAGTTTACATACAGACTGACTTTTAGTTTATTAGGTCCCAGATGTAGTGGCGTTGACAGTTGTGTTTGTGCAGATTTCTCTTCAAATATTTTGTTGTTTTGTGGTAGCTAGTGCAATACATATCACCAGTGTGTGTTCATGTTTTTGACAATTTGCAGTATGCAAGTTTATACACTATTTTGTAACGCTCCTCTAAGTGTAATTTGTCTACAAAACATATGTAACACAGGACATACTGAGTATATAAGTGATTAAGTTAAGCCAAAAGCATGATGAAGCATGTGACATAACAAATTGAACGCCTAACTTCCCACAAGCAAATATAAGCTACCAGTATACCTAATGTGGACATTAGGGAATTTCAGGTTTTTACCTACAAGTAGGAATTTGTGCTTCATTTGCCTATGAGTAGGAATTTGTGCTTCATTTGCCTATGAGTAGGAATCTGTGCTTCATTTGCCTACGAGTAGGAATTTGTGCTTCATTTGCCTACGAGTAGGAATTTGTGCTTCATTTGCCTATGAGTAGGAATTTGTGCTGTATATGTGTATAATGTTATTCACTACTGATCGTCAAAATATCATGGGGGCCTCCGTGGCTCAGTCGGTTAGCGCGCTAGCGCAGCGTAGTGACCCAGAAGCCTCTCACCAATGCGGTCGCTGTGAGTTCAAGACCAGCTCATGCTGGCTTCCTCTCCGGCCGTACGTGGGAAGGTCTGCCAGCAACCTGCGGATGGTCGTGGGTTTCCGCCGGGCTCTGCCCGGTTTCCACCCACCATAATGCTGGCCGCCGTCGTATAAGTGAAATATTCTTGAGTACGGCGTAAAACACCAATCAAAAAAAAAAAAAAATCAAAATATCATTTCCTTGAAGTAAACGGGCATAGTATGGAGACATTATCACAGTTTTTATACACTTATCAAATGTCAGGTTTTTGTTCTGTGATTGCCAAACATTATGCAGTTGTGAAACTGTGATAAAACTTTAAATAGTGTGTGTGTCAATCACAGCCTTGGATAGTTCAAGGGCAAAATTTGCGGAGAATCAGTGTATTTTTTTTTACATTTTATCTGGACTGTTGTTGAACAGAGTCACATATTGATCAAGGCACATATGATTACTGGGTACAAGTGATTCACATATTTTTATATAAACAAACTTTAAAACAAAACATTTTAATTTTGCTTTCTTTTCATCTAATTACATGAATGTTGAATGTTTAGTTTGTTAGTGTGGTTTTGTATTGAATTTGAGAAGTTGAAGACAAAGTTTACTGTTCAAGTTAGGGTTATGACAAAAAATCCAAAGATTACCAGTGATTCCTGTCTTTATTTAAAAAAAATTTTTTCTGTCATAAAATGCGAAAAAAGTTTTGTGTCATATTCTTCATGTTGCCATAGTTCTTGTTGCGTGTGTGATGAGAATTTTGTTGATAATATACACTTTAAATGTTACTTGTTGCCCCTAGTTATAGGTGAGTGATTGACGCATGAAATTGTCAAATTTGAGATAAAGTAACAGTGATTCTCTGTGTCTCAGTCTGATTGCAGAACCAAAATGCGAAGAAAGTTCTGTAAATTGTGATAGTGCACCTTCAATGGCTGTGTTTTCAAGTGCCATTTTTGATAGTTTCTTAAGCATGCTACATGAAATTCAAACCTCGACCTTTTTTAAGACTTCATAGGCTTAAATATTATGTGAGTGTAATTTCTCATTTTTGTTTTGCTGTGCCATATGAGTAAGGTCCAGTTTTACACTCCTGTCTAGACTGGACTTCAGGTGTACCAAATTTGTGCTTGTTTATGCTGTTGCACAGATGTTGATACTGTGTTTTTTTTAGGCTCACAGTTTTGTATGCCATACTTCTTTGTAATTGTTGTTATTTTCTTGCAGTCAGTAACCTTTTTTGTAGAAATCATGTTCTAGTCATTTTATTTGTGCTATTTTTATTGTAAGACTTTAGTTTAATCCTAATCGCAGTGTATGTGATAAAGATTATGCTTACAACATATGAATATAATTCTCACGAAACTACGTTTCTGCCTACACTTCAGAAAACATTATTATCATGACAAAAAGTCTTGATTACTGCAGGAAAAAAAAACGTGTAATAAATTGCACCATGGCATGTTAAATCCAAGTACGGGTATATTATTCTGATTATATTCAGACAGTAGTTATATCATACACAACCGAAGAAACTTCTGCCCTGCAAATCTTAATTAATTGACCGTTCTTGTTTTTTTTTTGCTGGTGATAGTGTTTTCTTAATCCATGCACTGCTACATGGCCTTGTAATAATTTATTGGGTTCGTGTAATCAGTGGATTGATTTTCAGTGACAGTGTTTTGGTGCAAATGTTAAGACTGAATGCTGGCATTGAGTTGTGATTTAGATGATGTTATTGTTTGATATTAAATGCAGGTTATCATGTAAAAAATTTCTGTTTTTAGCTGGGGTTCTGGGAAACCTAACTTCATGTCTTCTCCGGATCCTACTGAAAGTACAGTAATCCAAAGAAATCCATCTAAGAGCAAGATTTTGCAACCAGATTGCAAATCACACAAAAAAAAATATAACACTTTATCTGTGAAGCAGAGGGTGTTGATTTCGTATAATTGGGTGCCATCTTGCACAATGACAGACCAATCAAAAGACAAAACAATTACTAGAGATGCTTAGGCACAGCTAAATATTTTTTTCAAAAAAGGTTTCATGTGATATTTGAGATTCACTCCTAGACAAGAAATGACAAATTCAGCTGAATCAGGAGTTTAAAGATGTTGGTTCCTGACAATTCCTTGTTCCCTTACATATCTGCGTGTCAAAAGCATCAAATCAGCCTTAAACATGGGAAACGTTAGTGAAGTTACCACAGTAGTAAATTATTAGGTTGTGATAATCTATTTTGTTATCACTTATTCACCCCACTCTTCCATATCAAAAACAAATATGCATTTATCAAAACATTAACACCAGATTGTTTTTGTGAAAGGCATATTTATTTTTTTAATACTGTGTCTAAGCCCTGTTGTATTCTTGTGTATCAGTCTGAAGGAAATCTGTTACTTGTGCCCCATGCGTTTACCTTTAGACTTGTTGTTGAATGTAGCAAACTTGTTACCAGACCTGCAGCAGGTTAGCTCTGGTTATTCACCGAATACATACTGACAAATCTGATAAGAGGGACGAGCTATGTAAGATACTTTGTTTTCCGTCAGTGTCAAATTTATGTAATTTAACAGGTCTTATTAAATTAATATTTCTCTGATATTTTGGTATGGATTATGGAAATCATTTTACGGAAAGTGTTTGTTTCTTGAGATTTTTCTCACAGAAATATTTTGTGGTATAATTGTTTAAGAAAGGTTATGTCCAGTACTTAATGAAGGTTCATTTTGGATATATGCAGCAGGCTGAATCACAGTCAGATAAGTGTAGGAGGGCCAACTTTGTAGTTTTTGTTATGAACAGAAGAATCAACTGGAGTGCAGGAAACTTGTGGAAGATATACTAATGCAGCACTTTTTGCAGAGAAAAAAATTATAATTTGTGCTTACTTCATTTCAACAGGTAAACAAGTAAATCTTTTTCAGAGATATTATTTTGTGAGGCTACATAGTATCAGAAGTGTTGACCGAGTTGTGATATAGCAGAAGCCTCCAGGTGGTTACACTGTAACCATAAACATGGGAATCCAGAAGTCAACAGGATTCTTTACACACAAAAAAAATACTACACAGTTTTAGAACTGCTCGCACAAAAAGTTGAAGGATCAACTAAAATATATTTTTACTGGCAGTTATCTTATGATGCGATATTTTGCATGTGTGGACAAGTGACCATGTATTTGGCATACTATAGTTAAACCCTCACATATTATACATATCTATACCGGCTGAAATAAAGCATGTTGAAAAGTTGGAAGATTTGTTGTACATTGTATTTCTCCATCATTACATGTTGTACCAAAAGTATAACACATCCTCTGGTTAGCACACCACAGTGACGCAATGACCTATTAGCCTCTCACCGATGCGGTCGCTGTGAGTTCTTCCAGCTCATGCTGGCTTCATGTCTGGTCGTACGTGGGAAGTTCTGCCAGCAACCTGCTGGTGGATGTGGGTTCCCTCAGGCTCTGCCCAGTTTCCTTCAACAATAATGTTGGTCACCGTCGTATAAGTGAAATATTCTTGAGCACAGCGGTAAACTCCAATGAAATAAATAAATAAAAAGTATAAATATATTTAGATTACATAAAAAGTGATTGTTGTTGTCATCATCAGTCTTGAAAGACTTGTCACATGTATGCTCTTATGACAGTTTTATATTTGTTTAGTCAAAGAAATAAAATAATAAATTCTATCAGTCAATAGAAAATTGCGACAATCTGTATTTGAATTTTGATGCAGATGTAACAAGATGATATATAGAAGCGCTATCTACATGTACCTCCCTTTAGTCTAGAGGTAGAACCGTGAACTCCACACCCAGATATCACTTGTTCAAATCCCCATCTGGTAAGCCCACGGATGATCTGTACAGATTTACTCTTGTCAGTTTACATGTATGCATATGAACATGTTTGCAATAACGTGAAAGGCCTGCAGGTACATATCTTATGGCCATTGCCTCTTTCAAATGTTAAAAGTGTGTTGATATGTTAAAAGTGTGTAGTCTTTCTCTGGGTTATGGCTGGTTTCCTCCCCCCAAAAACCTAACCACTATTATATAAGCTAGTGATTATCTTGCACATGAAACATCAGTCAAGTAAATCACTGAAAGCACCAGAAAAGAGAAAAAAAGAATGAAAATATTGTTAGTGGACAGCTAAGGTATCTGCATGAAAAAGAGTAATCATTGTCCAGTATTCACTTTCTAAAAACAAGGAATATGGTTCACATTCATTTCCGAATCTGATGGCCTTAACAAAACATTCTCTTTGTATGGTTCACATTCATTTCTGTATCTGACTGCCTTAACAAAACATTCTCTTTGTATGGTTCACATTCATTTCCGTATCTGACTGCCTTAACAAAACCATTTCTTTGTATGGTTCACATTCATTTCCGTATCTGACTGCCTTAACAAAACCATTTCTTTGTATGGTTCACATTCATTTCTGTATCTGACTGCCTTAACAAAACCATCTCTTTGTATGGTTCACATTCATTTCCGTATCTGACTGCCTTAACAAAACCATTTCTTTGTATGGTTCACATTCATTTCCGTATCTGACTGCCTTAACAAAACCATTTCTTTGTATGGTTCACATTCATTTCCGTATCTGACTGCCTTAACAAAACCATCTCTTTGTATGGTTCACATTCATTTCCGTATCTGACTGCCTTAACAAAACCATCTCTTTGTATGGTTCATATTCATTTCTGTGGGTGACTGCCTTAACAAAACCATTTCTTTGTATGGTTCACATTCATTTCCGTATCTGACTGCCTTAACAAAACATTCTCTTTGTATGGTTCACATTTATTTCTGTGTGTGACTGCCTTAACAAAACCATCTCTTCTGTATGGTTCACATTCATTTCTGTGTGACTGCCTTAACAAAACCATCTCTTTGTATGGTTCACATTTATTTCCGTATCTGACTGCCTTAACAAAACCATCTCTTCCATATGGTTCACATTCATTTCCGTATCTGACTGCCTTAACAAAACCATCTCTTTGTATGGTTCACATTCATTTCTGTGTGTGACTGCCTTAACAAAACCATCTCTTCCGTATGGTTCACATTCATTTCCGTATCTGACTGCCTTAACAAAACCATCTCTTTGTATGGTTCACATTCATTTCCGTATCTGACTGCCTTAACAAAACCATCTCTTTGTATGGTTCACATTCATTTCCGTATCTGACTGCCTTAACAAAACCATTTCTTTGTATGGTTCACATTCATTTCCGTATCTGACTGCCTTAACAAAACCATTTCTTTGTATGGTTCACATTCATTTCTGTATCTGACTGCCTTAACAAAACCATCTCTTTGTATGGTTCACATTCATTTCCGTATCTGACTGCCTTAACAAAACCATTTCTTTGTATGGTTCACATTCATTTCCGTATCTGACTGCCTTAACAAAACCATTTCTTTGTATGGTTCACATTCATTTCCGTATCTGACTGCCTTAACAAAACCATCTCTTTGTATGGTTCACATTCATTTCCGTATCTGACTGCCTTAACAAAACCATCTCTTTGTATGGTTCATATTCATTTCTGTGGGTGACTGCCTTAACAAAACCATTTCTTTGTATGGTTCACATTCATTTCCGTATCTGACTGCCTTAACAAAACATTCTCTTTGTATGGTTCACATTCATTTCTGTGTGTGACTGCCTTAACAAAACCATCTCTTCTGTATGGTTCACATTCATTTCTGTGTGACTGCCTTAACAAAACCATCTCTTTGTATGGTTCACATTTATTTCCGTATCTGACTGCCTTAACAAAACCATCTCTTCCATATGGTTCACATTCATTTCCGCATCTGACTGCCTTAACAAAACCATCTCTTTGTATGGTTCACATTCATTTCTGTGTGTGACTGCCTTAACAAAACCATCTCTTCCGTATGGTTCACATTCATTTCCGTATCTGACTGCCTTAACAAAACCATCTCTTTGTATGGTTCACATTCATTTCCGTATCTGACTGCCTTAACAAAACCATCTCTTTGTATGGTTCACATTCATTTCCGTATCTGACTGCCTTAACAAAACCATTTCTTTGTATGGTTCACATTCATTTCCGTATCTGACGGCCTTAACAAAACCATCTCTATGGTTCACATTCATTTCTGTGTGTGACTGCCTTAACAAAACCATCTCTTCTGTATGGTTCACATTCATTTCTGTGTGTGACTGCCTTAACAAAACCATCTCTTTGTATGGTTCACATTTATTTCTGTGTGTGACTGCCTTAACAAAACCATCTCTTCTGTATGGTTCACATTCATTTCCGTATCTGACTGCCTTAACAAAACCATCTCTTCTGTATGGTTCACATTCATTTCCGTATCTGACTGCCTTAACAAAACCATCTCTTCTGTATGGTTCACATTCATTTCTGTGTGACTGCCTTAACAAAACCATCTCTTCGTATGGTTCACATTCATTTCCGTATCTGACTCCCTTAACAAAACCATCTCTTTGTATGGTTCACATTCATTTCCGTATCTGACTGCCTTAACAAAACATTCTCTTTGTATGGTTCACATTCATTTCCGTATCTGACTGCCTTAACAAAACCATCTCTTCTGTATGGTTCACATTCATTTCTGTGTGTGACTGCCTTAACAAAACCATCTCTTTGTATGGTTCACATTCATTTCTGTATCTGACTGCCTTAACAAAACAATGTCTTCGTATGGTTCACATTCATTTCCGTATCTGACTGCCTTAACAAAACCATCTCTTTGTATGGTTCACATTCATTTCCGTATTTGACTGCCTTAACAAAACCATCTCTTCTGTATGGTTCACATTCATTTCCGTATCTGACTGCCTTAACAAAACCATCTCTTCTGTATGGTTCACATTCATTTCTGTGTGACTGCCTTAACAAAACCATCTCTTCGTATGGTTCACATTCATTTCCGTATCTGACTGCCTTAACAAAACCATTTCTTTGTATGGTTCACATTCATTTCTGTGTGTGACTGCCTTAACAAAACCATCTCTTTGTATGGTTCACATTCATTTCCGTATCTGACAGCCTTAACAAAACCATCTCTTCGTATGGTTCACATTCATTTCTGTGGGTGACTGCCTTAACAAAACCATCTCTTTGTATGGTTCACATTCATTTCTGTGTGTGACTGCCTTAACAAAACCATCTCTTTGTATGGTTCACATTCATTTCTGTGTGTGACTGCCTTAACAAAACCATCTCTTCCGTATGGTTCACATTCATTTCCGTATCTGACTGCCTTAACAAAACCATGTCTTCGTATGGTTCACATTCATTTCCGTATCTGACTGCCTTAACAAAACCATCTCTTTGTATGGTTCACATTCATTTCTGTATCTGACTGCCTTAACAAAACCATCTCTTTGTATGGTTCACATTCATTTCCGTATCTGACTGCCTTAACAAAACCATTTCTTTGTATGGTCCACATTAATTTCCGTATCTGACGGCCTTAACAAAACCATCTCTTTGTATGGTTCACATTCATTTCTGTGTGTGACTGCCTTAACAAAACCATCTCTTTGTATGGTTCACATTCACTTCCGTATCTGACTGCCTTAACAAAACATTCTCTTTGTATGGTTCACATTCATTTCTGTGTGTGACTGCCTTAACAAAACCATCTCTTCGTATGGTTCACATTCATTTCTGTGTGTGACTGCCTTAACAAAACCATCTCTTCGTATGGTTCACATTCATTTCTGTGTGTGAATGCCTTAACAAAACCATCTCTTCCATTGAAGTATTTATACAGCATACTACCTATCAATAATAACAACTGTTTGTTCTTGTGCGATTCCAGTCACAATTCAGTTCAATTAAAACACATGAGAACAGCGTGACAACACCCCTTGGATGTGACAAATGCCAGTGCTGCATGATCCTGGTTGCAACGACCTGCTTAAATTATATGTCTTTCAGTCCGCCATTAAAGTTGCACAAGACGTGGCTCCAATCCCATTATAAGACGGGGAATCTTCTATGTTCTGAGGACCTCAGCAGCAGTAAGTGTTTGACCATGCTATCTTGTGTGGTTCGCTCAAGACTTCTTGCCTTCCACCAATTTGGCATCATGTCACGTGGGAGAGTTTGCCAGTAACTCACCAAAGGTTAATGGTTTACTCCAGGTACCCCAATTCCTCCACCCTTAACAATGGAAACCACTGTTTAAGGGAGCAATTCTTGAGTATGGCATTTAGCAGTGATCAAATCAAATCAGTCACCAACACCTGTTTACTGAGTTACCTTCTGTATGGTTGTAAAGACTACCCTAATTCCTCAAATTGTTTACACAGGAAATAACAACTTAAAATGCAAATTATCTATCAAAGAAACCCAAGAGAGTGTCACCAATGCAGTCGCTGTGAGTTCAAGTCCCTTCGGCTATACCTGCCATCAATTAACAGCTTCTGTACTAGTATATCAAAAAAAAGGTGAAGGATTTAGGGTAGGCCATTCTATGAACAGTTTATTTTAATATGCCCTCAAGTCTTGTAGTGAACAGACAGTGTGGGTATTTTGAAAACTGCACCCATGGGAGCATTAGTCAGAGGTGCATAGATGACATGAAGAAAGTTTCTCCCTGTGCCAACTTTGATGAAAAACTAGATATTATCCAACGCTGTTTTCTTGAAGGTTTTATTATACGATAAGAATTACAAAAATGGCAGAATGTCTGACATGACAATGGATGAGATAAAGGATAGGATGGTGTGGACTGGTCTTTGGTGGATGTGGGCTTGCTGCACGTCTTCCTCTACTCCAGGGATGTATGGGTCACTGCTCACCTTCAGTTCGCAGGGTAAGCTGCTGGAAAAGCATAAAATGAACATATAAACTATGGTGAATCTCAAACATGTAAGATTTAATGCACAAAAAACAAAATGACAGAAATCTAATCTTTTCTGTTGTCCTCTGAATGACTGCGTGTTAAACATTTCACTTGAGATGGACAAACACACAGGAATGAATGATTGAGGTATAATGACACAATGACAAAATATTTCAGCCATAATGTGGTGAAAAGAACACCTTGAATCCTTTGAAGCTGGGTGAATTTGGCAGTTTTTATTTAGTATGACATAGGCTTGTTTGTAACAATATCGTACCAGCTCAACATCAGGCTTACACACTGCTTTTCTGCAAAGTGCTGACTGTCTGTAAACTAAGCCAAATTTTGAAATATCAACTGGAAAATGAAGAACACAAACAACCCACTTCTCCTGATTTTCATTTGTGTATTCTGATATTAGTGTGATGCTATGAATGAATTCTTCAAAACATGCAACATTTATTATATTTTTGTAAAATGTTTCTACAGCTCTCCAGGGTCAACATTTTTAATCACTAAAATTAATTTTCATAAAGGCCACTTGGTTTCTCCCTAAATCCTTTAGTATAGGCATACCTACTGATCTTTCAAGGATAAATTCATGTATGTCCCATATACACCAGGATACGATTAAACAATTAAGACATTTCAACATTACTGAGCACAAAAATTAAGAACAGTAGCAATTTCAGCTCTCTTTCCATTTTCTGGTAACAGCATTAGTGTTGATAACCTCCTGTCAGAAATCATTCCTACGAACTTACTTGGGAACAACCTTGATGCACACCCAAACAGCAAAACTTTGGACACTGACTCCAAATGATACAGCATCTGTGCTGCCTTTGGTTCCTTCTCCTGACCCAAGTGAGAATTTCAAATCAAAAACACTGTAACCTGAAGAATCTGCAAAAAATAAACAAATTAATTCATTTATGTATTTGATTTGTTTTTAAGGTCATGCTTAATTTCAGGCAAGCAATCTGGTGAGAGGAAACCGAACAGAGCCCTTAGGAAACCCACGACCATCCACACGTTGCTGTCAGACCTTCCCACATATGAACAAAATATAAACAAATAAAAACAAATATAAAATGTGTTAAACATCCATTATCTTAAACCGATACTGGTAGCTTGACTTTCTTTCAAAAATTACATATGAACTGTGATAAAACTAGCTACGCTTGTGGATGTGTGTCCTGATAAAGCTCGCTGTGTTAATCCTTCAGAGGACGTGCCTGTAGATATGGGTGTCGTGATAAAGCTAGCTGTGTTAAGGCTTCAGAGGACGTGCCTGTAGATATGGGTGTTGTGACTAAGCTAGGTGTGTTAAGGCTTCATAGGTTGTGCCTGTAGATATGGGTGTTGTGATTAAGCTAGCTGTGTTAAGGCTTCATAGGTTGTGCCTGTAGATATGGGTGTTGTGATTAAGCTAGCTGTGTTAAGGCTTCAGAGGCTGTGCCTGTACATATGGGTGTTGTGATTAAGCTAGCTGTGTTAAGGCTTCATAGGTTGTGCCTGTAGATATGGGTGTCATGACAAAGCTACCTGTGTTAAAGCCTCAGAGGCTGTGCCTGTACATATGGGTGTTGTGATTAAGCTAGCTGTGTTAAGGCTTCATAGGTTGTGCCTGCAGATATGGGTGTTGTGATTAAGCTAGCTGTGTTAAGGCTTCAGAGGCTGTGCCTGTAGATGTGGGTGTTGTGATTAAGCTAGCCGTGTCAAGGCTTCATAGGTTGTGCCTGTAGATATGGGTGTCGTGATAAAGCTAGCTGTGTTAAGGCTTCAGAGGCTGTGCCTGTAGATATGGGTGTTGTGATTAAGCTAGCTGTGTTAAGGCTTCATAGGTTGTGCCTGTAGATATGGGTGTTGTGATTAAGCTAGCTGTGTTAAGGCTTCAGAGGCTGTGCCTGTACATATGGGTGTTGTGATTAAGCTAGCTGTGTTAAGGCTTCATAGGTTGTGCCTGTAGATATGGGTGTTGTGATTAAGCTAGCTGTGTTAAGGCTTCATAGGTTGTGCCTGTAGATATGGGTGTCATGACAAAGCTACCTGTGTTAAGGCTTCAGAGGTTGTGCCTGCATATATGGGTGTCATGACAAAGCTACCTGTGTTAAGGCCTCAGAGGCTGTGCCTGTAGATGTGGGTGTCATGACAAAGCTACCTGTGTTAAGGCTTCAGAGGCTGTGCCTGTAGATGTGGGTGTTGTGATTAAGCTAGCCGTGTCAAGGCTTCATAGGTTGTGCCTGTAGATATGGGTGTCGTGATAAAGCTAGCTGTGTTAAGGCTTCATAGGTTGTGCCTGTAGATGTGGGTGTTGTGACTAAGCTAGCTGTGTTAAGGCTTCATAGGTTGTGCCTGTAGATATGGGTGTCATGACAAAGCTACCTGTGTTAAGGCTTCAGAGGCTGTGCCTGTAGATGTGGGTGTTGTGATTAAGCTAGCTGTGTTAAGGCTTCAGAGGCTGTGTCTGTAGATACGGGTGTTGTGATTAAGCTAGGTGTGTTAAGGCTTCAGAGGCTGTGCCTGCAGATATGGGTGTTGTGATTAAGCTAGGTGTGTTAAGGCTTCATAGGTTGTGCCTGCAAATATGGGTGTCATGACAAAGCTACCTGTGTTAAGGCTTCATAGGTTGTGCCTGTAGATATGAGTGTTGTGACAAAGCTACCTGTGTTAAGGCTTCAGAGGCTGTGCCTGCAGATATGGGTGTCATGACAAAGCTACCTGTGTTAAGGCTTCATAGGTTGTGCCTGCAAATATTGGTTGTGACTAAGCTACCTGTGTTAAGGCTTCAGAGGCTGTGCCTGCAGATATGGGTGTCATGACAAAGCTACCTGTGTTAAGGCTTCATAGGTTGTGCCTGTAGATATGGGTGTTGTGACTACGCTACCTGTGTTAAGGCTTCATAGGTTGTGCCTGTAGATATGGGTGTCATGACAAAGCTACCTGTGTTAAGGCTTCAGAGGCTGTGCCTGTAGATATGGGTGTCATGACAAAGCTACCTGTGTTAAGGCTTCATAGGTTGTGCCTGTAGATGTGGGTGTCATGACAAAGCTACCTGTGTTAAGGCTTCAGAGGCTGTGCCTGTAGATGTGGGTGTCGTGATAAAGTTAGCTGAGCTATAATAGTTTTTGGAGATTGCACCTGTGTGTACAATGACACCTGACTATGATGAAAAATCATGAATACCCATGTACCTGATTCTGTTAACAACTGCTGAAGCTCATGTACCCATGAAGTCAGGACCTTCGATCTGTTAGGGCCACTTGTCGTTTCTTCACCCCCACATCTCTCACAAACTTTAAAATAACCAATCCATGTATATGAGAATGCAAGTTTCAAACAAGAAATACTTGTATGTTTGAAGCCTGACACAACGTTCACTGATGTACATTCGTTTGATTTCTAAATTTTCTGACTGAAGAATTTTGGCAAAAGCACATGAACCAGACGACCCTTGTAGTGTCATCATGACACAAAAAAAAAACAAAAAAAAATACATTGACCAGGACAGTATATGGTATCCTACCCATTCGTGCAGTGGATTATTTAGACTCTGTGGTATTCTGAACAACCCATGCATCTTGCTTTAGATTCTCTTGTTCTCTGAACAATCTATGCAGCTTGCTTTAGATTCTCTTGTTCTCTGAACAACCCATGCATCTTGTTTTAGATTCTCTTGTTCTCTGAACAGCCCATGCATCTTGCTTTAGATTCTCTTGTTCTCTGAACAACCCATGCATCTTGCTTTAGACTCTCTTGTTCTCTGAACAATCTATGCAGCTTGCTTTAGATTCTCTTGTTCTCTGAACAATCTATGCAACTTGCTTTAGATTCTCTTGTTCTCTGAACAACCCATGCATCTTGTTTTAGATTATCTTGTTCTCTGAACAACCCATGCATCTTGCTTTAGATTCTCTTGTTCTCTGAACAATCTATGCAGCTTGCTTTAGATTCTCTTGTTCTCTGAACAATCTATGCAGCTTGCTTTAGACTGTTGTAATGTGAAATACAATCTTGCTTTCAAAATGGATTTCAGATACTGAACAATTCACACACCTTGCTTCAGACTATGTCGTATTAACTCTTTCTCTGTGTTCACTGAGACCAGCTCATGCTGACGCCTCAGCTCTAACGCCTGCACCTCCTCTCTGTGGATGGCCTTCAGGATAGGATATATCTTTTGAAATCTACAGCAAAATAACAGAAGTTGTTATAAAACTTCCCAAAGGCTCACAAAACCTAAAATAAAAAACTAAAAGACTGAAAAAAAAGTATCATAATGAGTCTAAGGTCATTTTGAAGAAAACTGAATGGTTAGGGTTTAATGCTACATTTACAGAAATTCATGAAGCCATTAGAAATCATCATGGCAGTTTTTAAGAAGAGAGGTACTTAAATTTTTAATCAGTTTATAGGCCTACTGTTTGTGTTTCAACCAGATTTTAAAATATCAAAATTTCTAATGGCATATTCGACAAGTGTGAAGACAAACGATTCACTTCTTATCAATGACATCAATGGCTGAACTGCTTATAATAATGCGTTTGGTATCCCGGAAATTAGAAATTCCTAGCCTGAATACTTTACTGACAGAAGCCTAAAAACCCGCTCTACGTATACATACAGGCTAAACCCCAGTGTTTGCATCTATATTATAGATGATATTTTAGTAGGGGCCTCCGTGGCTCAGTTGGTTAGCGCGCTAGCGCAGCGTAATGACCCAGGTGTCTCTCACCAATGCGGTCGATGTGAGTTCAAGTCCAGCTCATGCTGGCTTTCTCTGCGGCCGTATGTGGGAAGGTCTGTCAGCTACCTGCGGATGGTCGTGGATTTCCCCCGGGTTCTGCCCGGTTTCCACCCACCATAATGCTGGCTGCCGTCGTATAATTGAAATATTCTTGAGTACAACGTAAAACACCAATCAAAAAAAATATTTTAGTAAATTTAATTTTTTCCCAACCTGACATGTTAAACTGTTATAGGAGAAATCTTTGTATGTCTTACAAATGATTTGTTTCCTCATCAGCAGAATTCTCCTTGGCTTGTTCTGTCTCTGTGAATTGAAACTGTTTCGTCATTCTCTGAAGGGTAGTTTTTCTCACTTGTAGTGCTGACTGAATTTTCAGCAACTGGAAAAAAAAAAAGAAAAAAAACAAGAATACTGTAATGGGCACATGGTATGATTATGTCAGATACGAGCTTCTGTGGGATGAAACAAGTTATAGATGCTCCAAGTGGTCTCCATGAATACATCTCGTACCTAGACTTCATACTTTTTTGAAATCTGTAGATTTTTCTGAGTATAGTCTCTAGCTATTATTTACTTTTCATAAGCAATAGTTAACTGATGTTGTGCCCTGTTCCTGTGTTGTCTTGTTACGCTGAAATGGTTGTACAACTGTGATACCCACAATGCTCTGAGACTGTGTTTGATTCTGTTAAGCCGCCATATGGTTTTTACCGGTGAGAGCCTGTTGTCATTTCAGAAATGTTTTGAAAGTTTTCACTGTTATTGCTGATCTGACAGATGCAGATAACCTCCTACCATGTACATTCCAATGTATGGAAGCCCGTTAGCAGCATCGTACCTTTTGGTGCTACACATGCTGTTTCAAAGCTTTGAGTGATGGGAGTTCCATTCTGAGTCTACGGTGGGCAGTTTGTGCCATTACTGGGGAATTTACTGGATAATGGGTGTTCCCGTTGGTCACAAAATAAAGGGGCACATCTAAAGAACCTTAAAAATGGGGTTGGTGTTTACTTCTACGCCCTTTACATGGTGTCAGAAGTGGGATTGTGTCAGGAAAAAGTCCCTCTGTGATGGAAGTCGTCATTCCTGTGATCTGCTGGTTCCTGCCTTCTGGTGATCCTTTTAAGCCATTTTCAACTGTGTATTTAGAAATATGCCTCTAAATGCTATACTATGTTTCTGTTGTAATTGTCTCTGAATTTGTCCTGAAATCATATCGTGTGCACTTGTCTGTCATAAATATGTACTGAAAATGGCAACTGGTGATAAAGCTAGTGGTGACTGCTAGGTTAGCCGTTGAACCAGAACAGCTCAGAAGCCTTGTTAAAGGCCAGGATGAGATTATTTGAACGGCCAGAATGTAAGACATGATCAAAAACAAATGGTGGTGTTCCCGAACAGTAAAATGGACAAATTCACTGGAAAAGTACAGAGTGATGGAGAACCAGAAATTCACCACTTGCAGAATAACTGATGCAAACGGTGAGGAATTTCCATTCATAGGGTATGTTGAGCTGGATCAGGTAGCGTTTGAACACACTTTTCCAAGAAAGGGATTTCTTGTCATTAAGAACCCTGTTGATGAAGTAATTCAAGCAAGGAAAAATGACACTCCTGATGTTTTAGGATCAAACGTTGTTCGAGATATAAGTAGGAACACCCTATCAGATGTTCCAGGCCCAAAATGGAACCTATCTTGTCCCTGTATGAAGAGACTGGAGTAGTCAAGATGAACAGAATTTATGTAGCAGGAAATCAGTCTGTACTTGTGCCAGCATGGTCAGTGAAAGTCATCGAAGGATCAACACGCATGACAGTGGTAGCACCGTTCACAGCTGTTGCTGAAAAAATAAGCATACAAGTACCAACTCTACCTAAGGGATTGATGTCAAGGGATGTCAAGACCCTCAATCCTGACAGCGGGTACAAACAGGAGGATACAGTTACAAGTTGCGAACTTCACGGACAGAGATCTGTACTTAAGGCCCCGTACACCTACTGGGAATCTGAAACCAGCGGCAGTCGAACCTGGTATGGGCGTTACCTTAACTGTAAATGAAGCAATCATTGTCAACAAAACTTCAGATCAGCTGAGCACATAGCTGATGGACTGCTCGGACAGATGTCAACAACAGTTTGTCCCCTGAATGGAGATCTCAACTGCAGAACCTGATTCCCCAGCACGTTGAAGTCTTCAGTACTGGTGATGACGACATTGGCTACTGTGATGCTGTGGAACATCCCATTATAACTTCCCATTCGAGTCCCTCGTGAATGTGTTCCCTAAATCTTTGGCCTGAAGTTAGAGAGTATCTCCAGTCGGCATTAGACACCAGGATCGTAAGGGAGTCTTCAAGTCCATATCCTGCCCTCGTCGCATTAGTTCGCAAGAAGGATGGGAAGCTTCATCTTTGTTGAAACGATAGAGCATTAAATACCAAAACAAAGAAAGATTCACACCTGCTTCCACCTATCAAGGAAACTTTTGACGTTTTGAATGCTGCCAAATACTTTTGCTCTCTTGATCTTGCACATGACTTTCATCAAATTCCAATTCGAGCACAGGACAAAGAGAAAACGGCTTTTAGAGTAGGGACTGGTGGATTGTATGAGTATACCAGGATACCGTTGGCCTTAAGGGAGCGCCAGGGACATTCATGGGGCTCATGGACAAGATGTTTGGCGACCAGAACTTTCCAACCTTGGTTGTCTATCTGGATGACATTATGTGCTTTGGTCAGACATACACAGAGATGTTGGAGTGACTCGACATGGTCTTCACACGACTGAAGTCCTGGAACCTTTCAGTGAAACCCAAGAAGTGCCAGTTATTCAAGACCAAACTTCACTACCTTGGACATGTCATGTCGAACAAAAGTATTCTCCCTGACATCAACAAGACATCAGCTATTCCAGAGTGGGCCAAGCCAAAAACTGACACGTAACTGCGTGGTTTCCTTGAAATCACAGGTTACTACAAGAGATTTGTTAACAGTTTTTCCAAAATTGCTATGCCTCTGCATCAACTGTTCACAGGTCCGAGATCCACCAAGAACAGGAAATCCAGATCTACTCCTCTATGCGTTTGCGGCAGAATGTGACCGGGCAATGATGAAAATAAAACAGAATCTAGTTCATCCACCCATTTTGATTTACCCAGATTTCTCTGAAGCATTCATGCTTGAAGTGGATGCAAGCCATCATGGGTTTGGAGCAGTCCTTTCCCAGGAACAGGACAATAGGATTGTTGTACTAAGCTATGCCAGCAGAGCACTGCGACCTGCCAAGAAGAACATGGAACGATACTCAAGTATGAAGTTTGAGCTCTTGGCATTGAAGTGGGTGGTTTCCGAAAAATGCAGAGACCTTTTCAATGGATCAAAGTATACTGTAAATACAGACAACGACCCTCTGAGTTATATTCAGACAACTGATATGTTGGGAGGTACAGAGATGCGTTGGTTACCGCAATCGGACTTGAAGATCAAACACCATTCAGGGAAGTCAACTGCAATGCAGACTTGTTGAGTCGGAAGACACAACATTGTCCAGAGACCAACAGACTGGAAAACATCATTAGCCACAGTCACAACAGTTCTGAGCGACCTGTCAGTCATGTGTGGGCAGAAGAAGTTAAAGTGTTGCCGCACTGAATGCCCTCCTATCCTGTGGTGACATCGGACCTACCTTCTCTGTGCAGTGAAGAACTTGCGCATCTCCAGGAAAAAGATCTGAAGAAGTTATGGCCGAAGAAGTTATGGCCTAAGAAGTGCCTTCCCTGCATTGAAGTTACTCAGACAAGAGACTCCTGATGCAAAGAGGCTGCTTTCTTCTTGGAATGTAATAGTGCTGGAATAATCTACTGGAGTGTCCAGATAGACGGAGAACCTGTCAAGCAAGTGCTCTTACTATCTGTCATCAAGCAAGAGGTACTGTCTTCAGTGCGTGACTCCATTGGACACCAATGCCCGAAGAAGATTTTGAGTCTTTTAGTAAAATGGTGTTATTGGCCTTAAATGACAGGTGATAATGGTGTTATTGGCCTTAAATGACAGGTGATAATGGTGTTATTGGCCTTAAATGACAGGTGATGTCAAGGAATACTGTGCCAAATGCAGCCGTTGTCTCCTTGGCAAGTATGGGAAGAATGTCTAGACCACCATCACGTCACTATGTGCTCAGATAACCTGCTCAGTGACCCTTGGTCATACTAGCTATGTACTTCACTGTTCTAGAGCCTGGTACTGGAAATGTAGAGAAGGTTTTAGTTCTTACCAACATGTTTACAAAGTGCATACAAGCGGTGCACATGTCTTGTTCAGAGATTGGTACATCTGATTTGGTATACCCTGCAGACTGCAGAACAAGGGCAGGACTTTGAGAGCAAGATGATCCAGGAGTTGTGTGACACTTATGGAACTTTGAAGACCAGAAGTATGCCATATCACCCTGAACAGAACTGCCAGTGTGAGCGATTTAATCGCAACATGCGTAATTTGTTCAGCACCTTATTACCTGAACAGAAGAGGAAGTGGCCCTAGCTGTTGCCTGAGATGGTCTATGCATATAATGTTACACCTCATGCCATCACGGGTTTCTTGCCCTCCTACTTGTTTTTTGGACGTGAACCCAGACTTCCAACAGATGATATCCTGAAAACCTACAAAGAGGAGACAGTTCTGGAAACCGAGTGGGTTGTGAAACAACAGCAACATTCCAAGAATCAGAGGGTTCTTGAGAAGCAGGGTTGTTCAATGACACAAAATCCAGGACTGGCAGTCGGAATCTCGCAGATCGCCGGCGAGTCCAGTCAGGGAACCAAAGGTTTGTCGTAGGCAAGATTTATGGGGAAAAAGGATTCAACAGAGTATCGGATCATCATAGATGTACTACAGTCACAAACATTTGTGTCTGCGGATGCCTCCAGCCCTTCGGTAGGGCTCTTGTGCTCCCTTCTCCATGGTTACACCTCGAACCTAGAGTTTCTACTGTATCGACATCTGTAGATTTTTCTGAGTATACCCTCTAGCTATTATTTAAATTTTATAAGCAATAGTTAACTGATGTTGTACCCTGTTCCTGTGTTGTGTTGTTACGCTGAAATGGTTGTACAACTGTGATACCCACAATGCTCTGAGACTGTGTTTGATTCTGTTAAGCCGGCATATGTTTTTTACCGGTGAGAGCCTGTTGTCATCTCAGAAATGTTTTGAAAGTTTTCACTGTTATTATTGATCTGACAGATGCAGAAACCTCTGCCGAGTGCATTCCAATGTATGGAAGCCTTTTAGCAGCATTGTCCCTTTTACGTTTTGGTGTAACATATTCAGTTTCAAAGCTTTGAGTGGTTGTAGTTCCATTCCGAGTCTACGGTGGGCAATTTGTGCCATTTCTGGGGATTTATGGCATAACGGGTGTTCGCGTTGGTCACAAAATAAAGGGGCACTTCTGACGAACCTCAAAAATGGGCATTGGTTTTGGTCATTAGAACCGCTGACCTCTGCGCTCTTTACAATGTAAAGAAAAAGTGAGATGAGAAATGTAATATTATGGGAAAACACATACATGTAGATAACAAGACTGTTGTAGGCCCTTCTCGTATCCATTGCTCCTCCGATCCCTCCAACATGTCCACAGTTTCAACTGGTCATCTTTAATTGGCTCAGGCCAGAAAGAAGATGTAAACTCAAGCTGGACAATGAGCACTGTACAATAAGGGACAACTGCTTAGAATGTGCTCTTTTGTGATCTACAGTCCATGTACTAATGCACTTCCCTGAAAACTGTGTTATAAAAAGGCTTGAATTATTAAACATTTACTGGTAAGTAGACTTTTACTTATTTACAACTTGATTGGTGTTTTACACTGTACTCAATAACATTTCACTTAAACGATGCCAGCCAGTATTACGATAGGAGAAAATTAGGCAGAGCCTGGGGCGAAACCCACGACCGTTCACAGGTTGCTGCCAGATCTTCCTGAGTCAGACTGGAAGCCAATACGAGCTGGACTTGAACTCAGGGCAATGGTAAGAGTCTTCTAGGTCAGTGAATCACCCTAGCAAGCTAACCACGTCGGCCATGGCGGCCCCCTGGTAATTAATTAAACAAGGTTATATGAACTACCTCGATCCACATTTTACATTTCTGATATTAATTCAGCCATTCAGCTCGCTCCTACATGGTTATTAACAGTTATATATTATAACAGTGGTCCGTTACCCAATGAACATCTGATTATACCCAGGGTATGTCTGCAATAAGTAAATTTGTGCTGAAAAATTTTGTAACTACACACCAAAAAAGTACCTACCTGCTGCAAAGCCTCCTTCTTTTTTCTCAATTTCTGAAAGCCTTTCTCCATGCTTGCAATCTGCTACTAGTACTACTCACCAGAGCTTTAGTGTTACACATCGCAGAGAACGTGAAACAGTCAAGGTTTGTCAGGCCTGTCAAATACAAAATTTGTTCACTTTGCTATTTACATAACCATGTTAAAATGTTCTGTTTCTGTGAACTTTCACAATGAAAGATAAATGTTGTGACAACGCAAAATGAAAGTTACATCGCTTTACCTTATCTTGTGGCTCAAGTTGAGCGCCACATTCCCCACAATCCATTGCTGCCAATGTGTGAAGAGACTGGGGTCAAAATGACCGGGGTAAAATTTACTGGGGAAATACCCTAGCTATTCCGGGATTTCGATTTCCGGTTTACAAGATCTGCTGTGGTGTAGGGTTTTTGTCTTCCAGGTATTTTCTGAGCAAAACTCTCAATTCATCCCACCATGCCCAGCAAAAAGAAGAGATATAACGCAAGATTTCCTCCGGTAAGTATTGTTATATTCAGATATATGATATTTTGTCTTCCCGTGCGAGACAAATGTTTTAGACAGGGAGCGTTTTTTTTAAATGACAACAACAACAAAACAAAGCCGGTGAGATATGGTCATATCCTACAAAACTTGGCAAGAAGTGTGGGACAGTAAGAGATGTTCTTGTTTATATTTTCTGCATGTATATATTTCAGAATAATTGCTGTGTAGGATCTCTCAGGAATTCACAGTTAATCCGAAAACTTAAGCCTTCTTTATTCTAAGCAAAACACTAACACTATATGATGTGATTTATTGACAGAGTTGAACTAAACAGGTAAAAGTCAAAACGCATGCTTTCGAAAACGCCCGCTGCCATAACGCTCGCTAGTTTTGTTAAAAACGTCAGAGAAAGCATTTTTATGGATTATCTGATATATCACACACCTTTCTTCACATGATAGACTTTTTGTACATAGGGCTTTCTCGTTTGCATTGCCAAGGTTTATCTTGTGGAGAGTTCATTGTAAAGGTGACAAGTAAACAATTAATCAAGAAGAACTCAACTCAGATGTCATCCTTGCTCAGCAGGTACATCAGTAGGGTCTGATTTTACTATCAATGGACTGATGATCCCATTCTCACAGATTTTACTCTCAAACTCTGTTTTATTATCAGAACTGGCTCTTCCGACTTTTACATTTAGAAATGGCAAACATAATCCAACACCATTATATTAAAGTGAAATATTCTTGACTTGACTTTGCTACATGTAAAGGTCTTCAACAATTTCAAAAGTGAAGACAGAAAAAAAAAATAGCATCGTATGTTATTATGTCTTAAATTTGAAATTTAAGATGGCATATATGACTCATTTATAAAATAAATTAACTTTTTGGATTACAGTCAACAAAACATGGTACAGAAAGGCTGCCACACAACTAAGGCACAAAAGGGGACTGGGCAATGTGGATTAACAGTAGGGGTGATCATAAAGCAATACCTGAACACATACATGTACCTTGAGAATGTCTTCCTCACTTTTGGCTCACGTGTCTGAAATAAAGTCGGGTGTATTCTTATAAAATCTTGCGTTAAATTTATTGATTGATTTGCAATTGCTCTAAAGGGGAGGGATGGGGTTGCCTCCCTTGTTAGGAGCTTTTCAGAAGTTGTACTTGACATTACCAATGGACCATATCTATCAAAGATGTACAGGTATAAAAAAATGTGCAACACATGCATACCACATATAATTGTCTGTTTTTCATTTCATTATTTTTAAATTATCGAGGAGCTCTGTTTACCCATTTACCCAAAACTAGCAGGCGTTATGGTAGCGGGCGTTTTGGTTATCAAATGTTTTGACTTACATTCTGTTAAACTTAAGAATCTAGATACTATGGCCATCAGATGTAAAAATGTACTGCCACATGAAGCTGGTAAGATTCACACATTCTTGATACAATTCAGGATGAAATGGGAATTACACCCTGTTTGCTACCATAAACCTTAATTTTTAGGTAAGATTTTGATTTTTACCCTGACCTGGTACATTTTGCAGTTACCCAACCTTCAGGTTAATGTGCCAGTAAACAGGGAGAGTAAATTCATGCTTTTTTACCGAGATTGTCTACTCTTCCAGTCAATTCTGCCATAACTAGACTAGAAAGTCTGTATAATAATCATTTTCCTGTCAAGTGGAATGAAAACTTTTTGCATATCCAGACTGATCACAACATTTCCAGCCAGAATTCCTGTGACACATGGCGATGGGAATAGAATTCTAGAAATGGCAAGTTTCAAGAAGTTAGATTGAGCGAGAGTGACTTGTGCAGTGAAATCATTTGATTTTGCCATACATGTACATGTTGACATAGGCTCCATTTGTGTTTGTTTTTTAAGCATCCCTTTACATGAAATACGCTTCTAAGAACCAGTTTTAAGAAGATTTAATCATTGTTTAAAATCTAGTGTTCTGCAACCGCTTGTCACAATTCTTATCCAGACAAGTCCAAAAGGTTTGATATATTTATTTATTTGATTTGTGTTTTATGTTGTACTCAAGAATATTTCACTCCAAAAGGTTTGATTTTCCCAAATTCGACATTGAAACTTTCTTGTTGATCTGTAAGTGTCCATCAGTTTTACAATTTTCCAGCTGGCGTTGATATTGAGATAACTGTCTTGAATCAAACCTTAAGAACATCACATCCATGCATGGAATGGCAAGTTAAGTTGATAAGCATTGGCAAAACTAAGCTATGGAAAAGTTGGCTAAGAGCTCAGCCACTGTTTGCTCTGGGTTAATTTTTGTGTCTTATTTTCTACAGGCCCGCATAAAGAAGATCATGCAAACTGATGAAGATGTTGGGAAAGTGGCTGCAGCTGTTCCAGTTATCATATGTATCCTTTAAGTTTGATTTCTGTCGTGAACTTTATAAAGCCCATATGCATGTACATTATGCAAGACGTTGTCTCTTAACATTCTGTTATTGGCCTTAGGAAGTAATTGATTAAAGTATACATGACAAGGTACTATAAAATTTTAAGGAAAATGAAGAAAGATGTGCCAAAAAAAAAAATGAGTAAAAGTTTAATTTATTGTATATTTCTTAATTTAAAAAACCCCTTTTTTTTTGCACTTTTATTTGTTATTCCACGCTATATATTATATATATATTTTATGACATTTGCAGGTATGTTGTATGTATTGCATATACGAGTCCTTAACTTGCATTAGCTCGGGCATTGGAATTGTTTATTGAGTCTCTCATACTGAAAGCTAATGAGACAACACAGAGTAGACATGCCAAAACTTTGTCAACAGCACACATGTAAGTACATGTATATCATTTCTTGTTTTTATGAAATATACATGTTGTACTGTGTTTCACTTAAAGTTTGGTAGGTAGAAATGCACTTTCAGAAGCATATTATGTCGTAATTACCTTAAAATAACACCTTTGATGCTAGCACTTCAGTTTTTCTGTTAAGAGGTGAACCAAACTGCACAAAAACCACTTGACACAGTAAAGTGATTGAATCGGTCAGAATGCGTCACTTGGAAAATGCTAAATTTTAGGTGAAATATCATGATGTTTTCTAACTTGCAAGTGAACTACCAGTAACCAGGGGTCTGTATACTGACCTTGATTTGGATTAATTATAAGAACTAGTGTTGAAGCTCTTCTGGTTAAGTTATATGCATTTAACATATGTGTGAAATAAAAACCATTAGTTTCAGTTGAAAACGGCAAGGAGTTTACTTCTGTGGTATGTCGCAAAATATGATAGGGGAGATAACCCCAAGATTACTGCAATGTTTAAATGATGTCAACATCTGGGGAGTCCCAAAACTACTCTTACCTGTACTCTACATGACTTACAATGTATGAGTGTAAGGATTGAGAGCATACTTAATAATGCCTTTAATAGGAAGGCTCATTTCCCACTGATGTAACTTTCATCAGCATCCTCTGAAATAGAGCTATTACCTTGGCTAAACAAGACGTACTCTATTTGACCATTTTTCAAACATTATTTTGATCATTGTCTGTAAAAGTTCATGTAATTCATCATATACACTATCTATATAATAATCACATGTAATGTGTGCTTTTATTCCTTGCAGAAAGCAAACTATAGAGGCAGAGAAGAAATTTGACTTTCTCAGAGACCTGGTAGCCTGTATTCCTGATCATCAGACTGAAGAAGATGGTGACACGTCCAATTCTTCGGACAGTAAAAAACCTAGAGCCCCAAGGTACGTACTAGTCACATTGGATCGCATTATACATAAGCAACATTACCTGCTGTGAGTTAAAACCCTGGGAGGGCCTCAGCTGGATAAAGCACTGGCTTATTGCAACTATCAGACTTTTGACTATCGAAACTGCATGTTTCTATCCAGCTCTTGCGGCTTTGCGTTTTTTGTCTGGCACTTACTTGTCAGGTCAGTGGCATAGTTTTAGCCATGGGGGTGTCTTAGTTTTTTAGAGACTTTTCTTATAAACTGCAAATGCAAGACACAGGGAAAATACGAAAAAATTGGACATGACACAGACTGTATGATCAGTGGTTTATCTCGAACCTTGGCACACGTGTACATTCATTTTGTTTGCGAGACTCCTTCAGTCTGTCACAGCCGTTTTGCCTTGTTCAGAGGCAGTGAGCACAGATTACCCTTTTTTTCTGTTAAAATTCTGCTGCTAAAAAAGCTTGGATTGATTTGTCAGGAGCAGTGTTATTGTCAGTAGCAGTGTTATTGTCAGCAACATTGTTATTGACAGCAGCAGTGTTACTGTCAGCAGCAATGTTATTGTCAGTAGCAGTGTTATTGTCAGTAGCAGTGTCATTGTCAGTAGCATTGTCACTGTCAGCTGCAGTTACTGTCAGTAGCAGTGTTATTGACAGCGGCAGTGTTACTGTCAGCAGCAATGTTATTGTCAGCAGCAGTGTTATTGTCAGTAGCAGTGTAGCAGTGTCATTGTCAGTAGCATTGTCACTGTCAGCTGCAGTTATTGTCAGTAGCAGTGTAGCAGTGTTATTGTCAGCAGCGGTGTTATTGTCAGTAGCAGTGTTATTGTCAGTAGCATTGTCATTGTCAGCAGCAGTTATTGTCAGTAGCAGTGTAGCAGTGTTATTGTCAGCAGCAGTGTTATTGTCAGTGGCAGTGTTATTGTCAGTAGCATTGTCATTGTCAGCAGCAATGTTACTGTCAGCAGCAATGTTGTTATCAGCAGCAATGTTGTTGTCAGCAGCAGCGTTATTGTCAGTAGCAGTGTTATTGTCAGTGGCAGTGTTATTGTCAGTAGCATTGTCATTTTCAGGAGCAATGTTACTGTCAGCAGCAGTTATTGTCAGCAGCAGTGTTACTGTCAGCAACAGTGTTGTTGTCAGCAGCAATGTTGTTGTCAGCAGCAGTCTTATTGTCAGTAGCATTGTTATTGTCAGCAGCAATGTTATTGTCAGCAGCAGTGTTATTGTCAGCAGCAGTGTTATTGTCATCTCGAGGATTGCAGGTACATAAACACAGGTCAAGAGGTTTAGAAACAGACAGGCCTTTGCAAGTATATTAGATGTATCAGTTTTAGCATAATAGGTTACAATCAGATTGAATATGTATGGTATTTATTGTGTTATGCCAGTGACACTTGGTCATCTGCAAACTAAAGATTGAAATTTAAGCGGTAAATCTAGAAACAATGACAGGCAAAGAAAACACTAATATTAAATATATTTGCAATGTTTTCAAATTTCACGAAGTGTTGTCAGTAGACTTCTTTTAGCTGCAATTGTTAGTAAAGGATTTTTGAAGTTTTCTTTGTGAAAAAAATGTGTGAAGTATTTCTAATATAAATCTAGCTTTTGTTCAGATTTGCATACATACATACATACATACGTACATACATACATACATACATACATACATACATACATACATACATACATACACACATACACACATGCATACATGCATACATACATACATACATACATACATACATACATACATACATACATACACACACACACACACACATATACACACACACACATACATACATATATACATACATACATACATACATACATACATACATACATACATACGTACATACATACATACGTACACTACAATTCCATGCACTTATATGATGTACAGAATAACAGAAAAAAAATGATTAAGTTGCATTTTTCACATTGGATTCTTGGTGTTGTCTGACTGGTGCTGTAGTGACAAACAAACTGCTGCTGAGTATGTTTACCAGAATCAAGCATGAGACTTAAGGTACTTTGTGAATTCTTTTCCAGACAAAGGAAGTCCAAGGTGGATGGAGCTGGACCAAGCAGGAGAGCACAGAGGAAAAACTCATCAGACAGTTCCCATGTAACGAACATTTCCATTTGCTCTTTATGCTTGAAGTGTAATATTTAGTAAAACTGACAATATAAAAGCTAGTACCATTTTGTCACTGGTTTTTCTCCAGTGCGTAACAGGTTTTTTCCTATGAGGCATTAGTGTAATAATCAGTTTGAGCTCTCAGCATTTCTGTTTTTTTCCACCCATAAATCAACAACTGTCTAAGAGAAAAATTCTTACATTCTAAATAAGTTTAGCTGCACTCTCATCATATCTGTACAACATATAGTCAGTTGTCTAATGAGGATGTTGTCAATGTTAATATTGTTATTCTACTTATGGACTCTGTATGCTATTATTATATTCTAATAGTTGGAAGTCGATGAGGACGATGACGAAGAGACAGAAAGTGATGATGAACACGAGCGCCTGTCAGGTGCTAATCACCCTGAGGGAATAAGCAATTCACATGGTCCCCCAGGAGAGACTTTTCACTCCCCTGATGCCACAGAAGCACACTCACCAAGCACTAGTGATCGACTTCAGAATCCAGCATCATCGGGTCCTGCAGAAACCTTGAGCTCTCCCCACTCCAGCACTGATACCTCGCCAGCCCCGGCTGGATGTGCCCCCCATCCAGGATCTCAAGCGGCTAACTATTACCCCCCTTCTCAAGGGGCTGGACCATCTGTCTCTCATTTGAGTCCGTCCACTCCAGGCTTTCCTAGGTTACCCGTCGGAGGAATGTCCTCAAGTCTTTCACAGGGCCAGAGTGCACAGCCATACTATGTGCCTCTCTTCAATCATGGGTGAGTAGAAAACCAGTGCAGGAGGACTCTCGATTGGCTGGCTCAGATGTCTAATGGGTCCTCCACCAGTGGATATACTAGTAATGAAATATTCTTGTGTAGACCGTAAAACATAACCTCCTGAAATACTCTTCATGGTGAGCAACAGTGCCATCAGGCTTAGTATTAAAATGGCCAAAATGCATATATATATATATATATATATATATATATATATATATATATATATACACACATACTCCTATTTCAAACTTACGTGAAACATTTCTTCATGACAAGACAAACTGATGTATCATTAAATGGGGCATAAATGGGCCGTTTTCAGTAAGCTTCTGTTCTGGTAGTAGAGACAAAAAGTGATCAAATTTTCTTCTTATGATTGAAACAGTTCTGTGGATGTAGTGATAATGTAAACCATAATATTCCCTGTAGTATGTATAAAAATGGGGAAAAACCCCAATCAGATATATAAATGAATAAAGTTTTCTTTAATTTCTCTTTCCAGGGCACCTGCCACCTCAGGCTTAGCTGCTTCGCCAATGTTTTCAAACCTTCAGATGTATAAGCCGCCTACGAGTGAAGATGATGACTATGATGCTTGACATTTGAACAAGTTATTGTTTGTAACTGTGAAAGTGCAATGTGTGGAATGAAAGAAGTGTTATTTCATGTTAAGGCAAGCTGTAAAACACAAAGCAAACGAATCAAATCTTTAATGGTAACCTTATAGCGAAGAAATAGCCAGAACACTATTAGAGAACATTTTGCATAGTTTATAAGGTTATAACAGATTCTCGTGCGAGGATTATTCTGCGTAGACATTGTATTACAGTACGTATACATCACAATAGACTTAAAATGTAACAGATTTGAATTTTTCTCTCTGGGTTTCCTTACTCCTATATCATAACAAATGGTATTGCTCCTGTCCTGTAATTCAGGTGGACTTCACAACAGGGGTGTTTGACTGGTGACTTTGACATTATAATTAACTTTTGGATGTTGGATTTCTCAATTTTTGTCGTAAACATAACCTGCAAGAAAATCATGTTCATGGTGAAGAAATTATTTGAAAATAAATGGCAGAAAGAAAGATATATTTAGATCTACTAAGTCTTTCCGGAATTGTGAAATTTGATGCTGTTTGCTACTGTGTGGCAGGTTTGTCAATCTCATATTCATTGTTATTGTACATTATTCATGTTCATGTGTGAGAGAGATGTTTTATGAAAATTAAATAAGCATGTGTGGACAACATATATAGGTGTTGCTTTTTCTTCATGCTTATACATTATGTAGAACAAACCATCATTTGGCACCTGTGCGGTAATAGGAAAGTCTCGAGTTCGAACTTTTTTATTATTTAAGGCAGAAAAAGTACAACTGTATCATGTGACCTGTCAAAAATGTTAGACAACTATTTTTGATCCCATTTGCTATAACATTGGCGTCTTTGAAAAGTGTCATGAAATGTAATTTATAGTAGACGAATGAAAGCGAAAAGTGAGAAAACTCTCCTGGCGTTATTCTGTGTAAAGTGAGTCCTGAAATTTGTCAACCCAACCCAAAAAGTTCTGGACTGCACTACTACAGAACATTGCAGTCAGGTGGTGGCAATGGAGGAAACTATGCAATTCTTCCTTGGATGCCTGACAAGCTCTTGACTCTAGCCACAGCTGAACGGGCAAATGCTGGATGAATGTTGAGAGACAAGCCAAAATTCACAATAACTGTATTTCACCTAAAGTTTAGCCATTTTTTTTTTACACATTTTCTCGCTTGATTCATCCACCTTACACTGCCAGTTAAGAGCTTTTTTTTTTTTTTTGAAGTTTATTTTCTAATGAGAAAAGCTTAAGTATTGGTATCAAAAGTATCATTTCAAGATTTTTATGTACTTCTGAAAGTACATGTTAACACTGCAAACTTTCGGTGAAATACAGTTCAAATTCTTCAGACCGGTTTAGTTTAGTAGTGGGCTGCATATAATACAGGACAAATAATTAATTCCAATAACAAGGTGATCGTGTAGACAAAAGTGGTGTTTTATTGATCACATCTTGTCACATGTACTGCTTCACAAAACAGGCCACATGCATGCGATTACAACAACTTCCTTATTGCAACATGTACATGTCAGCAGTGACTTGTCTAATCAGACATCTCTGTTAATGGCTTGTTGCGCCCTTACAAATCCATAACTTCAGAACTTTGTCAGATCTGTCTAAAAGTCTCCAGTGGTTTAAACACCTGCTTCACTGATCACAAAAGGTTCAGCTTCCCTGATATAACAGTACATCTGTGAGCATCCTGTGTGCTGACTGGTCCACACTCGAACAATTATATGCACTCGAAATGTGTGTACAGTGTTTGTGTTTGTATGCCAAAGCAGGGTCAACTCTATCGTCTCTTTCTGCCTTTGCCAAATTTTCCGGATTTGGGAAACTTCTGACCTCCTTTCTTCGATCGCTTCTTTGATCTCCAATCTGCACCTCGGATCTGCTTATCTCTGGTAACTTCCCAGTTTAACTGTTTGGCATCTGCAAACACGCAAATGACAGTCTGTAGTTTTTCATCAGGCTCGGTTTATAAGAAGAATATTCTTCACAACCAGAGAATTATAATGGCAGACAGACAGAGGGCAAAAGCATTTGACTCCACAACCACAGACAAAGGTCATCAGTGACATTCAGGAACTATGTCAACTTAGCCATCACATACATGATTGTGAATCAGAATCGGAATATACTCTAAACTAACCTGCATTGTCCTTATTGGACAGCGCTTGACTTGTGCCCTGGCTAAACTTTGACCCAGAGTTCTCATCGATCAGGTGGGAGAACTGCAAAGAAAAACATGAATGCCCTTTAGTCAGGATGATACCATTGAACAAAACAGCATGGGTAGGTTGTCATACATGTGAATCCACAATGTCTAATACTTTTTTTTTTATTATCTGATAAGTGTTTTACTCCGTACTCACAAATGTTCCACTTATACAACAGCCACCAACATGCCCGGGAGAAACCAACAGGCATCCCTACATTGCTGACAGACCGTCCAGGAGAGGGAGCCAGCATGAGCTAGACTTGAACTTACAGCGACTGCATTGGTGGGAGGCTCCTGGTTCATTGTACCGGGCAATGTCAAATCAAGTGATAGTCTCACAATATGCCTAGCACTGTTAAATTTTCTTTAAAATGAATTTTAATATAGGACTTCTTTTATAATAAGTATGATTTACTCCACTTAAAATGCTTTCAGTTTACTTATTCATTTGATGTGTGTTTTATGCTGTACTCCAGAATATTTCACTTTAACGGCCGGCAGCTATCAGCTATGAGTACGAATCTAAGGAGAGTCGCAAAGTAAGGATTATCTTTTCGTACCTCCTCAGCTGCAGCAAACAGTCCAGCTTTATCGAACCTGAAAGTAAGACAAAGAAATATGATATGAGATGAGAAGTTCAATCAAAATTTTACAATGAAAGACAAAGTATGATGATTTAATTATAAGCCTTTAACATCCAAATCTCATGAAATTACTGCACTGAATCTCAAATTTGGCCCCCATACATGTACATGCACTTTCAGAAGCCCATAAAAGTTTTAAAATGATACTTTATATTCTTTAAGTTTTTCTGACAATACACTGATCCCACTCCCAAAAAAGCGTGCATGAATCAATCAGAATCAAGAAAACTGTGTCACTTCCAAATGCTAATTTTAGGCGAAATACAGTTAATTTGAAAACTTGACTTACTGTTTCTTTGACTTTTTACCAGATGATAGTGAGGATGAAGCGTTCTCTCTTTCTCTCTTCCATCTGCGTTTTGGAGCAGCTTCAAATTCAGCCATAGGATTATCTGCACAAGACAACAAGGGTAATAGTACTTCACAATCAAATACATATTCTAACAGATATAAAGAAAAGAACAGGGCATATGAAATGTGTTTAACAAATCGGATGAACAATTCCTGCATTTAAATCTTCTGCATAAAGTCTATTTAGGTTTACCATTTATTATTTATTTATTTATTTGATTGGTGTTTTATGCCGTACTCAAGAATATTTCCCTTATACACCGGCGCACAGCGTTATGGTGGGTGGAAACTGGGCAGAGCCTGGGGGAAACCCACAACCATCCACAGGTTTCTGGCAGACCTTCCCACTAACCGCTGGAGAGGAAGCCAGCATGAGCTGGACTTGAACTCACAGCAACTGCATTGGGGAGAGGCTTCTGGGTCACTGATAATGGAAAAATGTGATATTTAAGGAATAATGGCTTCATTCACTGCGTATACGCTGTGATAACTGCAGTGAAAACGCAAGTGCCCATTGTCTTTGGATGAGGCTGCAGACCCAGTCCTAAAACAATGTACATTTCCTTTTTTACATGTGAATGATGCCATTATTTCTATTCTAACACATCGCCTGTTCACATGTACTTTACACTAATTTTCAGTTTTTACTCCCTTTTGATTTTCATGCCTATTCATGCTTTATTTCGATTACACTTCTCTAATATCAATCGCTCCATGGAAGAGTCCACTTTACAGAGCTACAGGGTCAACATGTTGAGAACCAATGGGAACAACCCTGCTGAATGCTGCGACGTTACTATTCGACAACAGTGTTGGGGCACGTGAAAATATTCACTACATATACAGTCTGATATATGCAGTCGATGTCTCTATTCTGTGTGTAGAGCGCAATTTGGCAGATGTGCTAGAATCATTGTTAGAAGTCTCCATCCATAGTCACCATCATCTGAAAATGCCACATCTTCTTCATCAAAGTCCATTTCATTGCCATCATCATCCGAATCATCATTCCCAAATGCAGCCTTAAAGTCATCATCATCCCCAAAGTCTACTTCTTCGTCTGACAGATCCTCAACACTTTCATCGTCTGATGAGAAGTCCTCTTTCTTTCCTTTCTTCTTCTGTGTCTTGGACTTCTTGCTGAACTCCCTGTATGATGAAAAATCAGTGAAAGATCCTTACCATTTGTAAGAAAAAAAATATGTTTCCATTGAAAGTATCTCTATAGGCGTTGCACACACACACCTCACTCTGCTGGCAAACATTTGTATGCCTTACAAAATCAGATTCTAGTCATGTTACATAACGTAAGATAAATATGTCCACTTTATTGCTTCCGTAAAGTCTATACATATGAATATTTACCCAGCAAAATCAAACTGGAAATCTGTGCCTCCCTCGTCAACATGCTGCTCATAATTGTCTGCAAGTGAAAACAAATCTCATCAATACATTCTGTTCACTTTTCATACATTAACTGGATTATAACCATGATAAAACTGCAAGTGCACAGTTTACACATGACTTAAACAGACTTACTCTGATTTTAATGACACTTTACACAATAAACCTTTAAGTACTGGAAACTTTAATGACAAAGCAATGTATACTGCGCAGAAATCTCTAGTTAAAAATTTGAATATGAGAACCTATTTCCTATTCCTATGTCTGTTTGATGATGTATTCAAATGGAAGTTATCAACTGCTCTATCACTGAGGAACACTCACTGTCATCATAGCCAACATTAGCACAGTTATCTCCTATCAGCTGCCTATAGATATACTCACCTAAGAAGTTATCAACTGCTCTATCACTGAGGAACACCCACTGTCATCATAGCCAACATTAGCAGAGTTATCTCCTATCGGCTGCCTACTGATGTACTCACCTAAGAAGTTATTAACTGCTCTATCACTGAGGAACACTCACTGTCATCATAGCCAACATTATCAGAGTTATCTCCTATCAGCTGCCTATAGATGTACTCACCTAAGAAGTTATCAACTGCTCTATCACTGAGGAACACCCACTGTCATCATAGCCAACATTATCAGAGTTATCTCCTATCAGCTGCCTACTGATATACTCACCTAAGAAGTTATTAACTGCTCTATCACTGAGGAACACTCACCATCATCATAGCCAACATTATCAGAGTTATCTCCTATCGGCTGCCTACTGATGTACTCACCTAAAAAGTCATCAACTGCTCTATCACTGAGGAACACCCACTGTCATCATAGCCAACATTATCAGAGTTATCTCCTATCAGCTGCCTACTGATGTACTCACCTAAGAAGTTATTAACTGCTCTATAACTGAGGAACACTCACTGTCATCATAGCCAACATTATCAGAGTTATCTCCTATCGGCTGCCTACTGATGTACTCACCTACAAAGTTATCAACTGCTCTATCACTGAGGAACACTCACTGTCATCATAGCCAACAATAGCAGAGTTATCTCCCATCAGCTGCCTACTGATGTACTCACCTAAGAAGTCATCAACTGCTCTATCACTGAGGAACACTCACTGTCATCATAGCCAACATTATCAGAGTTATCTCATATCTGCTGCATAGTAATGTACTCACCCAAGAAGTCATCAAACTCTCCATCACTAACACTCTCAATATCACTGCCATCTTCCTCGTCTTTCCCAGCCGTTCCTGACTTCTGATCTGCTCGCTGTTTGAAATACCTTAGAACAGAGAATGGCATTGTGACTCCACACATTTTTTGTTAACAAACAGAAAAGAAACAAAATATTGGCGAAAGATTACGTACAGTTGGACATTCCATAAGATTTATAAAAGTTTTTAGTTACACGAGTATCAGTACTACATGTTTCTATGGTAACTTAACCCTTGTAGGAGGAGCATATAACTGCTGACTATAGCCAATCAAGACCAGTGGTGCCACTGCTTTCAATGAGAATGACAATCTGCAATTTGGCACCCCAAGTCAAAGAGTGGCTGATGAGTCTGCCAAAATTGGTGGTTTGAAAAACTCCTCAAAACTCCATTTGCTCTACTACATACAAGGTTTAACAAACTAGTAAAGGCATTTGTACATTTACAGGGCAGTATTACTTTTGCACCATGTACTGCCTGAGTAGACAACTAAATGTGAATACAGAGGATGTGAAACACACATGTAACATATATAATACTTCATTTAAACACACTTGTGCTTATTAATATTTTTTTCACCTGTAGAAGAACTTTTCCTCGACAGGTATGGTCTTCTCCTCTCTCTGTATGTACTCATCACTATTCACAGCGATCTTCTTCACCCCTCTCAGCTGCCGCTCCCGACAAAACCTGGCCCTTGAATGCTGGGCATCAACTGCAGTTGATACAACAGAAGCATATAAACACAGCATTTTCATTCACAATTTAAACCTTAAGAACAGATACACAACTATCACACACCACTCAAACTGTATTTCATTTTAAGCAACTACTTAAGCAACTCACACTAAGCATGAACAGTTTCCCACACAAACTGAAATCTCTAATTCTAACATCTGAATACAGTTGTCACAGGGGCTCATTTCATGAAGCCAATTAACAGCTTAATAACAAATGTTTATTTCAGCAAAGACGAGTCAATGCTACACAGGCTTTTAGAAGCAGACACCATCGCCAGAGCTTAGTATCAGGATTTTCATCCATGAAAGATATCTCTTTATGATGCTCTAGCAGAGGCTCTGTTTAGTCACACAAAAAATCTTGAAGATACCTTTAACCTTAGTCACCGCAGTTGTGTGAAATGTAAATTTCATAGGTGTTGTTGTCTTGTGAATATATGAACATGTCCAATTAAAGGTGAAATGTGAATTTTTACTAACTACGGACTGTTTGTTCCAGTGACCTGCACTCTTTACTATGTCATATACACGTGTGGACCTCATTGGTGTGGCTACACAAATGCTTCTGATGTTAACTCATGTACCTGTGAATGCAAAACAGAGATGAAATATTTACTTGTTTTCTGTTTCTTTGGGTTTTTGTAGACAAACCTGTCCAGGAATCTGATCAGAGCAAAGTCATGAAGAGGGTCTCCAGAATAGTTAATAGGCTTGGCCTGAAACATGTAAAGTTCTGGATAATAAAAATGTCTGTATAGATAGAAATTCATGTAAACAAGTTTGTATTCAAGACTCAAGATTACTTGACCTGTGTAATATTGCTAACCAGGCTTTACTCAAAGCAAACAACTGTACATTGCTAAATTCTTGACAAACTCTGAAAGTTGGATTTCAACATGCATGCTCATTAGTCAAATACTAACAGTCTGATAGGGACTGATGTCAAATCAATATATCATAAAGTCAAAATACTTGTTATCAATTACTGCCAGGGTTAATTACTACACATGCAAACAACATATTGATGACAACTGTAAGGACAAGTACTGAGAGAGAATGTGAAGCTCGTTCAGGTGGATGTCACAGACATTTGGTTGTTAATGTTCTCACCTGAAGCAGGGTTAGAGCAAAGAGAGAGACGGAGGGGTGATAGTGCTTTGTCAGCTTCTCCAGCTCCCACACACACTCCTGGTCTACACTACAGTACAGGGGGTTCCTGTGGGACGGGTTGTACTGGCCTGACTTCTCTACAATGTTAACAGTCACATTAAGGACAGGACTAAAGTTCAGCTCCCACACACTCCTGATCCACACTACAGTACAGGGGGATCCTGTGGGACGGGTTGTACTGGCCTGACTTCTCTACAATGTTCAGTTTGTTCATTTATTTAATTTCATTAGGTTTTAATGCATGTTGGAATTTGACAAACAACTCTTTGGTACAAAGAAATCTGCACCAAAGAAGGAGAGTAAATTTGGAGAGTAAAACTCGCTGTGGAATCCTGTGTTTCACTACCCACCTCCAAGATTACTACGATGGACCCAGGAAGACTTAGGAGTAGTCGTGGGGGCCACACTTGTGGTCTGTTTGTCATCTCCTCCATTATCCCCATTGTCATCTCTGTTATCCACATTATCATCTGGATCGGGTAAGTCCACAAAGTGTTCATCGTCTTCCTCATCCTCAGTCCATTTCTGACAACCACAAAACAAGGTTATTTCATTTAAAAACACTAGCAAACTAATCAAATTTAAAAAAAATCAGGAATGGATGATAAAGGCTACAATGTACTGAAAATAAAACTCAATATTCCTATCAGGTTATAGCATCTGATACCAGTTTGCCCCAAAATGTGCACAATGATGAAACTTACAAAACATCAATCTAAAGAAAAAAAAATCACTTACCCCAGAGATGTTAGTCAGTTGCAGCACACCATCTTTAATCTTCAAAACCTGATGATATATAATTTAATTATTTTAAAAACCATTTCAATCTTACTAGTATTATAGAAGACATACTGTATCATTTATATTTTGGCAATGATAAGAACTGATAACTGAATTGATGAATAAACTGACAGATTGATTCACTGATTACTGTTTTGTATGAATTTCACCCAATAATGAAAAACAAAGAGTGCAGAAATCCTATTACAAGCAGAATGTATGTTCCACCTCAAAGTTATTATGAGACCTCATTCATTTTATTCCGAAATTTCACAACCTCCACATTTTAAGTTTTACACCTATTGGTGAATACATAGAGATAAGAATGTTCCTACCTCAGAGAGAAGGATGAGGGAGGCACAGATAAATGGAGGGGTGTGATACGAACACACCTGCAGGAGTCGCTTGATAAATGCCTGGTGTCAAAAAGAAATAAAACACAATTATTCTCCCATTCAACTGTCTACAATAACAGTTATTAAAAACTTCAATCAATTACTTTTAAGTAACAGTAAATTAGAATGGATGAAAAGAGAACTTTTTTGTCCAAATGTACACCTGTGTGCTTAAAAATGTGTAACACTGGTGATCTTCCACCTTGACATGGTCATGACATCATTTCAAATTCGTACTGGAAGACTTACCTTTATCCTTTTCTCAGAAATATCTTGTCTCAAACTTTTGAACAGTAAGTTGAGAAACATAGTTTGTTTGGCTGATGTCTTCAGAGCTGGGTCGAGAAGTTTCTTGTAAAGGGTGATGTAGTAACGATCAGAAACACTCTGACTGTGAAAGGAGGAACAAGAACCAAATACATCATGTGCATCAGGATAATACACATGTAGACATAAAACCTGTGCTGATACCTTTTATATGTTGTCTATATAATACATGAAATGCCTTAGAAATAATTCAGCAGCTGTAGAAGATGTTCATAAGTACAGAGACCATATTTGAATATTAAACTTGGTTTTAAGAACTCCCAAGAGAACTTTCTTCTGTTCACAAGTCAACTAAGTCCTTTACTTCCGTAATTTTTTACCCAGAATCTAAATGGATTCCCATAGGTTTGCTTTGTGGGAATCCACCACAATCTAAATGGATTCCCTTAGGTTTGCTTTGTGGGAATCCACCACAATCTAAATGGATTCCCTTAGGTTTGCTTTGTGGGAATCCACCAGAATCCAAAGGGATTCCCATAGATTTACTTTGTGGGAATCCACTAGAATCTAGATCAAATCTAGTACCATAAAGTATGCAGTTACTTCAACTTTTAATACCGCGTAAATAATTTTAAGGTTTCCGGGTGACATAAATATATAGGGCTAGAAATAATCCCCACAAATTAGAAGACCAGTAGGGTCAGTTGACTTGGAAATCAACCGGCCCTTCCACAATTTTTTAAGGCCCTTTTTAAGGATAGAAAAAAGCACCATGCCAATAAAGCTTTAACAATGAAGGTTGATCTGATATATATAGTTCATCACTAGCTTTGTTCAATGAATTACAGGATTACTGGTTACTGATGACAGGATCAGTTCTTTCTTTAAGAAGTTCAGGTACTAGAGTTTTGTAACCAAGAAATCAGCTGTGAACTTTTAATATGGGGTAAGATGTTGGGGGACAGCATGGGCCCTATTAGTAAAATATACACCATCCGTAGGCCAAAGCTGTCAGCTACTAAAGTCAGTTGTAGCTGATTAAGCTGCTGACATTTCTAATGGATTTGCTACGTGGCTGTGACATTTGACAGTAGCATGCCACAATAAAATCTTTTAGCTCCAAAGCTCCAGTGTAGATAAGATTAAATTTACAAGCAAACTGTTTCAAGTCGTCACAATTCACGCCGCTTATGGTGTTTCATCGCTCTTAATTGCTAACAAAATATTTTTACAAAAATGTCCTCACGCACCCTTTTTCATAGCTCCATGATCATTTCATGTCTCCATGATCATTTCATGTCTCCATGATCATTTCAATATCTGCTCATTAGTTTCGGATATGTTTCAGTTTTAATCATCCTCTGTAACCACTACCACTGCTGTAGTTGTCAAACGGCCATTGCATTGTTGAACACAGGTGGCATTTCCGACAATTTCCTAGAAGCTCACCCAATGATCCACGGCAGAGACACAGCCAATGGGATAGACGGTATCATAGCAACATTCACTAGAAAACCAGCACGCCTTATCTACCTTTCTTTACTTTTTACCAGCAGGCCAAAGATTTATCAAACTAAAGACGAATGAACTCCCATTTTGTTTACCCACCACGCCAGGGTTTCTTATCTCAACTCTTGCCAGCATGTCAAAGAGTTCACTATCAGCAGGCAGGACAACGGTGTGAATTGTAGGCTTGTCCACATTATACATCTGAAGGTGTGAATTGTTTTCTGTAGGCTTGTCCACATTATACATATGAAGGTGTGAACTGTTTTCTGTAGGTTTGTCCACATTATACATCTGAAGGTGTGAATTGTTTTCTGTAGGCTTGTCCACACTATACATCTGTAGACATGTCCACATTATACATCTGTAGGCTTGTCCACATTTTTATATATATGTAGGCATGTCCACATTACACATCTGTAGGCTTGTCCACATTACACATCTGTAGGCTTGTCCACATTATACACCTGTAGGCTTGTCCACATTATACATCTTTAGGCTTATCCACATAATATATCTGAAGGTGTGAATTGTGTTCTGTGTTTCACACAATACAAAATCAGTCTGTTTACAAGGATATCAGTCAATATCCTTGTAGTCAACATGATTATTTTTAAAGTAACGTAATTCTTCTAACGTTTTGCATATCTGCAAAGTGTTCATTCAAGCCTATTCTGAAGGCATTATTCTGTGTAGACTGATAAAATTATGTTCTTTGTTAAGCCCTGAAACTGGCCAATCCAACTAATGTAGTAATGTCTGTAAAATCAAAGGAAAAGATGTGCATAAATTGCACTGAAAGTTAATCTTTTATCTCTGAAATGGTTGAGAAATTAAGGTATACATAAATGAGCACTTTTGAAATATAAGGAATAACTTGAATACTGAGGATGTATGATGAATCAAGATGATACTGCTGATGTTAAGGACACAATCTGAAGCCTGTCCCCTCCAGCATACCCCTACCCCCCCACCTCCCACGCCCACCCCTTACCCATCAAGACTCACCTGGAATCCATCACCTGATAGAGAAGCATTAAGGCCTGGAGACTAGTGTTAAAGTTGACCACGTGGACAATCTGGTACAGCATGGTCATCTGGGCACTCACACGTTCATAGTCCACTGTCACAACCAGACAAAACATAGTGGTCAGTAACCGTTATGCAGAGTTGACATGTTCACTTAACTGTAGACGTCAGAGTCTAAGGTATCAGAGTAAACTTCACACTGTGACTGTATTACTCACCTTTAGCGTATGGATACACTCTGTTCACACCTGTGAGGAGGCCACTCATAATCTTGTTGTTCACTTCACCCTTCTTCACAAATGCCTGGGATGACAAACAACAGTCTGCTGAATGACACTAAATATCCTATACAGAATCTCCAAGTGAAATGCTGACAAAGTTCGCAAATATATACAGTTACAATGACACCTGAAATGTACTCCCATTAATGGGAAGGAGGGTATGAAGTGTATGTAATATGCATGCAGTGTAAATACCATCCTCCTCAAGAGATTTATTTATTTATTTGATTGGTGTTTTAAGCTGCACTCAAGAACATTTCACTTATACGACGATGACCAGCATTATGGTGGGAGGAATCCTCCACAAGAGAGATCCCTGTTAATCAGATTTTAAGTCTTTACAGAAAAAGTGTTAAATTTTTATACGATACACCGTACGTTTAATGGTAAACTATAACGCGCGACATAACAATACAAGGACATGGAGACACAAGGCTGAATCTTGAAATCTTGAATTCAAAAGGGACGTATTAACTAATCAAGAAAAATCATCAATTTCCAGTCAAAATTTGAATTGTGAAATTTAATTGGACATGGCACAAAACACCAGTATCAATCATTCATGACTGATAAATTTCACGAATGAAACGATAAAGAAGATGAAATGATAAGACTAAGCTTCCGTAAGACTATCTGACTACAGTATATACTTATGACACACATACCTTGAAGAAAGAAAAGTAGACATCAATCAACCTGTTAGCCAGATCTCTGTCTGACTGACTGAGTGTCAGCTGATTGAGGAAACAAATGGCATAGTACCTGGAAATAAAAACTAAAAATTACTCACCTGTGGAGGTATATCAGCAGTTTGAATGTGTACATACTGTACAAGTAGCTTTAAGAAAATGTTTTGTATCTGTTACAAGTGTATAATCTGTGCCTTTAGGGAGAGCCTTTAAATCAGTCTGAACATGTAAATACTGTAAGTATCAGATCAAACGTGTACATACAGTGCCTTTAGGGAGAGCCTTTAAATCAGTCTGAACATGTAAATACTGTAAGTATCAGATCAAACGTGTACATACAGTGCCTTTAGGGAGAGCCTTTAAATCAGTCTGAACATGTAGATACTGTAAGTATCAGATCAAACGTGTACATATTGTGCCTTTAGGGAGGGCCTTTAAATCAGTCTGAACATGTAAATACTGTAAGTATCAGATCAAACATGTACATATTGTGCCTTTAGGGAGAGCCTTTAAATCAGTCTGAACATGTAGATACTGTAAGTATCAGATCAAACGTGTACATACAGTGCCTTTAGGGAGGGCCTTTAAATCAGTCTGAACATGTAGATACTGTAAGTATCAGATCAAACGTGTACATATTGTGCCTTTAGGGAGGGCCTTTAAATCAGTCTGAACATGTAAATACTGTAAGTATCAGATCAAACGTGTACATATTGTGCCTTTAGGGAGAGCCTTTAAATCAGTCTGAACATGTAGATACTGTAAGTATCAGATCAAACGTGTACATATTGTGCCTTTAGGGAGGGCCTTTAAATCAGTCTGAACATGTAAATACTGTAAGTATCAGATCAAACGTGTACATATTGTGCCTTTAGGGAGAGCCTTTAAATCAGTCTGAACATGTAGATACTGTAAGTATCAGATCAAACGTGTACATATTGTGCCTTTAGGGAGAGCCTTTAAATCAGTCTGAACATGTAGATACTGTAAGTATCAGATCAAACGTGTACATACTGTGCCTTTAGGGAGAGCCTTTAAATCAGTCTGAACATGTAGATACTGTAAGTATCAGATCAAACGTGTACATATTGTGCCTTTAGGGAGAGCCTTTAAATCAGTCTGAACATGTAGATACTGTAAGTATCAGATCAAACGTGTACATACAGTGCCTTTAGGGAGGGCCTTTAAATCAGTCTGAACATGTAAATACTGTAAGTATCAGATCAAACGTGTACATACAGTGCCTTTAGGGAGGGCCTTTAAATCAGTCTGAACATGTAGATACTGTAAGTATCAGATCAAACGTGTACATACAGTGCCTTTAGGGAGAGCCTTTAAATCAGTCTGAACATGTAAATACTGTAAGTATCAGATCAAACGTGTACATACAGTGCCTTTAGGGAAATGTTTCATGTCAGATCAAATGTATACATACAGTGCCTTTAGGGAAATGTTTCATGTCAGATCAAATGTATACATACAGTGCCTTTAGGGAAATGTTTCGTGTCAGATCAAATGTGTACATACTGTGCCTTTAGGGAAATGTTTCATGTCAGATCAAATGTGTACATACAGTGCCTTTAGGGAAATGTTTCATGTCAGATCAAATGTATACATACAGTGCCTTTAGGGAAATGTTTCATGTCAGATCAAATGTATACATACAGTGCCTTTAGGGAAATGTTTCATGTCAGATCAAATGTATACATACAGTGCCTTTAGGGAAATGTTTCATGTCAGATCAATTGTATACATACAGTGCCTTTAGGGAAATGTTTCATGTCAGATCAACTGTGTACATACAGTGCCTTTAGGGAAATGTTTCATGTCAGATCAAATGTGTACATACAGTGCCTTTAGGGAAATGTTTCATGTCAGATCAAATGTATACATACAGTGCCTTTAAGGAAATGTTTCATGTCAGATCAAATGTGTACATACAGTGCCTTTAGGGAAATATTTCATGTCAGATCAAATGTGTACATACAGTGCCTTTAGGGAAATGTTTCATGTCAGATCAAATGTGTACATATTGTGCCTTTAGGGAAATGCTTCATGTCAGATCAAATGTATACATACAGTGCCTTTAGGGAAATGTTTCATGTCAGATCAAATGTATACATACAGTGCCTTTAGGGAAATGTTTCATGTCAGATCAAATGTATACATACAGTGCCTTTAGGGAAATGTTTCATGTCAGATCAAATGTGTACATACAGTGCCTTTAGGGAAATGTTTCATGTCAGATCAAATGTATACATACAGTGCCTTTAGGGAAATGTTTCATGTCAGATCAAATGTATACATACAGTGCCTTTAGGGAAATGTTTCATGTCAGATCAAATGTGTACATACTGTGCCTTTAGGGAAATGTTTGGCCTGTGAAGAAGCTGCTCAGTTTCCTTGACAACAACCATCTTCATGTTAGGATGACATTCCACTATAACACAAACGTAGGATCAATGACTTACAGATTTTCAAACATACTCGTTCGAAACCAGCATGGGTTAACTTTTCACTCTGGTTCAAGGACGAAAAGCTGTACTCACAGCATGATCTCTTACTCACAATCGTACATTTTAGTTCATGTTTCCAAAAGAAACTATTCATCACGGTAACAAAAAATACATACATTTCCTTTGAACATAAATCCAGTTTAACGATAATGACTTACTTTACATGAAGCTGATCTTTAACAAATAGCTACACCAACATGTAAAGACCATGTAACATTTTCATTATCTACCCTCTTACCCAAAGTTGACAGAAGATGTGAGGACTTTGAGGCTATTTTGTGGTCAGGATCTCCAACCTTATTTACCAGCATGCCCAGCAGCATCTGCAATGAAAAAAATACAGAAATTAATCCAACAATTTCACTAGACGTTTCCAAGTAACTTAAGATCCTTTCTGCATTCACATAAAAAATTTTCAAATTTATGTAATTATAAACATTTTGGGGAAAAATTTCTTCGCATATTTCTGAAATCCATAGAAGTAAGATTCATATAAACATGTATTTCAACAAATCAAATTATAGAATAGAAGTTTGGCAAACTTTCAAATGTTTGCAATTTCATTCCATATAAGCACAAAAACTACATGGAGCTATTATTAATGATAAGATAATGGTGTAATATTAATATCAAACATTTTAGCAATGTTCTAAAGAAGCTTACCTTTTCTTGCTCTGGTTTGTTAACAAGCAAGCTGTATATGGCACCTACAGAACATAAAAATGAAGTCAACAAGGAAAAAATCAGAGATTGCAAAAACATAATCCTATCCTTTCCAGAAAAATATAAATATAACACAATGAGTGGGCAAAACAAAAAAGAGACACACTTCACAATGGTGTGGATTCAATAACATGGACAAATGCATGGCAAGAGATGGTGTATACTGATGCTGAATGTACTAGGTCTAGCACAACTTTCCCTCCTGTCCACCCCATCTGCCATATCTGCCTCGCCCGCCGTATCTGCTTCGACCACCGTATCCGACCTGTCCACCCCATCTGCCATATCTGCCTCGCCCGCCGTATCTGACTCTACCACCATATCCAACCTGTCTGCCATATCTGCCTCGCCCGCCGTATCTGACTCTACCACCATATTCGACCTGTCTGCCATATCTGCCTCGCCCGTTGTATCTGAGTCTACCACCCTATCTGCTTTGACCACCATATCCGACCTGTCCACCATATCTGCCTCGCCCGCCGTATCTGACTCTACCACGATATCCAACCTGTCTGCCATATCTGCCTCACCCGCCGTATCTGCTTTGACCACCATATTCGACCTGTCTGCCATATCTGCCTCGCCCGTTGTATCTGAGTCTACCACCATATCTGCTTCGGCCACCATATTCGACCTGTCCGCCATATTTGCCTCGCCCGCCGTATCTGAGTCTACCACCGTATCTGCTTTGACCACCATATCCGACCTGTCCACCATATCTGCCTCGCCCGTCGTATCTGACTCTACCACCATATCCAACCTGTCCGCCATATCTGCCTCACCCGCCGTATCTGCTTCGGCCACCATATCTGACCTGTCCACCATATCTGCCTCACCCGTCGTATCTGCTTCGACCACCGTATCCGACCTGTCTGCCATATCTGCCTTGCCCGCCGTATCTGCTTCGGCCACCATATCCGACCTGTCCACCATATCTGCCTCACCCGCCGTATTCTCTTCGACCACCGTATCTGCTTTGACCACCGTATACGACCTGTCTGCTGTAAACACTGGCACTACTTTCCAAAAAACTTTGTTACATTTGCACGAAAAGGGTGGTATTGTCACTATAACTGACTCCTGTTAAAACCAATTAGCAATTAGTACGAGTTAATTCTGAGCTATCCAATAACTTGAAAGCTAAACCTGGCTCAGGAAGAGACACATGCAACTTTTTTGTCTTGATGTACAGTTTTTCAAAGTCCATCACATAATTCTCCATGCTCATTGAAGGAATTTTTCGAAAACGATCAAACGCTGTCAGTTCACAAGTTCTGCACACAATCAGTCTGTACACCATCATCCTCAGTCTGTACACCACCAGTCTGTACACTATCAGTCTGTACACTATCATCCTCAGTCTGTACACTATCATCCTCAGTCTGTACACCACCAATCTGTACACCATCAACCTCAGTCTGTACACCACCAATCTGTACACCATCAACCTCAGTCTGTACACGATCAACCTCAGTCTGTACACCATCAGTCTGTACACCATCAACCTCAGTCTGTACACCACCAATCTGTACACCATCAACCTCAGTCTGTACACCATCAGTATGTACACCATCAACCTCAGTCTGTACACCATCAGTCTGTACACCATCAACCTCAGTCTGTACACCATCAATCTGTACATCATCAACCTCAGTCTGTACACCATCAATCTGTACACCATCAACCTCAGTCTGTACACCATCAGTCTGTACACCATCAATCTGTTCATCATCAACCTCAGTCTGTACACCATCAACCTCAGTCTGTACACCATCAATCTGTACACCATCAATATCAGTCTGTACACCATCAACCTCAGTCTGTACACCATCAACCTCAGTCTGTACACCATCAATCTGTTCATCATCAACCTCAGTCTGTACACCATCAACCTCAGTCTATACACCATCAATCTGTACACCATCAACCTCAGTCTGTACACCATCAATCTGTTCACCATCAATCTGTTCACCATCAACCTCAGTCTGCACACCATCAGTCTGTACACCATCATCCTCAGTCTATACACCATCAATCGGTACACCATCAACCTCAGTCTGTACACCATCAATCTGTTCATCATCAACCTCAGTCTGTACATCATCATCCTCAATCTGTACACCATCAACCTCAGTCTGTACACCATCAATCTGTTCACCATCAACCTCAGTCTGTACACCATCAGTCTGTACATCATCATCCTCAGTCTGTACACCATCAATCTGTACACCATCAACCTCAGTCTGCACACCATCAGTCTGTACACCATCATCCTCAGTCTGTACACCGTCATCCTTATATAATTTTTCAAGTTCACTGAACACTCTGTTTCTGATTGTCTCCTCACATTTTGTGCCACTATGAGAATCATACAGGTACATGTATGCCATATCACACCCAACATACACTCCCTGTCATTCTGCAGACTTTGTGCCACTCTGAGAATCCTACATGTGTGCAATATCCTACCTGACATACACTCCCTGTCGTTCTGCAGACTTTGTTCCACTCTGAGAATCCTACATGTATGTCATATCCTACCCAACATACACTCCCTGTCATTCTGCAGACTTTGTGCCACTCTGAGAATCCTACATGTGTGCCATATCCTACCCGACATACACTCAGTGTCATTCTGCAGACTTTGTGCCACTTTGAGAATCCTACATGTATGCCATATCCTACCCGACATACACTCCCTGTCATTCTGCAGACTTTGTGCCACTCTGAGAATCCTACATGTATGTCATATCCTACCCGACATACACTCAGTGTCATTCTGCAGACTTTGTGCCACTCTGAGAATCCTACATGTATGCCATATCCTAACCGACATACACTCCCTGTCATTCTGCAGACTTTGTGCCACTCTGAGAATCCTACATGTATGTCATATCCTAACTGACATACACTCCCTGTCATTCTGCAGACTTTGTGCCACTCTGAGAATCCCACATGTGTGCCATATCCTACCCAACATACACTCCCTGTCATTCTGCAGACTTTGTGCCACTTTGAGAATCCTACATGTATGCCATATTCTACCCGACATACACTCAGTGTCATTCTGCAGACTTTGTGCCACTTTGAGAATCCTACATGTATGTCATATCCTAACTGACATACACTCCCTGTCATTCTGCAGACTTTGTGCCACTCTGAGAATCCTACATGTGTGCCATATCCTGCCCGACATACACTCCCTGTCATTCTGCAGACTTTGTGCCACTTTGAGAATCCTACATGTATGTCATATCCTACCCGACATACACTCCCTGTCATTCTGCAGACTTTGTGCCACTCTGAGAATCCTACATGTATGTCATATCCTAACTGACATACACTCCCTGTCATTCTGCAGACTTTATGCCACTCTGAGAATCCTACATGCGTGCCATATCCTACCCGACATACACTCCCTGTCATTCTGCAGACTTTGTGCCACTCTGAGAATCCTACATGTGTGCCATATCCTGCCCGACATACACTCCCTGTCATTCTGCAGACTTTGTGCCACTTTGAGAATCCTACATGTATGTCATATCCTACCCGACATACACTCCCTGTCATTCTGCAGACTTTGTGCCACTTTGAGAATCCTACATGTATGTCATATCCTAACTGACATACACTCCCTGTCATTCTGCAGACTTTATGCCACTCTGAGAATCCTACATGTATGCCATATCCTACCCGACATACACTCCCTGTCATTCTGCAGACTTTGTGCCACTCTGAGAATCCTACATGCGTGCCATATCCTACCCGACATACACTCCTTGTCATTCTGCAGACTTTGTGCCACTCTGAGAATCCTACATGCGTGCCATATCCTACCTGACATACACTACCTGTCATTCTGCAGACTTTGTGCCACTCTGAGAATCCTACATGTGTGCCATATCCTACCCGACATACACTACCTGTCATTCTGCAGACTTTGTGCCACTCTGAGAATCCTACATGTGTGCCATATCCTACCCGACATACACTACCTGTCATTCTGCAGACTTTGTGCCACTCTGAGAATCCTACATGTGTGCCATATCCTACCCGACATACACTACCTGTCATTCTGCAGACTTTGTGCCACTCTGAGAATCCTACATGTGTGTCATATCCTACCCGACATACACTACCTGTCATTCTGCAGACTTTGTGCCACTCTGAGAATCCCACATGTGTGCCATATCCTACCCGACATACACTCCCTGTCATTCTGCAGACTTTGTGCCACTCTGAGAATCCTACATGTGTGCCATATCCTACCCGACATACACTACCTGTCATTCTGCAGACTTTGTGCCACTCTGAGAATCCTATATGTGTGCCATATCCTACCCGACATACACTCCCTGTCATTCTGCAGACATTGTGCCACTCTGAGAATCCTACATGTGTGCCATATCCTACCCGACATACACTCCCTGTCATTCTGCAGACTTTGTGCCACTCTGAGAATCCTACATGCGTGCCATATCCTACCCGACATACACTACCTGTCATTCTGCAGACTTTGTGCCACTCTGAGAATCCTATATGTGTGCCATATCCTACCCGACATACACTCCCTGTCATTCTGCAGACATTGTGCCACTCTGAGAATCCTACATGCGTGCCATATCCTACCCGACATACACTACCTGTCATTCTGCAGACTTTGTGCCACTCTGAGAATCCTACATGCGTGCCATATCCTACCTGACATACACTACCTGTCATTCTGCAGACTTTGTGCCACTCTGAGAATCCTACATGTGTGCCATATCCTACCCGACATACACTCCCTGTCATTCTGCAGACTTTGTGCCACTCTAAGAATCCCACATGTGTGCCATATCCTACCCGACATACACTACCTGTCATTCTGCAGACATTGTGCCACTCTGAGAATCCTACATGTGTGCCATATCCTACCCGACATACACTCCCTGTCATTCTGCAGACATTGTGCCACTCTGAGAATCCTACATGCGTGCCATATCCTACCCGACATACACTCCCTGTCATTCTGCAGACTTTGTGCCACTCTAAGAATCCCACATGTGTGCCATATCCTACCCGACATACACTACCTGTCATTCTGCAGACATTGTGCCACTCTGAGAATCCTATATGTGTGCCATATCCTACCCGACATACACTCCCTGTCATTCTGCAGACATTGTGCCACTCTGAGAATCCTACATGCGTGCCATATCCTACCCGACATACACTCCCTGTCATTCTGCAGACTTTGTGCCACTCTGAGAATCCTACATGCGTGCCATATCCTACCTGACATACACTACCTGTCATTCTGCAGACTTTGTGCCACTCTGAGAATCCTACATGTGTGCCATATCCTACCCGACATACACTCCCTGTCATTCTGCAGACTTTGTGCCACTCTAAGAATCCCACATGTGTGCCATATCCTACCCGACATACACTACCTGTCATTCTGCAGACTTTGTGCCACTCTGAGAATCCTACATGTATGTCATATCCTACCCGACATACACTACCTGTCATTCTGCAGACTTTGTGCCACTCTGAGAATCCCACATGTGTGCCACATCCTACCCGACATACACTCCCTGTCATTCTGCAGACTTTGTGCCACTCTGAGAATACTACATGCATGCTATATCCTAACCGACATACACTCCCTGTCATTCTGCAGACTTTGTGCCACTCTGAGAATACTATGCCAAATAATAGCTGAGATATGGCTTGTAAAAATTTACTCAGAAATATCAATGGCCCAGAAAATATGTGCAAGGACAGACAACTGAAACATATTGAAATGTGAAAAAAACACCTGACAGTGCACAGCTTCTGGTCATTTTGCACACTTCTTGTAAGTTTGAGAATCCTATGCCTAATAATTGCAGAGAAACCCTCTGCACACATTTTGTTTGTTCGCATGAACTGACGGGAAAAGTGAATGCTATGTGTCTCTTTAAGAGGGAGGACCCTAACGATAAAATTCTGTACAACAAATCATCAACACAAGGACGGTTAATTGTTACTTTGGTAAACTGCAGTGAAAGGTCAAACAATTTTACCACGTTATGTCCACTTTAAACTAATTTATCTATATCTACTGGATGCTACATTAATTGTCAATGGTAAAGGATCTTTTAAATACTTACTCAAAGCACTTTGTTTTGTGGCCAAAATTGTATCAAAGGACAAGGTCTGAAAAAGAGAAATCAAAATAAATGAAAGCATAGGTTTTCTTGTAGACATTACCATGTATTCTGGAATAAGTTATATCTTTACGAAACCTTACAAGCGCTCCCCCCCTCCCCACCATGTCTGAAGCCATTTTCAGTTAGATATATTTTCATATTTATGTAAAAATACAACATTATCAAATCAATACTTTCTTTTCCATATTTTTTATAAATCTGACAGGTCTTTTTAATTTTTCATATCATTATCTTAACACATTTAGTATTTGTTCACATCTCTTGTTCTTACAGATACAAATATGATTTACCTCCAGAGCTTTTATGAAAGATAGATATTTCTCTTTCAGCTTTGACTCAAAATACCACAACAACACTGTTCTGTCAAATCCATCCTTATCTCCAGCATCTATTTTCACAAGGCTGACGAAGTTGTTCTGTGAATAAAACATTCCATAAGCCAATATCAAGTGTCAAGATTATCTACATTTTCTACAATCAGTACTCCAAAATTCTTTTAAGTTTGTTTATTTACTTGATTTCTGTTTAATGCAGCAGTCAAAAATTTTGCACTTAAATGATGGCAAAGAGATTTATGAGTGGAGAAAAACAGAGTTATTGACCTGCTGGGAGAGCTTGTTGGACTTGTAGTCCCCGTCCTCCGCTACTCACCCCTCCCCACAGTCCACAGCATAAATTAACACAGAGAAAAGATCAATATGGATCACATCTTTCCTGACTGTACCTGTGCAAACGTTCTCAGTTTTCGTCCATTTGGAATAAAATCCGACTGAAATAACTCTTTCAAAGTGTCTAAGGAAAACAAAAAACAGTACATGGTGAGTTAAATGTACGTATCTCCTGTTCGTCAGACTAAGGCTGGACTTCATGATATCAAATTCTCGTACCCAACAAATGAATTAGCTTTTAAACCAAGAGGTATGCTGGAATGTTTTTGCCTCACAGGCCTGAGTTTATGCTGCGTGTTACAAGACAACCCAATATTTTCACACTAGCACTGAAGTACTGATTACACTAAACTATTTGCTTGATTCTAGGAAGTTCAACTACAAAGACACAGGGCAAGTCTTGAAAAGGCAATACAGATATTATCAGCTAAAAGGCATGATATCTGTCTGCTTAAGCTCTTGGACAAGGCAATATGGAAATTGAAAGCCATGTTTTAACTCTTTAAATGGTGAATTGCATTTGAAGAAAATCTCCATCCAGCAGCAAGTGTATTTTGATTATAAACTGATATCCATACCAACTGCCAGAATGCATTCTCTTTTTGCCTTTTTCTTCGCCATGGCAACAAGACTGTCCAGACTGGACAGGTTATGAACAGGTGAATCTTGCACGAGAAGTGTGAGGGCAGCCATTTTGTCCCCTATAGTCCCTGATTTCAGAACTGTCTTGATCCAGCCTGTCTCTGACTTCTTAAACCGCTCCCTCTCTGCAAAAAGGCTTTGAGTTGGTTACTGTACAAATGATCTGTACACAGATAGTACAGTCTACTATAAAGGATACATTTTCTGATAGGTCTGTCTCTACCTTTTAAAATGTTAACAGAAATAATTTTTTATCATTTATCACTTTTGGGCGTGATGGTATCCCTCAGCTAGCTTAAGCTGGAATGCAATGTGCATTGCGTCTGCACATACAGCACTGTTTACAGATGGATTTTTTTTATTATTGTTCTACTTTCATGTATTTAAGCCTAAATCATCATTAATTTATTAAAATCTACTTTTGCACTTGACAGTTATGAGCATGGAATGAACATCACACTGTCCTGTTGGTCTGAGGCCAAAGCAATTTTGGGCTGTAATTCATTTCATTTCAGATTACATTTCATTAAGTTATCAGTGACTATACCTAAATTTATAATAAGTCAGTCATCTACAAATATTGCTTCTACTAGATGCTATATATTCAGACTGAAATACACCATGGAACAGATTCCAAATGCAGAGGATGAAATCACAAAGATTCTCTGTCCAAGAATGGAATGGCTGAAAATTAAACACCTGAATCAATATCCATGTATATATGTTGATACATGTATTAATATACTCACGTGCTTTGTACAGCTCTACCTCATCCTGAAGAAGTTTGGAGGCAAACTCCTCCATTTCATGAAGGAGGCTCTCTGTTATACCTTCTGACGAGCTGACATCGCCAATCTGTGACTGCTCCGCAATGAAGACAGGAAAATTATTTTAGTCCAGAATTACACTATAATGTATGTAAAATTACATGGATTTTTATCTGAATGTTAACAAGAAAACATATTTTTACATTTATCTAGAAATGTATGACTTCTATTGTCAAATTTCAGAAGCACACACACACTGTGTACTTACATGCTGCTCATACCAAGTACCATCCGCTTTTGAGGACAGAATGTTTTCTGGGTTTGTAGTTCTTCAGTCTTGAAGCCAGAATTTGTAGTGTTGACTGAGAACCTACATCTGTACTGCTAGAGACTTCCTCGTCCTGAACTTTGAACTTGTTTTTGCCTTCTTTCCGCTTTTGCTTGTCTGCTTTATTATCACTTTCACTAGCATCCTTTTCTGAGGGTGCAACTGCTAATTTGATGGGCTTTTCTTTTTTCTTCTTCTGTTTTCTAGAATCACAGTTAAAATAAATGATGTTAAAAATTTACTTGCTACAGAGGTATTGTGGCTTTCAACATCAGAAAATTCACATAACATGTGATAAATCTGAATAAATTTCTTTTGCCTTAACAAAAAGTTTGATTTTGTGACTTTCACACGATGTACACACACAAACATTCCCTGTTCCCATAGCAATACATGAATGCAAACCCACAGCCTCTATCATTCAGGCACCGGCCCGGATAGCACAGTTGGTAGAGCGTCCGCTTCGGGACCGGTAGATCCAGGATCAATCCTTGATCGAGTCACACCTAAGACTTTAAAAGAGGAAGTTGTAACTTCCTCGCTTGGCGTTCAGCATTAAGGGGATAGTGCAATGACTGGTTGACCCGTATCAGTATAATGGCTCGGGCGGGGCGGCTTACTTGCCTTCGGTAAGTCGTCTCAGTGAAGCAGCACTAAATAAAAGAGCGGTGGAAATCCGTCCTGCAACAAGGAGGCACATTACACGTACATGCACCCTAATGATTCCTTCGTCGTCATATGACTGAAAAATTGTTGAGTACGACGTTAAACCCCAAGCACTCACTCACTCTATCATTCAGGCTAATGGTTTGTAGCTACAACACCATAGGCAGCTCAGGGGCTAGCAAAATTTATCAATTTTTTTCTTAAAAATAAAATTTCAGCTAAGTGTACATGTAAATAAACCAGTAAGTGCAGTAAGCAAAACAATACAACACCCACTCACCTCTCACTATCTTCATCTGGCTCCACGGGGCGATGTTTCCTAATGCCAAGATTCTTTATGAAATTCCTTATCTAAAATAAAAGAAACTTTTTCAAAAATGATGTTCATTAAAAGTATAAAATAAATTAATAAATAAACTAAATATAGAAGAGAGTAAGAAGTCATGACAGAATATGTAACTAGTCAAACTCAACCTTAATGAGTAGCTCGTGTCTTAACCCTGAGTGAGGGATACAGGGATCTTGGTAAGAAACCAAATGCATACTTATAACATGTGCTTTTGTTGATTTCTGTTATAACGCCCTTACATTTACATTCTAAGCATTAGCCTACATTTTATCAGAATAACAAGGTTACCTTTCCCTCTCAAATTCTGCTAACCCAATCACTTTTAAATTCTAATGAATACATGCTTCACAATAAACTTTCAGGTCACCTCGTCCTTTTTGACAGGCTCCGCATCCAGGTCTTCCTTGCCATCCAGAGCTTCATCTTCATCCTGTATATCTTCTATTATTCCCAGGTCAGACTGAAACAAATGGCAACTGTTCAAAACCTTTTCTTTTCCCCTCCAATCCATGATGCTTTTCTGAAAATCATTTTCTTCGCAAAAGTTATTCTTTTCACACAAATGCATTGAATAGCCAGAGTCTGCACTGACATGTCATACACATGCATGAAAGGTTTTTCTGAAACACTGTTTATCACTGGGGGGATTTTTTTTTCCTTTCATCTCAGGAGCCATGGTTGGGTCAATGAAAAACTGGAAAGTGACCATACTCCATTATTTGATATCCTGAATTGTTCGATGTCATCTCAGGAAATGGTTAACACCATGAAAAGTGTGCTCATCAAAATCAAGTTTAAAAGAATGTCCTCATTGCCGTTCACTAAGAGGACTATCTCCCTTCTCTAACCACAATGGCCCCCGCAGCAAAAGGTGCAGTCAGCCAACAGCATTCTGTGTCAGAGTATACAGAGGGGATTAGCATGCACTAGATATACTGGGGATTAGAAATCACAGTTGGTATTCACGATAGAAAACTGTCGCTTATTCTATGACTAAAACATGGGTTAGAAAACAGAGATAAAAGCGGACCAAGCTGCATGGATGGTCTTGGCAAGATGACAGTTTTCATTGGTGTTGGTGTTGAATTTCTGTCAGGTGTGCCTTTACTGAGTGGAATATACCTTGAATATTTTGTGTGCAGGCAAGTTGAGAGGTAAGAGCCACAGCTGACACTGTTTTTGGACTTGGTGTGAACCAGTGTATGGTTTACCAAAGCCTTCCCCTGTGGCAATAATACCATGCCAGCCTAGTATAAAGAGAGGAACTGAAATAGCACATGGCACTAACCCAAAGCTAAACTGGCATACCAACATACTGTCCAGATTCCGTTTAACGTAAAAAATGGAGAAAATTCACTAAAAATAACAGTTTGAATCCTAGCTTATTTGGTATCCTCCAATTCCCTAGAATGCTCAAAATATAAGTATGTCAAAGCCAGAATGGGGAAACCATCTTTCAACAGTGCTCCAATTGTTAAATCAAGCAAACTCAAACCAATGCCCTCCAAGTTTAGAATTTGAATGTGCCGTAGGCTGATTTACCAAAATACTTTCTCTGTCTCTTTTAAGAGCAATTGTTGGGATAAAATTTTTGCAGCCCATTGTCCTGCTCGAAGCTCGAATTTCAAACTACCCGGTGCTTAGCCCCAAACTCCTAACTCCTTTTCTAATACTGACCTATGGTCATTGGAGTGTCTATGCTAAGTAACAGTCTTAATTTTGCACTCAACAAAAGTCTTGGCCGATTGCCTTTCTTATCACACAAGACACCAACCTGAAGACCTGCTTTCCGCATCCACCGCACCGTATGTCCCTACTTGCTTTAGAATAGATTTATTATAGCCATGAAGGCTTCCACGGTACACACACATCAGCCACTGCCACCATCTTGAGCAGCTATAATAAATCAATTCTAAAGCCAGTAGAGAAGTACGGTGGCGGTGGGTGCGGAAAACAGGTCTTTAGGTAGCTTAATGAATTAGATGTTGTATGCTAATGATACATCTTTCTCAAAATGCTGGGTACTTTCCTATGTGTACTTGGAATCTCCAGAATGTTTCCTACCTGACCCGAGCAAAAATTTCTAATTGGCAGCCATGTTAGCCAGTGTTTTGGAAGAGATTTCTGTTAGAAGTTGTATCATCAGTGTACAACATCTAATTCATGAGGCTAGCATTTGGGTTGGTGTATTTATTTACACTTGTTCGATATTAAAGACAATCGACCTGGATCTTTGTTAAATGTGAAATTAACACTGTTAACATTGTGACTCCAACGATTTGAGGCCAGTATAAGAAAAAGGGGATGGAGTCTTTTTGGGGCTAAGTGCATGGTAGTTTGGAATGCAAAAATTTTATCCCAGCCATCGCTCTTAGAGACTGTTGCCTGGGATCAAGTATTTGCCGCCCATTAGCCCATTTGCACAACGGTTTACCCATTCTTTTGGGGCTACCTAGCATTATAGGCTATCCTTCATCATCAGTCATAAAGGAAATTAGCCCCAAAGCACCCCAGCGCCTTTTCTTATAATGGCCTAGTGTCACTGGAGTCTTGATGCTTACATTGTTAATTTCGTACTCCTCTAAAGTCCAGGCCGATTGTCTATGTTATCGAACATGTCTTGGGCAAATAAAAGACGCCAACCTGAAGACCTGCTTTCCACACCCGCCATACCCCCACCTTATGTTCTTATTCGATTTAGAATTAATTTATTATAGCCATGAAGGCTTCCATGGTACATGCTCCTTGGTGAATATTCACTGAGGAGAATGTACCGTAGAAGCCTTTATGACTATAATAAATCTATTCTAAATCGAGAAGGAACATACGGTGTAGGTGCTGTGGGTGCTGTAGGTGCATCTAATGTTGTATTCAAGATGACATGCTGAAATTTTATAGATAAACAAAGAACTAGACTGGAGCCACAACTACGCTGTAGTCAGACAAATGAATTCAATATTTTAAGTAACAATCTCTGAAAAAAAAAAAGAGGGTGAATTTACCTAATTTCAAATGACGATTTTCTGTAATTCACACAAACAACAACGGGCCTGTAACCATTTCCTAAGACATATGTATCTCACGTCAGACTAATCCATGGTGTGCGACGTGTATGTAAAAACAGAGATGACATTTGGGACATCATTATTAAACACGTCGGATTATATCAATAAATATAAAATAAACTGAGATGATGATGACCGTTTTATAAATGGTATATTTGCCATGCATTATTTTAACTTGTGATACATTTGGATGCTACACTCCACCAAGCTGCTTTAGTTCACACTCATCTAAATGTCTGTGTTAATGTTTATGTGACCCGAATGCAAACTTTTCCATGGTATACAGTTTGTGTCTGTGTGTTTTTATTTTTAGGATATTTGGGTCAATATATTGAAAGTCAATCAAACAATACAACTTTATGTGCCTTTTAGATTATTTGTTTCACTGGTGGTTACGAACGTGTTTAAGAATTTTTCACTGATATGACAGTGGCAAGGTTTAGAGGTGAAGGAAACAGGAAAGCAAGGAATAAACTGACCACCAACCACGGTAACAGAATAATTATACACACACACACACATACACACACACACACACACGCACACACACACACGCACACACACACACATGCGCGCACACACACACACATGCACACACACACACACACACACACACATATACATACACACACATATGTATGCCGTCAGACTGCCCGGCGATCATAAAAAAATGCCCTTAGCCAGGGTTCCACCTCCTCAGGGGCTAGATTAGGGCATGTGTATATAGGTATATTCACTTTTTCTTGTTGACAGTTCACCATTTAAACACTTACATAGAAAAAAAAAAACAAAAAAAACAACAAAAAAACACAGAGCACAAGGGCTGTGAAATGGGTCTTACACTGTATAGTTGTATCTCAGAGTACAAGTACAGCAATGACACATAAAATACATGTACCATCTATCAACCTTTTTTTCAATCTTTTCAGGATTATATCCAAATGTTCATCACATAGCAAGTGATTTAACAGATAACTTCTTCAATTCACCATTCAAAACTTTGTATAATAAGTTTGTTGGCATTCACAGGATTAGGAAGATCAACTATTGCCCAAGGGGTAAGCAGTGCCACAGATAATTTTCAGAGCGTGGTACTCCCTACTTTTTCAAGAGAGGGAGCCTATCACAGTACACATTTTTGGAAAATACTCAACGCTTTACTATTTTAGGTCCCCAGCAATATACCTGGAAATCATGAAGTTGACCGAATGAAGGGGTTGATAAAAATCAAAAGACATACATGTGCAAACATGTGGATACATGTATAGGTCTACATAGGCCTACCGGTACAGAGATTCTTCTGGTTACATACATGTGTAGGTCTACACAGGCCTACCGGTACAGAGATTCTTCTGGTTACATACATGTATAGGTCTACATAGGCCTACCGGTACAAAGATTCTTCTGGTGACATACATGTATTGGTCTACATAGGCCTACCGGTACAGAGATTCTTCTGGTTACATACATGTATTGGTCTACATAGGCCTACCGGTACACAGATTCTTCTGGTTACATACATGTATTGGTCTACATAGGCCTACCGGTACAGAGATTCTTCTGGTTACATACATGTATTGGTCTACATAGGCCTACCGGTACAGAGATTCTTCTGGTTACATACATGTATTGGTCTACATAGGCCTACCGGTACACAGATTCTTCTGGTTATATAAAGGACTACAAGTATATATATGTACATGTCGATTGCCCAGAATTGTTACAATAAATAATTACGATTATTTATTTCAGCTCTTCCTCACGCGGAATGAATCTGAATAATGCTCTAGGCCTACATTTATTCATTACACCTCAACCTGTAGGCCTACTGGGTTTATCGCAATAACTTTATCAATGACAACTTTACCTTTTCAATTTGTTTTGATAGCTGGGGTTGCAGCATTATTTCATGGTATGGTAACTTGCCTAATGTGACTGGTAATTTTTTTACCTGTCGAAACACTTCCGATACACGAACAACTTCCTTTTTGAGATCAAAACATGATACTCTCGCTATGCTAAATCAAAGGCCTACAAGTAACATTAGAAGACAAAAATTTATTATTTGTGCTTTATTTATCGGCAGCATATAGTATAAATCTAAAGTGTTTCTGAACACCAGCTGTTCTCTTGATCGCTGTCTTTCATTGCATTAGCTTCTCTCCTCAGAAGTCACCTATACATGTACACACTGGAAACTGGATCCTGGTGACACTTTAACATAGCACAATCTAGCCGAGATTGGTTCACCTCATGTAGCTGGGGTTGCAGTATTATTTCATGCTATGGTAACTTGCCTAATGTGACAGGTAATTTTTTTACCTTTCGAAACACTTCCGATACACAAACAACTGCCTTTTTGGGATTTTGGTAGGACATTCTCTTGCCAAGTATGACTCATCAATTATCGTCGACGTAAATAACGTAATGCACACAAAGAATTCAGAAGTGTTGATTGTATTCGAAAATATCGTTACTCCATATTGTTTCTTTTATAACGCTAAAATGAAGTCCGATATTTAAATTATCCAGACGTGAAATCATCAAGCACTGGGTTATGTTATTCTGCTGTGCCGAATAGCAGCTAGATTAGATGCTGTGATTATGCTGGCCTAAGGCCGACAAATAGCAGGGTATCATTTCACTTATTGAACTAGTCTTTAGGTTGATGTCTTTCATTTGCGCACGACTTGTTCGATAACAAAGACAAACTGCCTGCCGTCGAGATTCCAACGACACTCGCTCAGCACAAGAAAAGGAGTTGGAGTCTTTCTTGGTTAGATGGAAAAGTGCTGCTTGCACTGCTGAAATTGAGTTTCAGACTTTTCTTACAAACCCAGCCACTACCCTACCAAATCCCTCCCACCTCCAACCCACCTCGTACCCCCCCCCCCCCCAAAAAAAAACACCAGTGATATGATTTTTTACGTTGTGAAGAAACACTAACGGATTCATTCGATGTCCAGTTTTCAACACAACAATATTAGCGTACTCACCTTGTCACCCCCTAACTGCAAGATATTTTGCAGACTTAGTTCTTCAGTCAGATGTTGATTTCCTTGGTCTCCCTTCGGTTGAATATTTTTCTTCTTCTGTTTCTTTCTTTTCGGAGTTGACAAATATTTCTCCTCGCACATGTGTTTGGAAGCCATCTTGACTCGCCGATGTCAGTCGTGAGAACGAGGCTGATTGCCATGACCTTCAGTTGTGCGTCCTTGAGACGGTGCAGTTGACAGAACTGAAAACGCGCTGTTATTAATTCCGGCTCCTTGTCGCTGAAATCCACCGGTTCGACATGGCTGCAATTCCACAAAGTGATCAAGACAGACGGAAGCAAATTAGTATTAGAGGGATTGCTGAAGTAGAGAGCGTGTCGAACGTCAAAAAAACTTTCAATCAGCATTTGCATTACACGCTTGTCAAAGATCGCAATGTTTCGACACCCAGAGACTACTATTTTGCACTGGCCCATACAGTCCGGGATCATCTGACCGGGAGATGGATCAGGACGCAGCAATATTATTATGAGAAAGATCCAAAGGTAACCTCCTTTCTGTTGAAAGTAATTTTTTTATATTTGTTAATTTTTTTTTGCCAAGTGCCTTTCTACCATGTCGTCATGTTAAGTAGGCAAAATCCAAAATTGCGGCACATTGGGTAGTTTCCATTGTAATAACAACGGCTGCATGGCTGTAACGTATACAATAGCAATGCACATTCTCGAGGGGAACCAGCAAAATGATAACCTTCCTTGTATAGGAATGGTGTGACCTTGAGCTGATTTATTTAAATGTTACAATTTGTATAGGCCTAATATGGTAATAACCAAAGCTATAGGCCTATGCTCAGGACTTTGTCCTTAAAATTCGCTCACACTGCAATACTGTAGTTTTAATATAAGATTTTGAATGCAGCCTAAAGCTGGTCTAGATGTATCTGATAAGAATATGGATGGATGAGCTCAGGATCTTATTGCTTAACCATAAAGTTTTATGTATACATATATAATACAGTATTGTGCAGCAGTAGGGCCAAATTGGTAAGGTACAGGTTCTGTCGGTTAGTTCTCCCATTAGGGCGAAGAGCTGTTGATCCTTTAGTAGCCAAAATCATCTTGTGTGACTGCCATTGCATCCATCATTTCCTAATTGCAAACATGTAACTTGGAATCAGTGTTGTGGTGATGCTATACGTCGTGCTTCCTGTGACAACCGGATAGTTGTCTACACAATTCTTCACAGAAAAGGCATACTTTCCGGTCAACTGTCATACAAGGTGGTGTACATTGTATTTTCAGTTATTCATGCAAAGAAAAATGCTACAAAAAATTTTGCACTTTTCCGATTTTCCTCCCATTTCGGCAATTGTTTCCAAGCCCAGGCATGCTTAATTTGTTCCGGGTGGGTGGTTTTTAGCCCGCCTGTTCAAAGTACAGGCATACCTTACATGTACCTGTCCATCTGCCTATGTGTGTTTATCCAGTAACCGTGAAAGCTTTGTTACATCGTATACGGTAAATGTGTCTTAAAAAGTACTGCATATATTGAGTGCAAGCTTTGCATATTATTGTAAAGCACAGTAATACAAGGGGGACGTACCATTGCAGATTATATTATCTGATATTAATTACAATAAATTACAGTACTCATGACTCAGCTTCTTGTGTATTGGAAACTTTGTTAGGGTAAATGTTAAGGTTGTTACTGGAGTCTAAGATATCCTAACCCAGATGTCATTCAAACGAAACCTTTAACCTTAGTAGAAAACAGTAGAAATATAGGGTATAGTACGTGAATGAGCTAATTTACTACATGTACTTGTATGCATTAGTATGCTTTGTCCTCTGACAGACTGCAGCTCCCACATGGAGATGTAGTGAATTCCAGCCTGTTCATCATGTTCATTGGCAGTGACGTCAGAAAAGAGGTGTTGCTGTTGAATAATAGTTCAGTGCTTTTTGCACATTGGTGAAAATCTGCATGATGTGAATACCTGTGTAGCTTGGTGTCTATTTTCTTCCCTTGATTACTGTAAATAAACAAATGTTTCATCTAAAACTTGGTGCTCTGTACATGTCAGCATGTGTACATGTAATCATGATGTGTTTTCATCTCTGCAGTCTCTGTCAGACAGGTAAAGATATGTAGTAGAGCCGCAGGCTGAGAGAGAGAGAGAGCAAAGAATAGAGTATTAAAACAAACAGGCTAATTAAACAAAACTCAAGTGTATTATAGGCATTCAAAGATCTGTTGTTTTGTGCTTAAATCTACCTGAACTACATGTACAGGTACACATGACCTGGTAGATGGTTTACATCCTTGTGGTCATGCTTGGTAATAAAGTCAATTGAGCGTTGGACACCCAGAGATACTGTGTATGAGACTTTCAACCCATAGAGCACAAAGTAGTGCAATGTAGTGCAAATTTGCCTTAAGATAACATTGAATCGACAAACAAAATTTTCAATTCTAGGGCCTGTAAAACCATATTTCAACAGACCCCTAGCCAGGATTTTGAAAAGGGGCATGGTGGAATAGCTATCTGAAAGTTCTTGCACTGCGAGCATAGCGAGCGTCGCTATAAGGCTGGGGTAGGAGGCCCCTGGAAGCTATAGATCCCAGATACTCTGAAAAGCAATCCAAACCATTTATAGCCATTAAGTTTGACCAGAATTTCACTATATTTGCTGTGAAGAAAAACATTTTGTTGGTGTTGAATCCAGGAATTAGACCAAATGACATTTGAAAACTGAAAATTTGAAGATAAATTTGGAGTGATTATGCTGATTCAATGTGTAAATATAATATTTCTATTCACCCTATTACAGATAACCATTTTCAGTGCATTCAGAAATTCTTAATTTCATTTTGTTTGTAAATTATAAGTCATTTGTCTTTTTGGAAGAACCTTTTTGAAACACACAACAAGACCCTGCATTCAACCTTAATTTTGCCTAAGGAATGTTACTGCGGTGAATATCACAAAGTAATCAGTCATGTCATTGAAATGTTGTTACAAAATTTACCCAGAAAAATCATTTCCAAGTAAAATACTGTCAAGAAAAATACAAACTGAATAAAAAGGTTTATTCACTTGATTAAGACTGAATCATGTAGTGTTTTTCAAGGGAAGTAATCCACAATTAAATCATTAATATTATATGGGACAGCTGTCCATGTTTTGTTCCCATTTGCAGCGTATGTTTTGTGTTTTTGATATGGGGTAAAGTATAACATCAGAATGTCAGCTTTGTCCTCATCACTCCATTCATAATTAATTAACAGCCAGTCAAAATTAAGACTTAAAACAGCTTCTTATCCTAAAGAATGTTTTAATATTTTGGGTTTTGATGTTTCACATGGCACGTTAGCAGTAACAGTTGCAGCATCCACGACATTTGTGCTCTGATATTTCGTTGGCTGTCCGCTGTTTTCATTGGTGACCGTGACTGGTTTGGTTGACAGTCTGCCCCTGCTTTTCCCAAATGAATTCGCCATGATTCAGAATTTTGCCTGATTACAGCATGGACAAATCCATGTTTTGACAACATCTGAGTTGTTAAGATCACCAAAAAAACGGGTACATTGTGCAGAGATTTCCCGGAAGTGTCAAAGCTCTCCAATACGACAAGGCGGTTGGAGTACGTTGAATAGATGCAGAATTAGGGGGGAAAAGTGACAGATACAGAATCAGCAGCATGGTGCATACATAGCTTTTAATAAGGCAGCATGGCGGCAATTTTAGGGGCAAGGCGCTGTGCCACGCCAAATAACGGTAGCGAGAGGTCTGGAAAAAGGGGCATGGCACTGAGGAGAATTGTGTGGGTGCAGCATGGTGCTGGAAATCGGGGTGTGGCGCTGAGGAGAAATTGTTTTGGGGCAGCGTGGCACTGGAAATCGGGGCGTGGCGCTGCGCCACGCCAAATAACGCTAGTTAGGGGCCTGTTCAAGTTTTGATTTCTCTCAGAAATGGCTTTATGGAATTGGCCGCAGTATGTTTTAAAGATTAGGGATCTTACTGTAGCACCATTTTGTCTCTGTGCTGTGCAGATTTGATGAGCCAAATAATTATTATTTCAAGAAGCACAACTGAAGTCAATTAAAACATTGCAGTTAATCCAAATTGATGTATTAATGTAATTCTTCTACCTTTTTGCATGTTTGCAAGGTATTCAAGCATATTTTGAGGGCATTATATTCTGTTTAGACTGATAAAATTATACTGTTTGTGAAGATGTGAAATTGACCAACCTTTCCAATGTAGCTTTGTCTTCAAAATCAAATTAAAAAGACTTTGAATAACTCACAGTGAAAGTTGCTTTTTCATATGTGATAAACTTGAGCAGTTTGTTTGTGCTGACAAATTCTTCTGTAAAATGACTTGAACAAACTACCTCACTCATAAGTGTTCTGAACATTAAACTCCATGCCCCCATAAACAATTGGGCTTCAGCCTTCTGCATAGGTGTATACTAGGTACAATACAAGAAATAATTCTCAAGTGGAGTCTGAAATAAAGCATATTTCATCCCAAAAGAATGCTTAAGTGAACAGCATGCAGTTTTGTACAGTGGGAGTTTTAAGTGCTAAAATGAGGTTGCATTGGTTATGATTTACAAATGTTTACGTTGACCATGGCATCACAGTGCAGTGCATGAACTTAAAGTTTCAGAGCCTCGAAAGTTTCAAGCTTCGCTGTGCCTTGTTATGAGGAAGTGTAGAGGTCAAGAAGTGACTGTTGAGCACATGTAACTGTTAAGCCTGTGACATTTTGCCTCGAGCTACACTCAGTGTATATTTACAGCTCGACCAGCTGCTTCCTTTGACAATGATCAGAGGGCCAGATAAAACAATTGTATTATTTACCATATTATTGTGTTTGTCAAATACAGCTTGTATATGCACATTTCTGAGACATGGTCATTCTAACACTTAGTTTTACGAATTAAAACAGGAAGCAACTTTGATATATATACCAATGTTATAGTGAGGTGTTTTAAATGAGCTCTTGTTTATTTATCACAAAATACTTTATTTTAGTTGTGCACTGAAGATGTGTTTTTTTTTTTCTTTTTCCATACAAAATTTTTGTTATTGTTCTCTTTTCATGCAAGTATTAAAATGATCAATTTAGGACTCGTTAGAGCCATAGAATGATAGTGGCGACATCATGTCAAAGCCCTTTTTCAGTACTTGTTGTTGGTACTTGTTGTACTTGTAGACAAGTTTACCGATGTGCATACTGGTTATATAAGTTTGTATATAAGTTTACTCATTGAGTGAAAGTTTGAATTTCTGAAGAAAAAAGTCCAGTCTTCAACTTTGTTTGTTTTGGAATTCGACCCCTGAAATAGTTTCCATAAATTTCACTGAGTTACATGTATTTATTAGCAAAATTGAAAGAAACCTGAAAAGTTACAGAATATTGACCAAGCTTTGTGAACGTAGGCCTTGTTGACTAATCCCACATCTGCACTGCACCTCTCTTACATGTAACATACAGTTGCATGCATGTAGTTTGACCATGTTCATATTTCTGTGTCATACTGTACATGTACCACTATAACATACAAGGGTGTTCCAGCATCTGAATCCAATGTGCTCTGTGACCATCTACTACCCTGTTCACTCAGCCAAAATTTAAGCCTGATCAAATCTGAATTGCTTTAAATCGAAGCCAGATGTAGAAATGTGTTCACATGACCTTATGGCCAAGCCGGTTTTAAGCCAGTTCAGGAATTTGCCCATTCACACGATCACATTTAAGCCGGTTTAGTAATTACGGCGTCATCCTGATCTCCACGTACACAGGGAATTTAGTCCAGTTACTGTTCACGCGGCATAGATAAACCTGCTCAAACCTTGAAACTGACTTAAAGCCACTTCGCTAGCTGGGGCAAATAAACCGGATTAAATGCCCCTACTCTGCCTTCACATGAATGAGGACAAACTTGCTCAAAGCCGGTATCGCAAGTTAAACCAGCTTAACGTTGCATGTGTGAATGGGGTATGCATCCTGATATTGAAAGGTAATCCTTCGTAAGCATTAAAATAGTACTTTACTTCATCTAAAATTGCATCTGACATTTATATGTACATGTTCTAGCAGAAAAACAATCATGCCAGGGAGGCAGAATCTGCATTGTCCCTGTAAACACATGCGTTCTCCAAGTTTGAAGTTGGAAGGATCCTATTTGGTTTGTGTAGTGTTGTGGTATATCAGGTTGCTGTTGAAGTACATGTGCATGTATACTTCAAACTCTGCCTGGTGATTAATGACCACTTTTAATGACCTCTGGTTTTTTCTTTATGATAAGTGAAGCAGTGCATTTCCAAAATAGTGCAAGTCATCCAGCGTTGCCTAGATCCAGTGAATATGCAGCGTACTCATTCTGTTCACTGGTAGGTTTGAATTTCAGTGAAGGATTTCATACTTTACCTACATGTACATTTCTGTGTAGGGATTGAATTAGAAACTCTCTTGCCAAATGGCAGATGACTTGCACTTTTTTAAAATGGCGTGCCAGTTTAGGAGAGATTTTAATTCATATATCTCACGAAATAACATTAATGACAATAATAAAACACCTCTAATAAAGTGCTTGTGAGACATGCAGGAATCTTTTATTTCTGACATTTGTACTTTCAAAGTAATAAATCTGATTTTGCTCAAGATTCTATGCCTTTTAGTGAGGCTCACTTTTAGAATGAGCCTTCATGTTCAGTGCCATGTGCCTTTGATCCATGCACGTTGAAAGTCTTTACACAAGAGATTTGCACCACATATTCTCGGACAGCTTACAGTTTATTTCTGTTACAATGTCAATACCTTCCTTCTGCTGGGTATTAAGACCAATTAGCCAACCAAACCCCAGGGCTTCTCATTGGACAATTTTGACAGTATTTTGAGGCATGTTTTTCCATGACGGCATTAGTTTTGTCACTAGCGATCTTCATATTGCACGTCGGTATAATAGCAACCACATGTTTTTCCATGACGGCATTAGTTTTGTCACTAGCGATCTTTGTATTGCACGTCGGTATAATAGCAACCACATGATTTTCCATGACGGCATTAGTTTTGTCACTAGCGATCCTCATATTGGTATAATAGCAACCACATGTTTTTCCATGATGGCATTAGTTTTGTCACTAGCGATCTTCGTATTGCACGTCGGTATAATAGCAACCACATGATTTTCCATGATGGCATTAGTTTTGTCACTAGCAATCCTCATATTAGTATAATAGCAACCATATGTTTTTCCATGATGGCATTAGTTTTGTCACTAGCAATTCTCATATTGGTATAATAGCAACCACATGTTTTTCCATGACGGCATTAGTTTTGTCACTAGCGATCTTCGTATTGCACGTTGGTATAATAGCAACCATATGTTTTTCCATGATGACATTAGTTTTGTCACTAGCAATTCTAATATTGGTATAATAGCAACCACATGTTTTTCCATGACGGCATTAGTTTTGTCACTAACGATCTTCGTATTGCACGTCGGTATAATAGCAACCACATGTTTTTCCATGATGGCATTAGTTTTGTCACTAGCGATCTTCGTATTGCACGTCGGTATAATAGCAACCATATGTTTTTCCATGACGGCATTAGTTTTGTCACTAGCGATCCTCATATTGGTATAATAGCAACCATATGTTTTTCCATGATGGCATTGGTTTTGTCACTAGCGATCTTTGTATTGCACGTTGGTATAATAGCAACCACATGTTTTTTCATGATGACATTAGTTTTGTCACTAGCAATTCTCATATTGGTATAATAGCAACCACATGTTTTTCTATGACGACATTAGTGTTGTCACTAGCGATCTTCGTATTGCACCTCGGTATAATAGCAACCACGTTTTTCCATGACGGCATTAGTTTTGTCACTAGCGATCTTCATATTGCACGTCGGTATAATAGCAGCCACATGATTTTCCATGCCGGCATTAGTTTTGTCACTAGCAATCCTCATATTGGTATAATAGCAACCACATGTTTTTCCATGATGGCATTGGTTTTGTCACTAGCGATCTTCGTATTGCACATCGGTATAATAGCAACCATATGTTTTTCCATGACGGCATTAGTTTTGTCACTAGCGATCCTCATATTGGTATAATAGCAACCACATGTTTTTCCATGATGGCATTGGTTTTGTCACTAGCAACTCTCATATTGGTATAATAGCAACCACATGTTTTTCCATGATGGCATTAGTTTTGTCACTAGCATTTCTCATATTGGTATAATAGCAACCACATGTTTTTCCATGACGGCATTAGTTTTGTCACTAGCGATCCTCATATTGGTATAATAGCAACCACATGTTTTTCTATGACGGCATTAGTTTGTCACTAGCAATCTTCGTATTGCACGTCGGTATAATAGCAACCATATGTTTTTCCATGATGGCATTAGTTTTGTCACTAGCGATCTTCGTATTGCACGTCGGTATAATAGCAACCACATGTTTTTCCATGATGGCATTAGTTTTATCACTAGCAATCCTCATATTGGTATAATAGCAACCACATGTTTTTCTATGATGGCATTAGTTTTGTCACTAGCGATCTTCGTATTGCACGTCGGTATAATAGCAACCACATGTTTTTCCATGACGGCATTAGTTTTATCACTAGCAATTCTAATATTGGTATAATAGCAACCACATGTATTTCCATGATGGCATTAGTTTTGTCACTAGCAATCCTCATATTGCGCGTTGGTATAATAGCAACCGCATGTTTTCTCCCTGTACAAATTTGTGTGCCATTCATAAAAATATTTGTACAATAAGTTTCAGTATCAAATTTTCATTTTAAGAGACGATAGTTTGCGTCCGAGGTAAACTGGTTGATATTTGGTGTGTAATGAATATGATCTTGATTTAATACTGGCTAATGTACACTTGTTCCATTTTTGCGTGGCAGAAGCGCAAGTTCAAGACAAATAAATAGATCCCCCTGACATCAGTCCGTATTTATTCAATAACCTATATAATAATTAGATTTATCACAGTTTGCTGACTATTGCATGGTTGAGAATGTGGGTCAGTTTGTATCATACATGTACATGTATACTACCTACTACTAATTCTGCAATAAATGTCTAAGATATCCAGAATTATTGAACAGGCTGGTCACCAGTTCACTCTTGTGTCTCAAAAACAGTGTGCTGGGCAATAAAGTCCCCAGTCTCTGTAGTTGGGGAACCTCACTGTGAAGATCTGCATAGCTGAGCGGTTTTAGTTAGCTCAGCTTCCCGTGTATTAGCTCGCCTGTACAAGGAAAGCAGTGTTAAACAAAATGTTATTGGTGGCATCTTAAAATGTACAGCATGTATTGAGCTCAGGTTTTGCACACATGTGAAGCACAATAACACGAGGGAATGTTCCTTCGTTGGTGTGCTGTCTGCATGTGGCTGAGTTTAAATTATAAACTTGGCGACTTTGTGTATTGTGTAATAGATTCAATGTTATGGTAAATGTTAGAGGTGGTAGAGTATGTCTTAAAAAGCGCTTCATGAATTGAGCTAAAGTTTGACATACATGTCAGACGCAATGACATGAAGGGTGGAGGGGGTTGGAGGTCCATCGCTGATGGTCTGCATGCACAGTAATTACCATAAATTAGCAAATTGTCGACTTCAGTGTTTTGTGCATTAAGCTGAAATTTGCATTCATATGTCCCCTACAGGTGAGCTCTTTGGTATCCTTGCTACAAAATCTGAGTACTATTGCATTTGAAGACCACAGAAATTTGTGTTTTCAGAAAGTTAAACCTGTCTGTTGTACATGTAATATGTTCATCTGGTATAAAGATATTCAGGCATATATTCAGAAGTCATAGCATGACATCCCACGTACATGGACCTCACATGCTGCTGTCTCGCGATGTTATACACATATATGCATTTTATAATGCCTTATTGCCACAGGGTAAATTTTTCCTTATGTGCCCATATGTGGTTTGTAACATTTCACCAAATCCAGTGTGGTTTATAGCATTTCTAATTAGTTGTTGTCAGCATACTGCCACAGGCTGTAAGTAAAACCAGAGTATTTGTCCTAATTTGCCAGTGAGATTTGCGTACTCAGTGTAACCAAAATGCTAGGGCTGATGTAGGGGAGAGGGGTGTAGAGAGGTACGCATTGTGTTTCCGGTTGCTGAAAAAACAAAATGCATTTTCATGCAAAATCCAGATTTAAAGAAAGAAATTTCTTTGACCATGATCTGGGACTTTCAGTATGCAGCCCATGGACCTTTACCTGTAAATTTGTGATAATCAGACTCTTTCTTCCTTTGTTTTTTTCAATAGACTTGCCCTTAAAATATAACCAGAGACATCCTCACTTCTTATCAAAGAAGTGAAATATTTTTCAAATAAAAACCAAGCAAGTACAATGTACAATTCACTTTTCATTTGAAGGTTCATGTTATATTCAGCTGAACAATTTTAGATTAACATTCTTCCTTGGGCAAGTCAGTAAGGCTACCACGGGCCTGGGTGCAGTTATAAACAGGGGAGACAACCAATGCTACACTTGCACATAGGTACAAGTACTATCAATTTTCACTAAGCTTGTGCATGCTGCTTGATCTTGTGTATGACCCTTCTTGTGGTAATCACATGCCATGTACATAGTCAGTGTTCTGATTGAAATTGCATATGTAGCAAAGAAGACCATGTCACATCCATTTTGTTGTCTTCTGTTCAAAAGCAGGTGACAGTGTCATGTAAAGATTCTGCCTGTATGGATGTGATTTTCTCTCTGTCATGCTCTTGTTAAAGTAGCGTGCAACGCTTTAAAATGTTTAGCTTTTATTGTTTTAGCTGATTCTGGAGGAAGCTGTGATTTGCGCAGCAGATTACATGGTGCTCCCTAGTTGATCAGCCCAGACTTAATGGCAGAGTGATATGCGACATGCAAAAACTTGGAAATCCATAGTCAAAAAGAGTTGTCAAATGTAACTGGGGATGTTTTAGTGTCTGTACACAACTTATATGACTAATATATGACTCAATAACAGCGGACGGCAGTAATTTCAAATTAGGTTCACATACAGTCATTTTGCACTCATATTGGAGTAAAAAGTAGTTTGGTGACCCCTTATTATTATTTGATACTTTTTCTGCTGGCAATTTTTCTTTAAATTTAGCAAATATTAGAAACGTTCTGGGACTTGCAGCAGGCAAGAAGTCTATATATTTCTGATTTGTATCGTTTTGTATAGTGTAGGAATGCTCAGTCAGGAGGGGAGAAAAAACGTGTTCTGTCATGAGAGTGTAGAGAATATTATGTGCTCTGTCAAGAGGGGAGAGAAAATATATGTTCTGTCATGAGGGTGTAGGGAACATTATGTGCTCTGTCAAGAGGGCAGAGAAAAATATTATGTGTTCTGTCATGAGGGTGTAGGGAACATTATGTGCTGTGTCAAGAGGGGAGAGGAAAATATTACGTGTTCTATCATGAGGGTGTAGGGAACATTATGTGCTGTGTCGAGGGGAGAGAAAATATATGTTCTGTCATGAAGATGTAGGGAACGTGTGCTGTGTCAAGAGGGAAGAGGAAATATGTGTTCTGTCATGAGGGTGTATGGAACATTGTGTGCTGTGTCAAGAGGGAAGAGGAAATATGTGTTCTGTCATGAAGATGTAGGGAACGTGTGCTGTGTCAAGAGGGAAGAGGAAATATGTGTTCTGTCATGAAGATGTAGGGAACATTGTGTGCTGTGTCAAGAGGGAAGAGGAAATATGTGTTCTGTCATGAAGATGTAGGGAACATTGTGTGCTGTGTCAAGAGGGAAGAGGAAATATGTGCTCTGTCATGAGGGTGTAGGGAACATTGTGTGCTGTGTCAAGAGAGAAGAGGAAATATGTGTTCTGTCATGAAGATGTAGGGAACGTGTGCTGTGTCAAGAGGGAAGAGGAAATATGTGCTCTGTCATGAGGGTGTATGGAACATTGTGTGCTGTGTCAAGAAGGGAAAAGAAATAGTATGTGTTTTGTAATGGTGATAAAAGGGGTGGAGGAGAGGGACAAGAAGAGTATTTATGTTTGAACACATGAACAGTATACCGACACTAACAGCATGGTGCACAAGGCTTACTTTAGTATTATAATTTGAAATGCATTTAAAATTCAGCAGTAAGAAATCTATAAATGCGTAATTGTATTTTTACATAATTTTATCTGGACTTCTAATTTGGGTTTTCTGTTTCCCTTGAAAGACTTACGATATAAACAAGTAAGACTGAAAAGCACTAAATAAAACTGATGAGATTTACATGTATACTCATATTTTGCTGCTATTGTGCCAGTATTGTGTTTTATAGTTGTGTATTACCCACAGCCATGCTAGCATGCTGGTTCTTCTCCCCATATCTTCTGGCTCACGTTTTGTATGTACACGAGGTTGTTACAAAACTCTTTACTCTGCGGATCTGACGCCTTACCTTACTAGCAGTGGAACGATATGAATTTGGATACGGTTAAATATATCCCTCATGATTATTGCAAACTATTTATTCCAAAAGGTGGATCAAGTTATAACAATAAGAACATGGACATGTACAGAAACTGTTAGAAATTTGTCATGAAATTATCTACATGTATATCCATGCATGTATGTATCATGTAAATGTGCTTATATTACATAACAAAGATACAGTTTGCCTTGTTTTTTATTTTCATAATGTTTTTTATTTCCATACTGTCACAATTAGGTGTAAAACATATATCTTTAAACAAATTATATGTTCAGTTTATGACCTTACATGTAAATCAAAATGAAAGGAAGAATTATCCTCAGAAGCATTGAGCCATCAGTCATTATTATCACTCAAAAACCCTCTCCCAGCATGTCCAACATGATGTACATGTATGTATGTAGTTAATTTATGAAGTCTTTGTTCATCAATTTTCTTTATGTTCATTTTATTTTTTGACTTAGTTTTCAGCATTTGAAATGTCTTGTAGAGAGCCTCCATGTTGCTCTACATATTCCAGGGTCCAGTGAAACAACAATCTGTCTGGCCATTGGTCATTTTCAGGTTAATTATTCAGTCAATAGCCACATGGACAGCACCATGTGTACTCATGTAGTTTGAAATAATAAAAATCCGTGAAACATGCCCCTAAAAAGCAAGATTTAGTGTTCATTAGATGTCACATTTATAGCATTCTTTTTGGAGATTTGGGTATGGAAGAATGACTGTAGCCAGACTCCTGAGAAACAGGGTGGATCAGTGCATTTACATGTAGAGTGGGCCTATCCTCAGCACATGCTCTCAGACTACATGTTTGTAGGTCAAATATGCCACTGACCTGAAGCTGGGCTCACACTGGCCATTGGTTGCACAAGGTTATATATAGAGTCGATAGGCAAGCAGATTGATTATATGTGCTCTTTGCCTGGAATGGGGTCAGTGGTTCACCCAGTTTTGGAAGACATGTAGTAAACCTGCTTTTACCTTTTTTACCTTTCCTCTGATATGAGCATGTCAAGGCATGTGGAAAGTCTCTCTGTAGCATATAAATATATATATATATATATATATGTACTGTACTTCAGTGTTCAAATACGTTTACATGTGCATTTCTTTTCCTCTCCACTTAGCCTTGTCAAGTGTAAATATATATAGAAATATATGAAATCTAATTAATGTATAATATGAAATCTGCAGCAAAAATTTAACAGTTTAAAAATTTAAATTTAAAATTTAAAAATCGATAACAGTTAAAACATTGATTATTAATATATATATATATATATATATATATATATATATATAAATATTTGCCGGAAAAGATATGTGTGTTTTTGATTTTGACACATAATTCAGATAGTGATAATTTTATTCCTTCAGGAACTCACATAATGAGATAAGGAATAAGCACTTTCACTTATTGTTCTCCGATGATTTTTTCCTCAGCTCATTATAGAGAGGAAGTATGATTGGTAGGCACTTGCTAGTTAAACGTAGCCTGACAAAAACGTTTTAATATCACAAGTAAAAAAGAAAAACATTTGCCTTGTTAATTAGATAAAATATTTTTGAACTTTGTACACCTACAATGCTTGAGCAAGAAGAAACCTGGGATCATTTCTATTGCAGTTTATCATATTTTTGCTTGGTGACATATCTGTTTGTTGTGACCGTGGGATATATTGTGATTATTGGGAGCAAGTGGACACACTGTTGTTGTGGTGCCAGTGCAGTTCTCAACTTCACGTGTACAAGTACTTCATGCAAGACTCATTGATTTACATATAGATGCCAGTTAGAGCTTGTAATGGTGATTGACTCTTGTTTCTGTGGGGGTGTTTTGCCTGTGTGGTCTATTCTCTGGAGTTATTGTTCACCCCCATGGTGAGCCTCCTCTTGGAAGTCTGCCTGTACTTGGCATCATCTAATATGTGGTAAGGTAGATTGTTTCTTAGTCCAGGCAGTGCCGGGCAGCCGAGAGGGTAGAACAACTAGCCAGGACTCCAGCCTCTTCAGCAACACCTCTGTTAAGTTAATTTCCTCTAAAGCAGATGTTTTAGTATCATTTATAGGATTTTTTTTCTTTCCTTGGCCTAATAATTTTGAAAATGTACATATTTCTGTTCATTGGACTGTGTTGGTCAGTGGTCAGTGTAAGCTGCAGAAGTAGATTGAAATGTAGGTCATTTTACTGTAGCCTGAAATAGTCTATAGACATGTACATGGACATACATATGTGTTATCCATGGTGGCTATTGATATTGTGTTTTGCGCTAGGTAAATCTTGAGTATCAGGGACTGTCTGCTTGATTTTCGTCTGTTGGTTGGCGTGTGCTGCTGTAGGGGCTGGGGTCCTGAGGTTAAGGCTGTGTCTTAGCCTAAAGGGACTGGGGGTAGAGCTGTCAGGGAGGAGTATATAGAGATGGCCAGGTAAGCAGGAGATAAGAGGTAACAACCATTCTTCATTTAGATTTGTAATTGTGCCTGTGTATATGTTCACAGTGATTCCTGTGTAACAACCATTCTCCTTTAGATTTGTCCCTGTACCTGTGTATATGTTCACACTAATTCCTGTGTAACAACCATTCTCCATTTAGAATTTTCACTTTACCTGTGTATATGTTCACACTAATTCCTGTGTAACAACCATTCTCCATTTAGATTTTATCCCTGTACCTGTGTATATGTTCACACTAATTCCTGTGTAACAACCATTCTCCATTTAGATTTGTCACTGTACCTGTGTATATGTTCAAACTAATTGCTGTGTAACAATCATTCTCCATTTAGATTTGTCCCTATACCTGTGTATATGTTCACACTAATTCCTGTGTAAAGTATGTTATGAAGTACATGGATGTAGTACACGTAATTAGAATGTATAGGAAAAATACTACCTTGGATGATCAGAAAAAATTCTTTTCAGCATGTGAGCAGTTGAACTCAGATCACATTCAAATTAGAACATTTCATGCTGGCTTCCTCTTCAGTCGTGCATAGGAAGGTGTTCCAGGAAGCTGCAGATGGGTGGCTGTGCCCAGTTTACTCCCACAATAATGCTGGCCATCATTGTAAAATATTATTGAGTATGATGTAAAACACCAATCAACACCAACATCAATCAAACAAATAAATAAATCAAATCAAGGATTCATGAGTTATAAATTTTTTTGCTAGTTTTAAATGTTATTTGAGGAGACGAGTTCAGGTTATGAACAACAACCATCAAATGAAAAGGAATGAAATTGTTGACAGAGTTTTGTGAGGCTTTGTAATGGGCTTCCGTCGTGGCGTCAAATCAAGTGTTGCATCTCATTTTTCCGACACGTTATGTTCTTTCCCAGCAGATGACATTGACGTCACAAAATACTTGTTATCAAGAATGACAACACAAGACATTGAAACACATAGTAAATTTAATGTTTTGTCACTCAGATTTGACACAACAATCTCCGTAGACATTTTAAAAGTGATAACAAGGTAAAATAAAGTGCAGGATCCTCATTGCATTTTTATGATCGATATCAAACTGATTTGTTATGACTTCTTGTTAGTTAGATCCTTTACTTTGAGTGTCAGTTAAACTGGATGTTCAGTTTGAAAGGCATTTACAGAAAAAATGCTGGAGACTACCTGCAAAGGGGTCAGTCCACGCACAGCCCAAAATTGTGCCCGCAGTTATGTCATGGATATAGGCAAAGAATTGTCATGATACTGAGTATCTGAAAAGTTAAACTTTTTATAAACTGTGCTCTCCGGATTGAAAGTTTTCCACCCTGGGTTCAAATGAGCCTATACGGTAAGCCCTTCTCAACACCAGTACAAGTTATACATGTATACATATCTGTATAAATTTGCCTTGATATGTGGCATGTGTGCATTTGATTTGAATTTGATTGATTTATTTGATTGGTGTTTTACGCCATACTCAAGAATATTTCACTTATACAACGGCAGCCAGTATTAAGGTGGGACGAAACCGGGCAGAGCCCAGGGGAGAGGAAGCCAGCATGAACTGGACTTGAACTCACAGCGACCACATTGGTGGCATTTGATTTGAAAGTGTGAAGTATATGTATATATGTACATGTAGCCTAGCATGTTCAACTTTGATATGCGGGTGTCAAGATTTAGAAGTACAGCGGGAACATATTCAGCAACAACAAAAAATGTGTAAAAGAATGACATTTGTTGACAGATTAAATTACATCTGACATGTTTTACTGGTAAGTTAAAGTATGAATTATTGTGAAATGGTTTTATATGTGAAAAAAGAGAGTGAAGTGGACAGGCTGAGTTACAGTATAATTCATGTTGGTAACTGTACATGTTTATTAATTATGATAAAAGCCATAAAGTACAAAAAATTGTTTTCTTTTTATGACTATATGCAGTCACATAATCATATACAAGCATCATGACAGTGTCATCTGCTGAATTAATTTTGCACAATAGTATATTTAAAAAGTATTTACTCTGTATACACTATGAACTGGATTGGATGAGGATTCCTACGTTGATTCCCCTGGGAATGTACGAAGAGCCTGGTCAGCGTAGGTTATGTTTGGCCTACTTTCTGAGGTCAAAGTTCAGGCACAAAATACCAACCAGTTACAAATTTTCCCATATGTGAGATAAAGATTTACATAACATGTTGGTGAAAGACATGTGGTGAAAGTTTGAGAACCTGTTGTTACCAAGCTCCATCAAACAATGTGGAAGTTGGTGAATACAGAAATTCCAAGGCCTCGATAGATCTCAGACTGTGTGTCATTGGCTGCAGGTTGCATTTCCATCTAAAATGAAAGAAACTCCACCGAGACAAGTTACTGCTGAAGTTCGAATTTTAGGCTTTTTTTTTCAGCAAAATTATTGACCTTTTCTTTTTCTCCTTGAGAAGTTGCTTTCCACCAATATATTCTAAGTAATGTTGAATTTAAGTTATTGTGCATGTTACACTTCATTGTCAAGATATCACATGGACCAAATTGTTCACCCTTCATTTCCAATTTTTATAATACATTTACAATGTATATACTTATTTAAACACATAAAGTATGTTAAAATTGTTAATTTTATGAAGAAAACTCTGTAAAGTTGTGTAATATGTAATACTTTTAATATTCAAGCTATGTCTATATCTGACTAGTTGCATTGTCTAGAAACATGTGATTTGTTTGGGATCCTCAAATGTCATGGAAGCAAAGGGCCTGATTGGGCAGGGACTGGAAATGATAAGTGTGGAATAAAATTGTGAGGTCAAAATGTGTATTGTTTGACAGACCAGGCAGTTGTCGATGATCACAAAAAGTCAGTTGTAAGAAGGTTTATGATTGTTCATCACTGGGGACACCCACTTCAAGCCTAAGCATGGGTAGATTACTCAGTACATAGCTGTAGGTTTCTTATTAGTTACGATTGGCCGAACCATTGTCATGTGAAATAAGTCATGGGATGTATGACCCTGAAGTATTTGATTTATTGAATGCAATGACCTGTCTAAAGTGACTTGATTACAGCTTCTCTTGTGTGTGTGACAGAGGTCCATGTACATGTATTTCCAGTGATGCACAGTATGCAGGCTGTGTCATACAACTTGTTAGTTTGTGACTGTGGAACATGGCTGCCTGACCTTAGCAGCGGTTGTACATGTACCTGTACAGCAGTAAATTGTGGGAGTTATAAATAGGATAGCCAGAATGACAGAGCCACTCCCAGCCACAGTAGCCTGCAAGTATTAGTATATGTATCAACAGATCAATAGGCCATTTAATGTGTGATCATGCTGGCTCTACTATAGTTCTCCCTGGACTTTCATGCATAATGTATACATACATGATCATGCCCTTTGGGGATATGCACGGATTTATCACCCAAGTCAGGACTTTACTTCAGACGGGAGTCTGGGAGTACGCTTCTTGTCAAGACTCCAAAAAAACCAAAACTATGGAAGTCTTCTTGAATTCTGATAAAAACACTCAGACTCATATTTGCTTACATTAAAATATACAATTATCATTCTTTTACATCGTCAAAGTAATGAACATGATATCAACAAACTACATAACTACTTTTATGTGCATTGAGTCCTTTAGAAAAACTGCTTTGTAGTACTATATTTGGCCTAGATTCTGGTGGTCTGTGACGGTCAATATAAATTTTGGTTAAAGACGGCCAAAATATAGGCCAGGACATTGTTTGGAATGGGGGATTTATTCATTATGAGTGTATGACTGGAGTGTATTATTGAAAACTGTGCCACACTCAAAGCAGGAATAAAAGTAAAACTTTTGAGCTCATTGTTTTCAAATGTGCACAGATTTTTTGACAGTTTCCTAATAAACCATGAAAAGTACATGTACATATATGTACAAGCAAAGTGGGTGTGTGTTATGTTATCTAATGCATGGCAGGGTATATAAGTATTACCAAATTGAATTGGCATGATGACATACCTGCAGATCTCACTGCTCTGGAGCAATGTTTAAAACTTACATATGCTCATACATGTATTTGTTGGTAATGTGTGTGATTTATGGTGTTTTTGCTCTGTTTCAGCGGGTGTACTACCTGTCACTGGAGTTCTACATGGGGCGGACTCTCTCCAACACTATGGTTAACTTGGGCATCCAGAGCTCGTGTGATGAGGCCATGTTCCAGGTAGGTGCTAACAATGTAACAAGTAAATCTTCTACAGAGTTCAGAAATAGCAAATGGACCATTCTGAACATTACATCAGTTGATCTACATATACCTGTAAATGAACTATTGGATTGGTTTGTAGTTATTGTGGAATAGTAGAAACAAGAATAAATAGCAGATTTTGTAATTTTACACCTATATGAACTTTGGCTGAAGGATATTGTTGTACCTTACTGGAAAATGAAGAGACTCACTGTCTGGCACGCCAGACCTGATTAGTCTGACTGACATACGACCTACTGTTCATATAGTTTTCTCAGGTATAAGACCGTAAGGCCATAATTTATTAGTCAGCACAACGTCTCTAGATTGCTGTCTACATTCTTTCCATGCCTTGTAAATATTGTTCTCTTTAGTTCCGTTGAGCTGCATGGAAAAAGTGTTTTTTGTCATTTGTGAAACTGATCTGAGGAGTGTTTCAAACATACCACATATATTGGGTAAAGATTTAACTGCTCACAGTTTGTTTTGAAATTATGACTCAAACAGTGATTATCATGAACGAAACCTTACATGTACATATTGATTATAGATTAAAAATTGCCCAAGGAAACCTTTGAAAAAATTGATTACCAACATGGGCTCTGCTCTATTCAGCTATGCTGACAATGTATAAAAATGCAACATGGGACCATACTTAAACCTCAAGCAAACAAACACTCCGACACCCAATGTGATTACTTATTAATGTACCAACCGTTTGATGAAACAATTTTGCTGTACCTGTTGTTTCAGCTGGGTCTGGACATTGAAGAGCTAGAAGAAATAGAGGAGGATGCTGGTCTTGGCAATGGTGGCCTGGGAAGACTGGCAGCCTGCTTCCTAGATTCCATGGCAACCCTGGGCCTGGCAGCCTATGGCTATGGCCTCAGATATGACTATGGTATCTTCTCTCAGAAGATCATAAAGGGTTGGCAAGTAAGTACATCTACTCTTTTGTATCATCTTTCATCGTGCACATATTAGATTCATTAAGCTTCGAAAGCTTAAAGAGACGCAGTAGTCCTTACGTATCTGTGTAAATTTGATCAACTATCATTTTGTCAATTATGCAACATCTTTCACTGTAAAGACCTTTTGCACATGATCATTGAGGCCTGATCAGAAAATTTCACTGCAATATGGCTGTAATAACGCTGTTGTGGTGTGAAGTCATAATTCATTTATTCATCAGAAAGTATGTTTTGTATCTGGTCGTGTTCTTCACCCTGGATTAATTTTGTTGCCTGGAACATGTATGAAGTAATTAGACCCAAAAAAATATTTGGCCACACAAATTGGCACATACGTTCTGGGATTTGTGAAAAAGCCCTTTTGAGTGGATGTTGCCATATGCTGTAATGGCACATAAAAAAGGGATGTAAAAGATATCTTGCCTAAAACATTTATCTCGTATCATTTGGTACATACAGAAGTAGCTGTATGTTGTCTTTCCCTCTTGGTGATTGATGTTTTATCTCTCTTTGCTGTAGGTAGAGGAGCCTGATGATTGGTTGCGCTATGGCAACCCATGGGAGAAGGCCCGCCCCGAATATATGTTACCAGTGAACTTTTACGGCCGTGTGGAACAGAAGGATGGTGCAGCCAAGTGGGTGGATACACAGGTAGAATCAAGGAGATGAGCAGTGCAGTACTGTACAGGATAATTATAAATGCTTAATTCATTTAATTAGTTCATGGCAGGAGTGACTTTCATCTTTATATTAACATTACAATAAATCAAATGCAGTTTCTAAAAACGCTTTTTGTGGAAAACAAAGCAGTATACAACATGTTTTAGGTTTTTAGGTACTGTTAACACTTCCAGATTGGTCAGTTGTCATTTTATGATAACTTGTTTAGTTGTACCACATTGTAGATTATTTAAAGTACATATATAATTACAGTGTAATCAATGTGTCATGGTATCCTATGTGTTTTATAGACAGTGTTTGCCATGCCCTACGACAGCCCCATTCCTGGCTATGGTAACAACTGTGTGAACACAATGAGGCTGTGGTCAGCAAAAGCCCCCAGAAGCTTCAACCTCTCATTCTGTAAGTATTACTGATGACTCGCAAGACAGGAAACTTGAGTTGAAGGTAAAGGCAACTTAAGATATGAAAATATGATTCAGAGCTGGCTGCTGAACTTGTCATCTGTGACACAGTATGACCCAGTCTTTATCTTTATATGATATATGTTGACCTTCTAGGAACATCTGTGTTTACTTAGATAACCTTTTTTTTCCACTATATAAAATGCATTTAGGACTGAAATTCTGGTCAAACATCAAATCCTGTTCCAGTAGATTATCCTGAAGCCTACATATAGTTGACATCATATTTTGTTATTTTTCAGTCAACAATGGAGAGTACATTCAGGCAGTTTGTGACAGAAACTTGGCAGAAAACATATCCCGTGTGCTCTACCCGAATGACAATGTGAGTTCTGACCATGTGAATTCTGACAATTCGGGGTTACCTTCTGATCATTACCCTAAGCACCAGGTGTCTGCGTATTTTAAATCAATATCTTGTTATGCAAGGATGAAGTATTATCTTGTATATGAATTATAAATACTTTCCTTAGTTGCAAAGTTGCAAAAATCAAGTATTCTGCTAATTTCTTTACCAAACAAACATTGTTTTATTTTGTAGGTGTTTGAAGGAAAGGAGTTGCGTCTGAAACAGGAGTATTTCCTTGTAGCTGCTACTCTCCAAGATATCATCCGTAGGTTCAAGTCATCCAAATTTGGCTGTCGTGATCCCATCAGAACATCTTTTGAGAGTTTCTCCGATAAGGTTGGTGTAACAATTATGATTTAACATGCAAAAATAAGTTGCATTTAGGCATTTGTTTGAAGCCTCAAGATGAAACTCATTTTACTTGACAACTCGCTTTTAGTACTTTACATTTTGGAAATTTGAGCTTTTGAAAATTTCTGACATTTTAAAGTTTTGTATTGAACTGTAACATTTTGCCTTTCGACTTACTTTTTCTGCTCAGATTTCATATTTTGTCTGTTGACTCTTGTAAGCATGATATGTACATGTATAATTACAGAGGAATACAGTGAAAATGCATACATGGAGTTAACAATGCTGACGGGGCCTCCGTGGCTCAGTCGGTTTAAAGCGCTAGCGCAGCGTAATGACCCAGGAGTCTCTCACCAATGCGGTCGCCGTGAGTTCAAGTCCAGCTCATGCTGGCGGCCGTGCGTGAGAAGGTCTGCCAGCAACCTGCGGATGGTCGTGGGTTTCCCCCGGGTTCTGCCCGGTTTCCACCCACCATAATGCTGGCTGCCGTCGTATAAGTGAAATATTCTTGAGTACGGCGTAAAACACCAAAAAAAAAAACAAAAAAAAAACAATGCTGACTTTTATTATGTCTGCTCAGGTGGCCATACAACTGAATGATACTCACCCATCTCTAGCTATCCCAGAGTTGATGAGGATTTTGGTGGACATTGAGGGTGTCAAATGGGAAAAGGTATGTTGTCTCGTGTGTACATATGTCCTTTTGGAAACTTGGCATTGGTTGATGTTGTTTGCTACAAATCTCGTGAATAACAATAATACGGTAAATAACCTAAACTTTCACCCTTGGACTCAGAAAGTGTATCCCAGAATTCATTGTGTTGGTTGTGGTTGTTACTGACTGAGCACTGCGGGAGAGCATCAGGGGTGGTCAAGAGATCATACTGACAGCTCAAAAATGTAATAAAACAGTTCATGTTTTCTTCAGTTTTAATCATAATTTTAATACATTCACTTTGCAACAGGTTGATTGTTTTATTATCGTTATTTTGTGATACATGGGAATTTGGGAGAAAACTCTGTAGAGGTTAAGGATGACTAGTCAGTATGTTTAAGCATGTGGAGTGTCGTGTCAAATATCCGAGAGAACTGCAGGTCTCTCTGTATACAAAGTTGTAGCAGAATTTAGCACACCGCGAATCCATACTTGCAAATTAGGCCTATCAGCAGACAAGATAAAGATGTCAAATTGTGATCAAAGCGACACCTACACATGTGTGTTTGCACAGCTGCAAACTGATGTAAAACTGTGTGAAAAGGAACTGTTCTGCAATAGGAGGACAGTTCTGACTGTAAAGAAACAAAATGTGCATGTAAACTGACATACCAAAATGGAATTACAGTGAAATTCGTTGTTAGCTAAATATGTTTGTTTTTAAAGGTTTGTAATAGACAGGATAATGAAATGGTGGGGGGGGGGGTTGGGGGGCTAATCACTCTCTTCTGTCATCTTGCCACCAACTTGTGCGAAAGTAAATGACAGTAACTCACGTGTGAAACTTTAGATCATTCAGAAAAAATGCCCCCCCCCCCCCCCCCACCACCACCACCAAAGAAAGAGAATGAAGAAAAAAAAATACAATAATAACTGTAATGGAAGATTCGTGAAATCAAACGCGGGTGTCACAAACAATGAACTGAAATCATGTTGTGTGTTTGGTTTATGCGTAGGCTTGGGAGATCACTGTGAAGACCTGTGCATACACCAACCATACAGTGTTACCGGAGGCCCTGGAGAGATGGCCGGTCCATCTGATGGAAACTCTTCTGCCCAGGCACCTGCAGATCATCTACAGGATCAACCACGACTTCATGGAGGTCAGTTGCTCTCTTACCCACTAATGTGCTGTTACTGGCTGTACTGTAATCATTCTCCAGTATTAGTGATATGCACAAGTTCCCAGATATTTGACATTTTTGTGTGTTGTAAAGCTACAGCAAATTTGACAAGAATTACTGTTATGGGTTGACTTGACAAAAATTTACTTGAATGCTCCCCTGCCCTAAGATGCCGGCTGTCTGCAGTGAGGACTTCTCACACAGACTCCAGAATATATTTTGTTCCTTATAGTTAAGCTCACTTTTTCTGTGTTATACATGTTTATTGATGTCCATGTGCATATTTAAGATGAAATTGTCACTTAATCCTCTTACGATGAACAAAACAGTATTTGATATTTTTGTGTGCTTTGTGTTATGCTCCTGCAGTAGGGAGTTCACAGAGGCGTAATCATTCAAATTCAAATACTTCATGATTATTAAGTTAATGTAAATATTCTTTGGACATTCATTTACTACAGGACATTGCAAAGAAGTACCCTGGTGACTTTGACCGCATGCGACGCATGTCATGCGTGGAGGAAGATGGGGAGAAGAGAATCAACATGGCTCACCTGGCCATTCTCGGCAGTCACGTTGTCAACGGGGTGGCCGCCATCCATTCACAGATCATCAAAACGACCACGTAAGGCATCATGACATCATGACAGTCACTGCACACTTTGTGATATTTCTGTTTGTGAGACAATGAGCCTCAGAAAGCCATGCCCTTACTCCTTGTGTTTAAAAATACATTTGCAAAACGACACTTGCCAAGAATTTGTGTACATTTGGATGTGAACATTTTACGTTTTACTCAGGACACATGGTGACATTATAGAAAAAAAGATTAAGGATGTTGACTGCTGTCTGGATAAACAGTCGTGACAAATCTGCAGGTTCAAGTCCTACGTAGAGTATGAAGGAGATTATCATCCAGCTAGTGTTCGTCCCATGAAGAGCATTACTCATTTCACAGTCATTTCTTAAAAAAGACAAATATCATCATAATAATTATGCATTATGATTTGAATGTCGACTACACAGCCTCCTTATGCCCCTCTCTTGTTTTGTATAGGTTTAAGGACTTTGCAGAGATGTTCCCAGACAGATTTCAGAACAAGACAAATGGGATCACCCCCCGACGCTGGCTGTTACTTTGTAACCCAGGACTCTCTGATGTCATCGCTGATGTGAGATTGTTATTTTTGTTTATAATGGTTTCGATCGTGCACACCATAGAAATATGGAGAGCTATGGGCTCATATGCGTGTCAATAGCCTTCAAGTTCTTTTTACTGATTCTGAGGCAAACAGTCAGGACATTTTTGGATGAATGTTCTACTGGTCTTGTTTTCAGGAAACACAGAAAAAGTCCTTTTAAAAAGGACATTCATTAAAAACATTATTTTGGACATGGGTCACAGAAAAAAATATTGTACATGTATCTAAAAAATTGGTCTGTGTGTTGTGTGTGATGATTGGTTGGTATTATTTTATGCTTTGTTTTCTTTATAGCTCATTGGTGAGAGCTGGGTGACAGACTTGTATGAACTGAAGAAACTGAAGAATCACGTCAACGAGAATGTACTTAGAAATGTTATGAAAGTCAAGCAGGTAAGCAGCTTTTATGAAAGTCAAGCAGGTAAGCAGCTGTTATGAAAGTCAAGCAGGTAAGCAGCTGTTAAGAAGGAGGTGCATGTACATGGAGTAGAACATCTGTAAGACAATTGTCAAGGTAGCCACTTGATTTCTCTATTACAAGTCATAAGCGGAGATCGAAAGATGATCATCACAAACCATGAAGGAATAAAGATGTGTGCATTTTTTTCTCTTTTTGCTTTAGTCATAAGGATATAGAAGTCCAAAGTTGGCTGTTAATAACTCAGTTGGTAATTTCTTGTACAGGAGAACAAAATGAAGCTGGCAGCGTATATCCAGGAAAACTATAACATCAAGGTCAACCCTGCCTCCATTTTTGACATGCAAGTGAAGCGAATCCACGAGTACAAGAGGCAGCTGCTGAACTGCCTGCATGTCATCACCATGTACAACCGCATCAAGAAGAACCCCAACCTGAAGTTTGTCCCCAGGACTGTCATGATTGGTGGGAAGGTGAGGACGTGAGCACAGGACAGAACAAGGAGCAGAGCAAGCATAGATAAACATCTACTGTACATAGCAAATGTATATCAAATCTTTGATGACTAAAGGTCATGGTTATTCAGAACATGTGGTGATAACTGTGGGTCAGTCATCACAGAGATTAGATCCCAGTATGTAGTTTTATCTGACTTGTTATGTTTTTTCTTAATGTTTGATGGGCGTATCAGTGAAACTGTTTAACCTGTCTAAAATTCGATGTGAAAAATTTGCTTCCTGCGTATCGAGACATAAATCTGACAGCTGTCACATCAGCAAAATATCTTTTATGGTGACATTAAATCACCAATCAAATGGCTTTAAATAAAAAGTGAAAAGTGGATTATTTGAATGCAATTGTTCTTGTTAAAAACTAGTTTGTGATAGTAAAGCCTTGAAAAACTGGAAAATCATAATAAAACAAACCCAATAAGATGGGTCAGAAGATAGGATGGATTCTCAATTTTAATTTTTGTTCATTTTTGGACTATTTTTGTGTTTGCTCAACCATAAAACACAACATCAAATTGTTGTTGCTTACAAAAAAGACCCCCAAAGCCTATAAACCCTATATGATACAAGGTTGACAAATAACTGTTAATTAGAGGACATTTACATTATTGTTTGTCACCCTGAACAGGCTGCCCCCGGTTACCACATGGCCAAACTGATCATCAAGCTGATCAACAGTGTTGGGGAGGTGATCAACAATGATCCCATTGTGGGTGACCGCCTCAAGGTGGTTTACCTGGAGAACTACCGCGTGTCTCTGGCTGAGAAGATCATTCCCGCAGCTGATCTCAGTGAACAGATCTCCACTGCTGGCACAGAGGCCTCTGGAACAGGCAACATGAAGTTCATGGTGAGCCAGGCTTTTGCGTTGCCTAATCACACCTTACCCATGTAATGATAGAATCTTCACAGATTGTACGTCGTATTACCTGGGTTTATTGATTTAGTTTCCTGTGCTGTTTGTTCCAATGAAGAAATTACGCCAGCTCAAATTAGCTGGTTTTATTAATTGTTCAGATCTGTTACTATGGTTGTACAATAACTATGTTTTAATAGGAGTGAGGTGTTTTCTGAGATTGGGCCGTCTCCGTGTCAGTTTGTACAAACTTTAAATGCAAAGACTACTCTGAAGTAATGAAGTATATATCAGATGAAAGACACTTATAAACTGTCCAGGAATAAAGTTGGATTTTTTTTTTTTTTCAGAATTTTTTTTAGCCCAGTAAAATTGTGTTAAAAGATCATATTCTGTGGTGGTCTGTTCTGACCCAGATGGTGTCAGTTACATCACGTCTATACTTTTTGCGTGAAATAATAAATACTGTAAAATATTCAGAAACTTGTGTGTTGAATATTGTAGTCCCAGTGTATTGTCTTGTTGTTTTATGATGGAATCACCTCTGGGTCAATAGGCATCTGTTGTTATGTCATACCAAACTACATCTAATGTCTCATGTACTTGTTTTATGTATGTGTTATTAGTTGAATGGTTCTCTGACTATTGGAACCTTGGATGGAGCCAATGTGGAGATGAGAGAGGAAATGGGACCTGAGAACATCTTCATCTTTGGCATGACTGTGGATGAGGTAGAGGAACTCAAAAAGAAGGGGTAAGGGGAGCATTTGACAGGCATGAAAGTTTTCCTCTTTTGGAAGGTATTCATGTTTTTTTTCTTCCAAAATTTCAGACAATTTTCTGGATATGGCTTAGAAGTGCTGGTAGTTTCATCTCTGGTTTAATCAAGGTCTCTTTCAGTACATTTTGAGTTGATGTCATAATGGTACTTAGAATAAAAGAATAAATCATTTTTAACGCCGGCCACAAATGTATCAGCCATATTAGGATGAAAATTGATTATTAAGAGATATGTAATACACATCATAACATGTATTTATATACATGTATCTGTGAATTATGGAAGATTTCTCCTACGTGTATTCTAATCGTGACAGCATTTGATCCAAGTATGACAGCATGCATGATGTGGATGGTCTGTCATATTGTGCTTGCTCCATGTTCTAGGTACAATGGGAAGGATTATTATGAGCAAAATGCTGAACTGCGAGAGGTGCTGGACCAGATTAACTCAGGTTTCTTCTCCCCAGATGACCCTAACCGCTTCCGTGAAATCTACAACAACCTGCTGTACCACGACAGGTATTTTACCACCAGTCTTTGAGTGATGGTTTTGGGAATAAGAAGGGTTACGTGTATTTCATGGGTGAGGGAGATAAACATCGATTCCACCCGCAAGGATCTAATAAATATCTCCAAGGGTTAGAGCTGTGAAAGTATCCTTAATGTTTGTGTATTTGTTTAGGATCCTGAAAGAATTAGACTGGCAAATATCTGATTTAGGCTATATTTTTTTGTTATTTAGATTCATGCTTTTTAAGGGTTGTGAATCTTTCGAACAGTGTCCTCTTATATTAGGGTTTCAAGCCTCTGGCTAGAAGCCCTACTGTAATTGTTCGTATTCTTCATCTTATTATTTTTTTCATGGTTATTATTATGCCTCACATGATTTTGTCGCTGAGTTGTAGAAAAATTGGTAAGAGCCAGAAAGCTGAAAATTTTAACACATGATAGTTCTAGGTCTAGCTTCCATGAAAATCGGTCAAAGATGGACCAATTTGCTTCAAATGTTTACTGAATGTTGTCCAGTGGTGTACCATTCTAGTTTGCAAAGCTCAATATAAGTCGTGTATGAGAATCTTTTTTTAAATTTTTTTTGAAAATGATGCACTTCTAGTGTGTTTAAATATGCAAATTAGGACACACAGATAAGATGAGCATTAAAAGCCATGGTTTTTGTTTCGTACGATAGACAAATGTATGGCATGTATTGTGTATGAAGTTCGCTTCCATAAGTCACGTGACAGGGTGGCCATTTTGAAAACAAGAAATTGTTCTAAACATTTTAAAGTGGAAAAGCGCGAAATAAATTACTCTGAAATTTTGATACAATATAGCCAATAGACAGCGCAGTAAAGTTTGAGAAAGAAATTGGAATCCATTTGCAAATTACTTTCAGCGGCCATCTTAAAAAATGCCAAATAAGAGCACACATTAAATTTAATCGTATGGAAATGAGCAAGGAGTGTAGTCATATGTTATTTCCCATGCAGAACATGAATATGTGCTTAGTTTTTTCATAGATGAAATAGTTTTCTGTATAATGAGGAAAAATGCCCTGTTTAAATAACATTGGCCATGTTAAAAGTATATGCTTTGGTATTTCTCATGGTGTAGGTCAGAAAATATATGTATCATTCTGCTAGAAAGCTGAAATTTCGCCATTTGAAAGGCGTTGGTAGAAGTATGTCAGCTTTAACTTTTGGTGATAATTGGTCACGTGACATGGTGGCCATGTTGCATTTGGTCAGAAAAAATAGAGTTTTCAAAATTCTTCTTGTGGAGAACAGATAGACCAGTTGACATGAAATATTTACTGAATGTTGCCCATCAGTATATCATTCTTGGTAGAAAAGCTTAATATTAGTTGTATATGAAAATTCTTTCACAGGAGCCAATGAAATTGGGGATATTTACTGTGTTTAATTATGCAAATTAGGCTACAGAGCTAATTTCAACTTTCAAAACATCGGTTTATATTCTGTACAATAGACAAATGTATGGTATATATGATGTGTGAAGGTCATTACCAGAAGTCAAATGACATGACAGCCATTTTGAGACGCGTAAAAGTGCTTTAAACATCTTTAGATGAAAAAACTCTCAATGAATTACCCTGAAATAGACAGTGCAATAAAGTTTGAGAACAAAGTTGAAATCCATTTGTAAAATACTTCTGGTGGCCATCTTGAAAAATGCCAAATGTGGACATGTATTAAATTTTATGTGATTTTCATAATCAACGAGTATAATGATATGTAATTTAGCATAGACACCATTCAGTAACCAGAAGGGACACCATATAGGCTGGCTAACCCCAGCATCACTACTTTAGCAGTTATGCTTTAGGTCATATTTGTTTTCATTTCAGATACATCCTAGTGAAGGATTATGAATCTTTCATGTAGTGTTGTTGCTTACGTACATGTATGTGATTGTATTTGTATTTATTTCAGATTCATGCTTTTGAAGGATTACGAATCCTACATTAAGTGTCAGGAACACGTGAATGCTGTGTACAGTGTAAGTGAGACATTTTGTGACTCCAGTCTTTGACTCTTGTCTAATTAGACTCCAAAACAGTACTTCCATATATGGAGAGTATACATATATGAAGCATTGTTTACATTGGTTAAGTATAAATGTACTCAACTTACATATGTACATGTTCTTCTTTGAAGCTTTTAGTAAAATGCACCATCAGTAAGATATACATTTTCCCTAATTCCTCAACCTTTTCGCCTATGAAAGAGCAACTTTCAGGGCAATTTATGTACAGTTTTAATTTGATTTTTTAAACAAAACTCCATTTGTTGGATTACGCAATTGCAGGGCTTCACAGGAAGTATAATTTTATCAGTCTGCATAAAATAATGCATTCAGAATATGCTTGCATAAACACATTACAAAAACGTTGCGAAAAGGTTGAAGAATTACAGTAAGTTAGAAGCAGTCGCCTTGTGTGGTTATTTTAGATTCTGGTCAACTGAAAGTTAGGTTGTTAGGTCTGTTTTAAAAGTGTATATGAAAAACATCAGGTTAAGATGAAAAAATATTAACTAGTATTATGGAACATTCATAGGGTGTCTTGGACATTGCAAAACTAAGTGTTCTTAAAAGGTTTCAAAATAATCACCTTTTGACAACTAGTTTTATGTTTTTTGTTGTTTTTTGGTTTTTGTTTTATTTTTTTTGTATGTAGAATATTACAAACTAATTTAACATGATGAGATTATTCTTCTGTATGTATTATCTTTGTGAGTGGGTTTGGGTGTAAATATTGCAATATAATAATGATATTCTCTTGGAAGTTTATCTGAACAAGAATACTGGAATGTTAAAAGATAGGCAAGTAGCCCTACAAGGGGCAACATCACTTTGCTGAAGAGTGTTGTCGTAATGACATTAACTTTAAACTGTGTATTGTCATATTACACTGTATATCCAGCTGAAAATGTTTGTACTGCAAAAATGAACCAGTCAAAGATGGGAAAAGCATTTTTTGTGTTTCAGAAACCTGGTGAATGGGCTAAGATGTGTTTAATGAACATAGCCTCCTCCGGAAAGTTCTCCAGTGATCGAACCATCGCTCAGTATGCTCGAGAAATCTGGGGTGTGGAGCCATCAAAGGCCAAGCTGCCAGCGCCCCATGAAGTTCCAGGCACATACTCTGAAGGCGACAGCAGTCAAAAGTAGGCTGAGGACTTAAGCAGTGTTTATTTCTACTGTTAAAGTAGACTCGTTGACATTGTAGTGTCGTTATAACAGATCTGTCACTGGTTAGGGCATATTTATTGCTCATGCCTTCAGAGTGTGTCAGCTGGACGCTGATAGTAACCTAAGGTGTTGTAGGACTGTGAAGATTGTTGCTTCCCTCTCCCCAACTTTCAGTCTCGTCACCTTTTATACCTGTATATATCCATGTAGCTAACTTATTGAACTGCCACTAATGAAAAATTATTGTTCACAAGAGCTGTATGCAAATTTAAGTGTAGCTCTGCTAATGATTATTCACACAAGCAAGTAGTCGGGGTTGACATGCGAATATGTTCGTGACATGATTGATACATACATGTACCAAAACACCTGTATGGAATAATGGTGGTCAAAGTAAACAAGATTTTTAATATCAGTTTGCTCAAGTGCTTACAACACTTTTGTCTCTAAAAATTCATTTTGCCAACCGTGGTGGACATTCAGATGAGTGCTTATGAAAATTCCCTGAACAATCAGGTAATACGGAACTGTTCAGTCATAATTCAAGCTAGACAGATTTAGAGGTGAATGAGGTACATGTAGTGTGAGGTGCCTTATTAGGTTGTATGTGGTACATTGGACAAAGTGCACGCCTTGTAAGCCTGCCAACTTTGCTCTTAGTGACTTTTGGGGTTCTGTAAATTCCTGTGCTATGCACTAGTGCATGCATATTTTAGTGTTTCAGTTAATTTTGATTGTTGCACATGGCAGTTAAAGGTTTTATTTTCTGCATTTGCAACTACCCAGCTTATATTATGTGTATGATAAAAGTGTACCACATAGCAAGCATTGATTGTACAAGGACACACCATGGCAACAGCAAAATTGTTGTTACCATGTTAGTTACTGTCAGCTTGGCCAACAATAGAAAGTTTGGAGATTGAATTCTTTGATTGATATCAACAAGGGTGTCCTAACAGTTTTGACAAATCACATGATACAGTAGAACTGTTTTTACCGAACAAAATAATTCAAACTTGAAATTCTGCTATTACTTTGTGGAGCATGGCCTTGGTAATTTTTGCCTCTTTGTTTTGCCAAATTTTGTTGTCAGCAGGATGAAAATGCATTATTGGTTTTGCCTTTATGATAGTGAAGAGTGTGATACAAGCACTGCTACATTTTCTTCTCTTTTGTTACATCCCTGTTAAGTACCTGATAATTGAACACTTTTTGATGCATTCTTATTTGACTGCTATTTTGAAAAGCATTTGAAGTTAATAAGTTAATAATTGTTATGTTTGGTACTAATTGACTTCAACGTGAATACTGATCGTTGTTGTGAAAATACCCTTGTGCTGCACTTGTGTTTGAATTGACTAACTGGCCTCTTGACCCGTTCATTGCAGGGAACCAAGAACTATAAGTGATTCAAAAGGCTACTAGATTTTGAAGGATCTCAGCCATTAGCTCTTCAGCAGGACTTTGAAGACTTTATTCTCAAGATCAGGTGTACAGAAAGAACAGAGCTCACATCATCGGATCTCATGTCAGCTCCTTGACATGCTAGTTTACATGTTCCTCATGCTTCACCTGCTACGTTGAAAGGGGCAGCACCACCAATAGGAGGTGCTCTCTCCCATTCCACAACATCAACATTTCAGTTATTATGTTTGGATGAAGGTTTTTTTGTCACAGGCAACAGTTGGAAAAATTTCAGCTTGTTGAAACCATTTGATTGTTATTAGAATAGAAGCATTGGCGTTTTGTTTGCACTGTAATACTGGCGGCCTATTTTTTTCTTCTTGTGGTGCAAAAAACAAATTTTGTTTTTTATAACCTCGTGTATTGTCACAGCATTATATGTTTTATTACCTGACTGATTAGAGCTCATAATTTCCATGTTGCATTGTGAACTGATGCTTTCGTGATGTACCATGTCATGAATGGTTGCAATTACTAAGCATACTGGGAAAGATGCATGTTATGCACGAGAGGATTGGAAAGAGAGCATGATTGTGATGGCTTTTCTAATATAGTTTTTTCTCTAGTACTGTAGTTAGCAAATTGTTCTTATTAGAAAACTAGTTGACCCATATTTCTGAGGTTAGAAAGAAATGGGCCTTATGAAAAGGGGAGGTAAATCTGGTTCATTACGTACATTACGTATCATTGGCTGACCTTCAATATGCTCAAGAAATCTAGACCAAACCCTGGTGCTGCAGCTTGGCTATGATTAGTCAGAAACTCATCTCAGCCTGTAAATGGATTACTGTCTTCCTGACCCCAGCACATCACGGCTAAAGACATCCTGCTATCATGAGATGGCCTTATTTCGTAAAGTGATTTTAAGTGATTTCTCAATTGTAAGTTTCGAAAAATGGTATGAGATGCCATGAAAAATGAGGAAGCAGTCCTGTTTGGCTTATGCTTCCATTCACTTCCTCCAAGAGCAGAGAGAGTCTAACCTCATACTTGTGAAGTGATAAATTGTTGAGCACATTTAACAGTTTTTCTGTAGAATTGCTTTGATGTATTTTTGCCTATCTCTGTATCTCATCTCGTGTGACTGCCATTATTATCTGGTATGTAGCTCCACCCAGTCAGTTTCATAATATCATCTGTATTTATCAACATAATGTGAGCACCCCATTGGCCACAGGCTAGGGGCAGGATGAATACATCCCGGTGGTTTGTCTAGTTAACTCAGGATGGATGATTCCCCGGTGATGTGCACAAACACTTTTTGGTATGAATGTTTTCAAAGTGCGTCAGATATCCTGTTGTATTGCACCTTTTCCTAGTGGTATGGTAACCAAATTCTCTCCAATCACCTCATTTTTGTAACCATTTCTTTAGTGCTTTTTGTTTTAGTGCTGTTTTAAAATGGTCGTTTTAGTCAGTATTTGTGAACGGCCATGTGAAATTTGATATTCTCCATGATCACATTTTTAACTTTTCTTCCTTACTTGAGAAATGATTTTTTTCAGCATTATATTGATCAGATTGATAGGTTATGGACAGCAGACAAAACCATAATGTTAGTTGTTTGTGGAGCAAACTACATCCTTACGCTAAATCATTTTAAATACTTTACATGATTTCAAAGCGATTCGTATTGAATTATCTGTATTAACCATTATCTTGTGTGTAGCTATGAATGGATTAGTTTTCAGTCTCTTTTAATATTTTCCATTGTGATGTTTTTCAAGATGAAATTAACTAGTCTATTCAAAATAAACCTCTGTCGGCTATTGTTTTCCGCAGTTTGTGAATGGCATTGGCTAATTCTGTGGTAGTGTTGTCCCAGCTTCAGTAGGAAATTCCTTGTTTAGAATGACACATGGAGATAAAAAAATGATTGGTTCTCCTTGTGTTATCTCACATTATCAGGCAACCTGCAGCCTTTAATAAGAATTTCATAATGTGATCAAAACAAGTATTTTGAAGTACTGTTTTGCCATCAAATTTACTTTTAACTTTTCATAAAACCTATTTCTTGAGCCTCAAAACAACAGGCTGTATTTGTAGGCTGGGTCACACAGTTATTTAAGTCTGTGATTTATATCCTCAAAGCTATTCAAAGTTGTGTATTCTTTATGACATATAAAATACATTTGTGACTTTGCTCTTGCCAAGTAGACAGTTACTCAGAAATTAAACTGTTAGTTGTTTACTGGAAAGTAAGCTAGTGAAAAAAATTAAAATGTCTATAACATGGGTTTACTACTTTTGAGACGTATTGAAGGAATGTTTCTTTACCATGTAGAGATCTGTAGTTACAGTACTAGTTTAAATAAAAGGACTTAATGATCAAGACCTACAGTTTACTTCTTCTTTTCATCTGCTCAGAGCCATATTACTGTTGTAAAGGGTGCTTTAATACATGTAATACCAACTCATTAGCATCAGTCTGGTTTGGCACAGGCCTTTACATGGGACATAAATCTGCTTTTTTACAACTTTGCATGTGACATGGTCTAGTTTATCACGACATGCATGTAAGGTGAAATTGTTAAATTTAATTTAAAAAATGATCATACACCAAGTCAAACTTTGATTGGAACATTCATTAAACTAAATGAGAGGAATCTTGATTTCGAAGTAATATAAGGTTAAAATGGTTTTAGTTTTCTTGAGTGATCCAGTCTTCAGTGACGATGTGTCGTGCAGATATCTGTAAGCATGCCACACTGGTGGCACATAGGCGGTCTTCAGTGATGGTGTGTCGCGCGCTGATACCTGTAAGCACGCCACACTGGTGGCACACAGGCGGTCTTAGTAATGATGTGCTGCACGCAGATACCTGTAAGCACGCCACATTTGTGGCACACAGGCGGTCTTCAGTAACGATGTGGCACGTGCAGATGCTTGTAAGCACGCCACACTGGTGGCACATAGGCGGTCTTCAGTAACGATGTGTCGCGCGCAGTTACATGTAAGCACGCCACACTGGTGGCACACAGGCGGTCTTCAGTAATGATGTGTCGCGCGCAGTTACATGTAAGCACGCCACACTGGTGGCACACAGGCAGCCTTCAGTAAAAATAAGCACGCTACACTGGTGGCAGATAGGTGTCCTTCAGTAATGAAGTGTCACATACAGATATATGTAAGAACACCACAACGTTAGCAGACATGTGGTCTTCCGTAAAAGTTCAGGAGCACTTATTGCCACCCATATTTCTCAAAGAGGGATTGAGGGGAAATCCCATCCAAGGCAAGGATTGAACCCTTCCCATGTGTGTCCTAGCGATTAAAAAGAACGCATCCGTACTACCTGGCTGTTTTTTTGACTCGCACAAAGATCTGCTGCAACATTCCATGTATAGGCAGCTGAGTTTATCTGTCAATACCAGGATTAATATTTCTTTCATCTGGAGTGACTGTGTCTTTGAGAAAATATAAGTGTTTGTTACAGTTTACAGTAATAAAATAACCATTGGTGGTCGAGTAATCTAATGGGTTTTCTTGGAAGACTAGCCTTTGACAAATGAGATACTGTCCTGGAATCCACATACTGGGTGCCATTGGTGGCCGAGTAATCTAATGGGTTTTCCTGGGTAACTAGCCTTTGACAAATGAAGTACTGTGCTGGAATTCACACATTGAGGGCCATTGGTGGCCGAGTAATCTAATGGGTTTTCCTGGGTAACTAGCCTTTGACAAATGAGGTACTGTGCTGAAATCCACACACTGAGGGCCATAGGTGGCCAAGTAATCTGATGGGTTTTCCTGGAAGACCAGCCTTCGACAAATGAGATACTGTCCTGGAATCCACATACTGGGGGCCATTGGTGGCCGAGTAATCTAACGGGTTTTCCTGCGTAACTAGCCTTTGAGAAATGAAGTACTGTGCTGGAATCCACACATTGAGGGCCATTGGTGGCCAAGTAATCTAATGTGTTTTCCTGGAAGACCAACCTTTGACAAATGAGGTACCCTGCTGTAATCCACATATAGAGAGCCATTGGTGGCTGAGTAATCTGAAGAGTTTATCTGGAAGACTAGACCTTGACAAATGCGGTACTGAGCTGGAGTCCACACACTGGGGGCCATCTGTGGCTGAGTAATCTAATGGGTTTTCCTGGGTAACTAGCCTTTGACAAATGAGGTACTGTGCTGAAATCCACACACTGAGGGCCATGGGTGGCCAAGTAATCTAATGGATTTTCCTGGAACACAAGCCCATCAGATACTGTGCTGGAATCCACACATTGAGGGCCATTGGTGGCTGAGTAATCTAATGGGTTTTCCTGTGTAACTAGCCTTTGACAAATGAAGTACTGTGCTGGAATCCACACACTGAGGGCCATTGGTGGCCAAGTAATCTAATGGGTTTTCCTGGGTAACTAGCCTTTGACAAATGAAGTACTGTGCTGGAATCCACACACTGAGGGCCATGGGTGGCCAAGTAATCTAATGGATTTTCCTGGAACACAAGCCCATCAGATACTGTGCTGGAATCCACACATTGAGGGCCATTGGTGGCTGAGTAATCTAATGGGTTTTCCTGTGTAACTAGCCTTTGACAAATGAAGTACTGTGCTGGAATCCACACACTGAGGGCCATTGGTGGCCAAGTAATCTAATGGGTTTTCCTGGGTAACTAGCCTTTGACAAATGAAGTACTGTGCTGGAATCCACACACTGAGGGCCATTGGTGGCCGAGTAATCTAATGGGTTTTCCTGGGTAACTAGCCTTTGACAAATGAAGTACTGTGCTGGAATCCACACACTGAGGGCCATTGGTGGCCGAGTAATCTAATGGGTTTTCCTGGAAGACCAGCCTCTGACAAATGAGGTACCCTGTAGGAATCCACACACTGACAGCCATCGGTGGCCGAGTTATGTGGGCAATCTGTCAACAATCAGCGGGCAAATTGGTTATGTAGTACTTGATATTACAAGATAACAATGATCAATTCGGCACTGAGAGATAACTGCAAAGCCGGGTAAAGTGAAGTGGTTTCGTCTATCCATAAATCTGTGCTCTGTTAAGTGAACATTCTTAAGTATGGTACAATCCACCGATCAAATAGATGTAGTGTATTTATTTGACTGGTGTTTTACACTGTACTCAACAATATTTCACTTTTACCACGGCAGCCACATTTTGTTGTCAGGAAACCGGACAATGTTCATGGGAAAACCCACAACCATCTGCAGACTGTTGGCAAATCTTCCCACATATGACCTGAGAGGAAGCCAGCAAGAGATGAACTCACATCGATTGCACTAGTGACACGTTCCTGGGTCATTTTGCGGTACTAACTATCACGCCACAGAGCGCCCCCCCTCCAACAATCAAATAGATATTTTTTTAGAGTCATCTTTTTTTTTCACAACATTTCAACATGTGCTATCATGGTATGAAGTAGTACTGCTCTTCTTAATAACCAGTACCGACACTAGCTACATATACATGCATGACAGCTTGAAATTCACCGCTCATTCTTGAAAGTCAAAGGAATAAAGAAATAAATGGAAACTTGAGCTTTGGAAGAGCTTTGGGGCAAACCGGTAACGATTGAGATATAAACAGTAATTAACTGAAGCGAAATCGACTGTGGTGACAAAAGACGGCCAACACTGGGTGATCATCCAGTTTAGCAAGGGAGAAATGCCCAATAGCTCAGATGGTAGAGAACTGGGTCCACTTGTGCGAAACCAACTTAACGTTACAACCAGTAACGGCCATGGTGACGTAATGCCTACATTGCTGGTTGCCATGGTAGTTACGTGCTTGTAACTTTAAGAAGGCTTCACACAAGCAAGCCCAGGACTTGATGAGATTCCGGTAAGTGAATAGGTTTTAAGTGAGGAGGGGTCACCAATGTGCAATCTCCCACTACCCTGTTTCACTTACTACTTGTGACAGTTGCAGGGACAGCACAATTTTTATTTTTTTTTTTTTTTTGATTGGTGTTTTACGCCGTACTCAAGAATATTTCACTTATACGACGGCGGCCAGCATTATGGTGGGTGGAAACCGGGCAGAGCCCGGCGGAAACCCACGACCATCCGCAGGTTGCTGGCAGACCTTCCCACGTACGGCCGGAGAGGAAGCCAGCATGAGCCACAATTTTTAAATTTGTTTTTTATTTATGTATGTTTTGAACTACATGACACTGTCTTCAGTGTTGTTATATTTGTTGTATATTGTGATGTGACGCCGAAGTTTTGTAAATACCATTTTGGGTGAAAATCTAGGGGAAGAACAGTTTTATTGTAAATTTACCTTCCATAACTGAACATATACACTGATTTTCAAGAAGCTCTGAAATAGTTTAGATTTTTCTGAGTGCTTGCTATGAAATGAATTTATCAGTGACATCTTAAATGTTAAATATAAATTTAATAATATATGTTTCATAAAGAAAACCTTTTTGATTTTTTTTACACCCTGTGTTCATCCCCTGTTTATGTATGGACTATGTTAGGCATTGACTGCCTACATGTAGCTCTGCCTTGCACAAAATCTTTGATAATACATGTAAATGTTAATTTTGGGCTTTTATTAAAAAATTACACGACTGATATCAAACCTCTGAATAACTGAAGGATTTCTTCACTGAAACTTTCGAAAGTATGTAAAGATGTTTGCAACCGGAACTTGATAAAAACTTTGGGGACATATCTTTTACTTGTATAATGAATGACATGTTGTAATGTAATTTAATGTTGTAAAGACAAGGAGCTCAAGACTATCATATGATTTGAAAATGCAGTTTTACAAACTAGCTTATATTCCGAGCCAATGTATACAAGGAGCACTCTATTGTCTGCTGAGCTTTTCCTGATCATCTTACACAAATGGACATATTCCGCCGTCAGAACACTCTGAGCCTCCTAGGCACCAAACAGCAAAAGTAACACTTGATAAGAAAACGTTACTGGTACTATATATTCTATTTGTACATTCACGACTTTTCCTGCGGGACACAAGACACCATTCCTCATACCCATGTGAAAAAGGGAAAACCCAAGACAAATGTTATACCGGATGACACACACACATTACTGAAAGAAGAGATCAGAAAAGCTCCAAGAAGAAATCACTTCTTCCAAATTTAATACAAAACGTGAGTCATGAGAAAACAGCAGAATAACACAACCATCAAGGCACTAATGAGCACACTACAGAGAAATTTGACTTGATAACAGTAAGTTTATATAGTTTACCTGTAGGAGAGGACAGACATGTAGACGTTCATGTATTGTCTAATTGCGAATCAAAACAGACTATCTTTCCTGAAGCATATTTAGGCTAAAGTAGCCCTTACATGTAGATGAAGTGCACCTTATATCTCTACAACATACGTCTTCAAGGGCAAACTTTAATAGCAAAGTGAGCATCATAAAACTGTCCCCATAGATATTGCAGGTGGCTTAATGGCATGATCAGAAAACCTAGCCTAACAGATGATCATGTTTGGTAAATACAGTGTGCACTGATATCCTTCACTCAGCACTCTCCTAAACACCAAACCTGTGCACCTGTATTCCAAAAAATTCCTGTTTACTGATCCTCAGACACCTGTTCAAACTCCAGCTCACCCATCTTTGCCTGACCTACACAAACCAGGGCTTCTCAAAAGTCTACACAAATCATGGCACCTCAATGATCTTTTCTGACTCCATGACACCAAACTTCTTCAGACCTACATGTACACAAATCATGGCTCCTCAAAAACCTTTTTGGACTCGATCACACCTGACTTCTCCAGACCAAGAGCCAATCTCTCTATCTGAGCATCAGGCTGATTCCTACGTCGTGTCAGCTCCTTTAACTTCCACTTCCACGACGGGAGTCGCTCATAAAACTTTGGCTTCTCTGGTTTAATGTACTGCACTTTGCCATCGTAGTAAAGCCTGTCAAAGTTCAGGTCCTCCTCTGGTAGAACCTGGTCCCTGGTCTGACCATCACTAGGGGAGGCAACAACAACTGGCATGTTATTTCTGCTGGGAGATGACTCAATGACGTGAAGCTTCAGGCGATCTGCTAACTCCTGGTGTGTTTCCTAAAAATGGAACAAATGGTGAAAATCAGTTGCAAAGATATAATTATTGTAATTATCAATATTCTAAACATTTAATTATTCTAATTCTAACATCTAATTTTTGCCAACATTTATTATCATTTACATTAATAGGTCTGCTTAAATCTTGTACTCAAGAATGAGTTCAACACAGTTAACATCTACACAGCTTAATACAAAATTTTAAATAGTATATTATGTTGATTTGTGGAGTTCACATCCAATGTATTGAGAAATCTTACTTCCAAAAGGGGGCCTGAGGAAGTAAGCCAGCAGAAGAGGCACACATGAAGAAAATGCTTATGACACAGCCAAGCCTTAACTTTCACCAAACATCAAATGTGGTTTCCAATGAACTGGCTGTTGGGTGGCTTACTGATTTTTTCTCGTCTCTCATCATTATACTAAGGTACACCATAGGTACTAAGGTTTTCACTTATATACTTTCAATCAGTACATTATAAGTAAAGGAAACCCATGTGCTCTGAGTAAAGCACAAGCCTCGTACTGGCAAACCTTTCCACTAATGACATATGTCATTTTGAATCAAGACACATGGTCTGAAGCTAAAGTCGTGTAAAACAACACAAGAGAGCCACCAAGGTGCCAAGAATACTGGAAACACAGGAAATACCTGACACGTCAACTACACAGTCTAGTTACAGAGTATGACTTATGGGATTACCTTATCTCAACATCAAATACAATATTATTTACATAAAATCAATATATTATTTATATAAATGACCACTACAATAAGACAAAGTTACAATGAAGTCCCCTAATACCTGTACAGAGAAGGAGGGGGGGGGGGGGGTGGTGTAACAGGTGACCAGACAGGAGAGAGTTTTAGGGTGGGTTTGGGTTTATACGTGACCAGGCAGAAGAGAGTTACAGGGTGGGTTTGGGTTTTACAGTTGACCAGGCAGGAGAGAGTTACAGGGTAGGTTTGGGTTTTACAGGTCACTGGGCAGGAGAGAGCTGCAGGGTGGGTTTGGGTTTACAAGTGACCAAGCAGGAGAGAGCTGCAGGGTGGGTTTCTGTTTTACAGGTGACCAGGCAGGAGAGAGTTACAGAGTGGGTGTGGGTTTTACAGGTAACCAAGCAGGAGAGAGTTACAGGGTGGGTTTGGGTTTACCGGGGACCAGGTATGAGAGAGTTACGGGGTGGGTTTGGGTTTTACAGGTGACCAGGTATGAGAGAGTTAAAGGGTGGGTTCTCGTTCACAGGTGACCAGGCAGGAGAGAGTTACAGGGTGGGTTTGGGTTTTACAGGTGACCAGGCATTAGCGAGTTACTGGGTGGGTTTGGGTTTACAGGTGACCAGGCAGGAGAGAGTTACGGGGGTGGGGGGTGGTGGTGGGTGGGTTGGGTTTACAGGTGACCAGACAAGAGAGAGCTACAGGGTGGGTTGACTGGATATCAGGGGTTAATAGAAGTCGTCTGGACAAGCTGCTAATCAGTCGGTTGACTGAATAAATTTATTCAATTTGAGGTTGTTTTTTGAAACAAAGTATTCAAAATTTTACATAAACTCAATCTGAACACATCCAAAGTTCTGCAAAGCAGCCTGTTCACGTTACGAGTTATCTCCCTTTTACAGAAATCTTCATGACCCTCTGTGTTGATTAGATTTAAGAAGGTAATTTTTTGAAGTGGAGGGGCGTAAGCTCCTTTCGTTTCTGCCAAATCGATCCTCATGAATAACTTGACCTACTTCAGCTTCCAATCATTCTGTTTTTGACATTAGCGTAGCATGAGTGATTGCATGTGAGCACACTCGATATGACTGACATCAGGTTTCCTCCCCCTGACATCAGGTGGCACTAATACCCTCAGCTCCTTTCATGGCAAGCACATAGTTTGCCTCCAGGGTTCGTTTTTGGAAGTCTGAAGTTTGATAAATGCCTTATGGCAGGGAAGTTAAAACCTTCTTTGCCAGATGTGAACATTTACCAGCGAAACTGATTCGCTTTATAAGCATGTTTTTTGTTCAGACTGAACATGAAGATGTGTGCCACACGGGACTTCAGGCTATTGAAGAACCTGAGATCCAGTCATATTTTTCATGGAAAAAGTGACAATTCATTGATACAGAAAGTAGCAGTATGTTTTATCTCTCTAAATACACAGTATGTAGCCTCTCTGTTTTAATATCATTATAATTAATACTCCACGGCGTAAATCACTGTTTGTGGGTCTCTTAATTTTCTCATTACCAGTGGCTGATTTCCATGGTAAATTTCATATGATCAACACCCTGTCAAATCCGACTTCGCTTTGAACTGCTTTTGATCATTGAAATCTTCGTTTATTTTGACAGGTAAGGATAACTTTAGAGACTTTAGACGATGCACAGAACATTCATATGGATGCACTATTCAGACTAATTTCATTTTCCTTACATGTAAGGTTGTGCAATTTTTCATTTTCTGAAATGTTTTTTTTCTATTCTATGAATCTTTCTTACATGTCCTTTAGCAGACTGAGAGTGACAGCCATATATTCCATACGCCATTAATGCATGACCATTCTGTGTTGATTCACGACTATATTTGACTATATTTATATATGAATATTTTTTAAAAGTGATGTCAAGACCAATTGCTCATATTGTGAATTTCAGTCAATCTAGACTGATGCTCTAGGTTGTAAGCTTTCTGGGCAGGTCTTCCTTCACACTTTACTGGTCTGGTATCCTGATATACAATAACTGCTATGTGCATCGATTATCAGTTTGCAGTATCAACTAGGAGGCCAGCTTGAGTTAATATATAGGCAGTGATAATTTCTTATGACTTCTATGAACCTCTGCTGACGTGCTCTCCTCCTACATCAGTTGTCAAAGTCAATTTGAAAAATAGATAAAGAAAGTTACTTACTTGATTTCGTAAGCCCTTGAAAAAAGCCTTTGTTAGATTCTGAATGTTGCTTTTGGAACCCTCTGCCTTTGCATACATATCAGTAATACCAACAACTTCACAAATGGTCTTCAGCGCCCTGTGGCACCTCAGTCCATAACCTGCAGAGACATGCAGGAGCAGAAATATTTATTCAGTAATCATTTGATAGCTGGTTTACCCAAGAATAAATGATGGCTGTCAGGTTTGAAAGAAAAGACAACAATAACGTATCCTTAGTTGTTTTTGACGAAGCTTGGAAACAGACCTAAACTGCCACAGCCATTTTTGTCTGACGTGCTACAGTATGTACAAATTAACTTTTAACTGATGACCGATGAGCTACAAGATAGACCTTGTTACAGCAAACAGAAACATGATGTCACCTCACTCTTCGACTTACTTTATGCACATATGGCTAGAAATAGGCAAAACAGGATTTGTGTGACATCAGGTGTAACAGGTACCTTCTCAGGTTGAACAACACAAGTCTAACTGGTTAAAATTTATTACCTGGCCAAGTTTTTTACTTCGTCACTGTGGGTTATATCTTTCATGTGGGTTATATTTTCGATACATTTACACACTTGGTCTTCTAAGCTGAAAGGGAATCCCTTGACCAAAACTGGAGGAAAGCCACTCTCCACGTACCTAACAAACTCTCACATCCGAAGCCATAATTGAACAAGCCGGAACAGGTCAAGAAAAATATGCAGACACATTATACCCCGTTCACACGGCCAAGATTTAAACTGCATCAAATCTGAACTGGTTCAAATTGCAGACAGTTGTAAAAAATGCGTGCGTTCACACGACCATATGGCCAAGCCGGTTTTGACCCACCTCAGAGATTTGCCCGTTCGCACGGTCACATTTAAGTCGGTTAAGCAATCATGTCCTGACCTCCACGTACCCGGAGCATTTAATCCAGTTACCCTTCACATGGCACAGATAACCCCGCTCAAGCCCTAAAACTGGCTTAAAGCCACTTCGCTAGCTGGGGCAAATAAACCGGAATAATCGCCCCCACTTTGCTTTCACACGGGTGATGTCAAACTGGCTCAAAGCTACTTTCGCAAGTTAAACCAGCATAACTTAGCCCATGTGAACAGGGTATTAGTTAATGGCCCAAATGTGAGATAAAGACACTTTGTCACATGTACACTTACAGGTATAGAATGAAATTGTCATAATGAATCCCCAGGTAAAATTCTGTCTTCGTAATTAACAACGGGATTTCTCAAATGTCTGTTTGTTCAGCCTAAATACAAAGAGTAACAATATCATATTTATAACAATGATCATGCACTAAATGCCCTTCACGAAGCTTGCCCCATTTTCTGATCACGTCAGTTCAGCAAAGGTTCTTACCTTTCTCTCTCTTGTTAACGAAGATGGCTGTTTTATCCTCCTTTGTGTAGAAATTATGATACACTGAAATTACACATTAGAGTTAGAATTAGAGTTAATTACTCTTTGAACTTTCTGGCATACACTGATTATTCTGATGGTCTAGCTTTATAAATGAAATAAAATTATAAAACATGAGTCATAACCTGTAACCTGTGTTGTGATGACATTCTCAGAACCATCTCTCCATGTATTCACACATACAATGACACGTCTCACCTGAGTGACCCTCATATCTCCCCATGTATTCACACATACAATGACACATCTCACCTGAGTGACCCTCAAATCTCCCCATGTATTCACACATACAATGACACATCTCACCTGAGTGACCCTCATATCTCCCCATGTATTCACACATACAATGACACATCTCACCTGAGTGACCCTCATATCTCCCCATGTATTCACACATACAATGACACATCTCACCTGAGTGACCCTCATATCTCCATGTATTCACACATACAATGACAGATCTCACCTGAGTGACCCTCATATCTCCCCATGTATTCACACATACAATGACACATCTCACCTGAGTGACCCTCAAATCTCCCCATGTTTTCACACATGCAATAACACATCTCACTGTGTGATCCTTACCTCTCCATGTTTTCACACATACAATGACACATCTCACCTGCGTGAACCTTATATCTCTCCATGTATTCATACATACAATGACACATCTCACTGTGTGATCCTTACCTCTCCATGTATTCACACATCCAATGACAGATCTCACCTGAGTGACCCTTATATCTCTCCATGTATTCACACATGCAATGACACATCTCACTGTGTGATCCTTACCTCTCCATGTTTTCACACATACAATGACACATCTCACCTGCGTGACCCTTATATCTCTCCAGGTATTCACACATCCAATGACAGGTCTCACCTGTAAGACTCAAATCTCTCCATGTATTCACACATACAATGACAGAACTCACCTGTGTGACCTTCATACCTCTCCATGTATTCCCACATACAATGACAGATCTCACCTGAGTGACCCTCATATCTCTCCATGTATTCACACATACGATGACAGATCTCACCTGAGTGACCCTCATATCTCTCCATGTATTCACACATCCAATGACACATCTCACCTGAGTGATCCTCATATCTCTCCATGTATTCACACATCCAATGACAGATCTCACCTGTGTGACCCTCATATCTCTTCATGTATTCACACATACAATGACAGATCTCACTGTGTGATCCTTACCTCTCCATGTATTCACACATACAATGACAGATCTCACCTGTGTGACCCTCATATCTCTTCATGTATTCACACATCCAATGACAGATCTCACCTAAGTGACCCTCACATCTCTCCATGTATTCACACATCCAATGACATCTCACCTGTGTGACCCTCATATCTCTCCATGTATTCACACATACAATGACATCTCACTGTGTGATCCTTACCTCTCCATGTATTCACACATACAATGACAGAACTCACCTGTATGACCATCATATCTCTGTATATAACTCAACTTCTGACCAGCCATATTCTTTGCCTGATGAAAAAACAAATAAAGAAAAAGTTTACACAGGACTTGAATTTGGAAGCAAGGATACCAAAGAGCTTGCCTGTACGCAAAACTTCAGCTCAAAACATGAAGTACTGAATCATGAATTTGATAATTTAGGTAAGTCATATGCATACAGAGCATCAGTGACGGAACATGCCCCTTGTGTCATTGTGCTTTAAATGTATATAAAATTTCAAATCAATACATGCTGTACTTTTTGAGATACTACCCCTAACATTTTGTTAAACTTCAATTATAATACACAATACACTAAGTCAGGAATTTGGTAATTTACGGTATTTAATATGTACACAATGTATCAACGATGGAATTTCCCCTCTTGTTATTGAGCTCTACAGGTGTGCAAACTGAGCTCAAAAATGCAGCACTATTTGACAAATTTTCACACAACTATCTAGATTCTACCACTGTTCATGATTAAGATTTGCTTAAGAGTTTCCAATTAACACATCAGTTAAACAAATTCAAAACACATAAACCACAGTGTGCAGATCCTACCTTTCTGATAGCCACTTTGGCATTAGACGCTTTCGCAAGAGCATAACCTGAAACGTAAAATTAGCACAATCAGTTCTTCACTTACATTTCAAGATGCTCAATGATGACAATCACACAATGTTTAATGCTGCAGTCATGCTCAATGATGACAATCATGCAATGTTTAATGCTGCAGTCATGCTCAATGATGACAATCATGCAATGTTTAATGCTGCAGTCATGCACAATGATGACAATCACACAATGTTTAATGCTGCAGTCATGCTCAATGATGACAATCACGCAATGTTTAATGCTGCAGTCATGCACAATGATGACAATCACACAATGTTTAATGCTGCAGTCATGCTCAATGATGACAATCACACAATGTTTAATGCTGCAGTCATGCTCAATGACGACAATCACACCATGTTTAATGCTGCAGTCATATTTCTTCATACTGCTGATGGTTAGTGTGATAACAATACAGACATGCTACAACCACTATCTCACCTGCTAAACCATTCTTGTTGCCAACAACGATGAAAACGCTGAATCGCATTCTTCTTCCAAGGTTTCCAGTCATATTTGTAACCATCTTAAACTGTTAGATAAAAGATAAAATAATAATTGGCATGTCTTAAGTTAACCTTAAGAAACAAAGTCTGAATTACCTGTTCTGAATGAATGCTTTTTGACCCTCCTGATTTAGAGATTGCCAGAAGCCTTTGTAATATTTTAAATGATAGAAGAACTGTAGGCTTAACCATCAACCAACCAGGCATGTAAAGTGTATATGGTTACAGGGACTAAGTCACTTTTTCATACTTCCACCTCTGTTTAACTTCATTTTTATTTGTAGCTGAATAACCCATACACTGCTGGTTGTCAGAAGTAAAAAGACAGGACAACATCCTTGATGTGTACAACAATTCAGTTTAATGTTAAAGCCTAAATAATGACCATAAGACAACACGAACTGGGCACTGTTTGATGTGGCAATGGTTGTTGTGTGCGTTAAGATGAGGGTTAAAATTAACCATGGCATGTACATGTAGAGGTTACATTGCATTGTAAGATAGTCTTAAAGTTTCACAAACACAATGGTAAGAAAGACAAACCTCTAAAATTCTGGAGTCAAATCCCTCAAACACGTCTGAAACAATTATGAAACATAAAAGAATATAAGAATTCAAATCCACATATGTTCTGCCTGAACAAAAAAAATGAAGAACATCTACACAAGAAAGTTTTATATCAGGTGAGGTCTACATAACTTTTAAATTGATGCTAATTTCAGTATTGCTAGTTCTTCAAAAGACTTCAAGTGGTCAGGTAAGGCTTGTTGCACTTATGTTTCACCATTACGGACCATGATTAATTTTACTACTGAGTGAGTTATACAAATACAAGAATTACATTTCCCAGCATATTCTGACATATCTTACAATCATCAACAGGATCTGGCGGCCCCATGCTCATGCCAGGAAAACGGGCACCTGTCCAGCCTCGCTGTAAAGGGGGCACTTTCATCACGCGGAACACATTCATTTTATCTCGGATCTTCTGTATTTCTGTATCAAACTCTGGATTAGGAGGCTGCTTCTTTATCTGGATCACCTCCTTGCCCTTTATTACAGGGGCGTTTAACCCAGGCCACACCATGTTTGATCGGCCTGTAACAAGGTGAGATACAAACAAAGGTTTAATCCTGGCCACACCATGTTGGATCAGCCTGTAACAAGGTGAGATACACATAAAGGTTTAACCCTGGCCACACCATGTTTGATCAGCCTGTAGCAAGGTGAGATACACAAAAAGGTTCACCCTGGCCACACCAAGTTGGATCCGCCTGTCACAAAGTGAAATACAAACAAAGGTTTAATCCTGGCCACACCATGTTGGATCAGCCTGTAACAAGGTGATATACACACTAAGGTTTAACCCTGGCCACACCATGTTGGATCAGCCTGTAACAAGGTGACATACACACTAAGGTTTAACCCTGGCCACACCATGTTGGATCAGCCTGTAACAAGGTGACATACACACTAAGGTTTAACCCTGGCCACACCATGTTGGATCAGCCTGTAACAAGGTGACATACACACTAAGGTTTAACCCTGGCCACACCATGTTGGATCAGCCTGTAACAAGGTGACATACACACTAAGGTCTAACCCTGGCCACACCATGTTTGATCAGCCTGTAACAAGGTGAAATACAAACAAAGGTTTAACCCTGGCCACACCATGCTGGATCAGCCTGTAACAAGGTGAAATACAAACAAAGGTTTAACCCTGGCCACACCATTTTTGATCGGCCTGTAACAAGGTGAGATACACATGAAGGTTTAACCCTGGCCACACCATGTTTGATTGGCCTGTAACACGATGAGATACACACAAAGGTTTAACCCTGGCCAGATCATGTTTGATCAGCCTGTAACAAGGTGAGATACACACAAAGGTTTAGCTCAAGAGACAAACATGAAAGAGCAAGACTAGAAAGGCTGTGTAAACATGTGTCATCACATACTTGACAATGTTGTGAGCGTCCACATCAAATGTCGAAAATTAACTGTACATAACTTATTTAAGATTTAAGCTCCTCAGGGTGTTTGTTGAAGAATGGTTGAGTACATATGATATACAGGCATGACATTCACAATGAGTACGATAGTTGGATGATTGGAGAGACAAATGCAAAATCAATGACTGGCAATCAGGCCTTCAATTCCACCCGAGAAGATCGAGATACAAAATGTCTGTAGCTTAGATGAGAACTATTCAAGATATTGAGAGTGTATATGTAGAAGCACAAAGGAAAGGAGCCAGAAGTTGACATTACAACCAGACAGACAGACAGACAGGGAAACAGTGCACTGACCTGAACTTTGTGGCAATACTGAATGAGATTGTTTCGTAAGACTTTTGATATACTTTGTGTACAATGGCATAGTATTAAATAAATATAAATAGAGACAGTGTAATCACAGTACGTCTTCACAGGGATCAACATAATAGGTTTATCTACATTTCACAACACATGTATGACATTTAAACAGCTCATTTAAACACAATCCTGAATTCAAAACAAGGACAGCTTAAAGACTGAAATTCTGCAATGCACACCTCATATATTTTGAAAACAATATCACAGGGTTATTACTTGAAGTTTCTACTGCTCTACTATCGCTCTACAACAGCACATTTAGTCAGTATATCCGAACAAACCTTCTCCAATGAACTGTCCTCTATTTAAGTCTGTCTTCCGCTTTCTGCCAACTCGTTTACCACGTCCCCTTTTTTTCCCCGCATTACTGACACCGGACACGCCCTTCCACAGATCATCAGCTGTCACTAAAAGTAAACATTTCACCTTCAATAGCATGAAAATGTGGAGGAGTGTGGAAACAGGAATGAACAGGAGATGTTGTTGAGAGATTCAAAGCACATATCCAAAAATTTCTCTTTGTTAACTGTACATAGACATTTTGCTGTTACTACCATGAACGTGTGTCTTGTGTACAGGTATTTACAGTACATGGACACTTAAAACACACGTCAATTCAAGACAATAAACAATACATGCACTGGTTGATCAATAAAAGCCTGCAATGACTTCTCTAAAATGTTTCGTTAACATGATGCACGGTACTTGACTTAGGAATGAACACTGTGACTTCACAAAAATGAATGGATAGACTGAGTGCTTGGCATTTAACTTCGTACTCAACAATTTTTCAGTCATATGACGACGAAGGAATCCTTAGGGTGCATGTACGTGAAATGTGCCTCCTTGTTGCAGGACGGATTTCCACCACTCTTTTATTTAGTGCTGCTTCACTGAGACGACTTACCAAAGGCAAGTAAGTCGCCCCGCCCGAGCCATTATACTGATACGGGTCAACCAGTCGTTGCACTATCCCCTTCATGCCGAACGCCAAGCGAGGAAGTTACAACTTCCTCTTTTAAGGTCTTAGGTGTGACTCGATCAAGGATTGATCCTGGATCTACCGGTCCCGAAGCCGATGCTCTACCAACTGTGCTATCCGGGCCGGTGAATGGATAGATATCATTGTTGTCCAGAACAATGTTTCTGGACATCGCTAATTTCATGTTACATGTTAAGTTACATATGTTACCAGTATATGGCTGATGATTTGCAACTTTGTATTTCATTCCCAGTCAAGGCAATTAAGTCACAGAGCGATGGAACATGTACATGTACTAACCAGTGTGGCTTACAAAATGTAAACAACACCTGGCAGCAGTGTTCATTTCATGGTGAAAATTGTGTCACCGTTGCAGACTGTTGGTACGTTTTAATGTTCAAAACACTTCACATATAATTTTCAACAGCCGCATTTGCCATCAGTTTGATACTTGTTCAAACTGAAATCAGTGATCACACAGATTGGTACCCCCTTTGTTTAGAAGCAATGGTTTTGCTAGGTGTGTTTTGCTCTATTTGGAATGACTTGCTGGGATCTTCTAACACTACTTCATATGGGTGTTAAGTATTTACACGACTTATTCTTATTTAATTAGGTGTTACCAGCATTAAAAGTTTTGGGGAGGGTTATACAATTGAAATAATGTTTCCAGCTATGGGTGTCTAGCAGAAGTTTTATAGTCAATAAAGTTGACGAGGTTAACAAATTTTAGGTTGAACGCATAGCCTGACAATAATTGCGTCCACCTTGTTGACTGTAAAACTGCCTCTAGACACCCATAGCAGGAAACATTATTTCTTCATTATTCACGCAAGTCCCATCAACTGTTAAGCCACACACAATGCCAGGTGTCTAGCAAATCCTTCTCCACACCTGTTGTTTCATAACTTACAGCTTGTGAAGAAGCTTGCCTCTCTCTTCTGTTGTATGTTTGTTCCTGCAACACACGGCAGAAACCATCGTCTGGGAATCAACACATCTTGACCAAGTCTCCATGACAACCCACCTGTACCTAGAAGAAAGCATATGACAGTTATAATTCAAATTTGCCTTAATGTTATTGTCAACATTATTCTTTGATTTACTGACCACAATTTATCTCCTTGATCAAGGCAACTCAACTCAAACTTGTTCCAAAATGATATCATGTACACCTTGTTCCAGCCACACCAAATCTGAGCGCCAAACTACATGCATGTTAGTCCATTTAGATTTGATTTTAAAAATCTGACATCCCTGCCTCTCAAAAAACTTGCCGCACCCTTCCAAACACCAGCTCGATGGAACTGACTTCTACGAAATCGGTGTTGGCGACATCCAAACTTACCTGCACTAAAAATACAATTTTATGAAATCTGCACCATTTTTTTGTAAAAGACAGGGATTTATTTATTTATTTATTTATTTATTTGATTGGTGTTTTACGCCATACTCAAGAATATTTCACTTATACGACGGCGACCAGCATTATGATGGGAGAGCCCGGGGGAAACCCATGACCATCAGCAGGTTACTGTCAGCCCTTCCCACTTACGGCTGGAGAGGAAGCCAGCATGAGCTGGATTTGAGCTCACAGCAACCCAAAAAACAGGGATGGACTCGTACAATGAAGGTCAGAATTTTGAAACAACATGCTGCATCCATCTAGATGGACTACATGATGATATATGTAGGCCTACATATATGTCTTTTACTCGGTTGGTGTGTCACGTTAGAATATTTCACATATATGAGAGCAGTCAAAGATGATCATATAGAGATGTCACAAATCAGAATTACCAGGGCTTTATTTATTAATCTGCTTTGTGTTTGATTCAATACTCATTAATTCTTCACCTATATCATGGTGGTCAGGTTTATGGGTGGATGGAACTACCGCCCTTCCCCCAGTAAACATGACTCAGATAGCCAGTAGAAGGCCCTGCAATAAACAGCACAGCCAAGAAATCGGAACTATATATTGAGTAAACAGAGAGGCTAATGATGGCAGCGATCTTTGAATGTCAGTTAATATAAGACATCCTTAGATTTTAAACGTATAAACATCATAGCAAAACGTGTGCAACAGCCAAGCTGGTAAAATGTGAGCTCCACTGGTCAAGAGCTGGAGGTCTTCAGAAATTTGACTTCTTATGTAAATTGAAGTTCTAAACCCCTTAAAAGTCTATGTATCATGTTAGTCCGAAATTTTCTGACTAGAACTCGCAGCAGTTATTGTGTTAGACAAGATTGCATGGTGTAGTTCTAGTCAGAACTCGCTCCATTAAAAGGATTAAGAGTTTCATAGCCCCCAGTCTGTGGCTCAACTGATCTGACGATGTACTAAGCAGTACAGAGCCACACTCAAACCTAACCGAAATCACATGGCGCTAAGTAGCCCGTTCTGGCATGGCATGACATGGAGATTTCGTGAGATACGTCAACAGCTGTAAAAAAGTAGATGGTTTACATATTATAGCTCATACATATTCAGGTAACCCAACAACACGGGCTATAAATATACTCAAGTGGGAACGCTTTTTTGGATAACTCCGACAAGAACATAGTGAGCGTGATAACTTGAAGATACTGGATGAAATGACTAGGTTAGAACTGTCATCAGTACAGTACTTTACAAGCTCTGTCATTTGCAAATATCTGTGTCACTCAGTGAGATCTGTATGCAAAATTTGGCTTTCCCTATGTGGGAAGACCTGTGAGCACGTCACATGGCATTACAGGAGATAGCGAGGTTATGTCTAATAGAAACAAGGCATTCGTTCCCCCAACCTGGAGACCCTGGCAGTGAAAACGCATGGATTCACTTCATAGGCATATACTGAGCAGAAGCTACATAACAAAGACGCAGAAATGCTCAGTTGGGTTTGATCTCGTTGCATATAACGCATTTCCGAAGCTTTTTGACAGGAAACAAGTTTTTCTGCTTCCAACATCGTCGATTTCATCTGAGGAGCGAGTAAAGTCGCCCTGCTAGGTACATTAGTACATTGTTAAATCAGGTATCAGCTTCACTCGTGGAACTAAGAGTTTCAGTGTGTATGGAGCATGTGAGGTACGCAATCCATGTGCACATAATGGAAGATCAGTACAAGTCAAGTGTGAACGGAGAGGAGGTGCTGAAGACTTCGTTAGTCAAATCGTTGTTTAAAATGAACTTATCAGTCTAAAAACTGTGGACGAGGCGAGATGTAGTTGAAACAAGTTGGGCACTTTAGTGTCAGTGACATCATTTGGAAACTCTTAATGGTTTTAAATGGAACAACTTCTGACTAGAACTACAGCATGCCGTCAGGTTAATCACCGTAAGCCAATCTGTTACAAGCTCTAGTCAGAATATTCGGGCTATGTATCATATGTATCATCAATATTAGCTCAACAACAACCTACTGCTATTTGTAGGTTATAAGCCAGCAGCATACATCAATGTATAGGGCCTATGAGGGACACGAGTTCACGGGTGTTCCGTGTGGGTGGCGCTCACTCTTATAACTGAAGTTGGGGTTTGAAAATGTTTCACTCGCCAAGCGTTCATGCGCGAAGGCCTTGTATCGCCAGGGCTCTAACCCAAACTTCGGGTATATATGCGAGTGTCCCCACGCGGAACTCCCGTGAACTCGTGTCCCTCATAGACCCTATCCAAATGGCACTATTTGTGACCACATTTGATCTCTAATTTTCATAAGTTAATGAGAACAAGCATTCAGTTTAAGGCCAAAGTAAAACCATACAAAAAACGAAAAAGAAATGGCGGATAAAAGAGGATGCAAATAAGAGCTGATTTCTCATTTGCAGCTGATGAGGTTTAGGTACCAACTCCTGTTTATTGACTCGTGTCCAGTTTTCGTTGCCCTGTCATATTACCGGTGTTGTGTTCGCCTCGAACGAATACCCTTACAACCTTGTCAGCACGCAGAATACAAAGTGCAACAGGGAGAACAAAAAACATTCCCGTAAAACAACAATACCTGTTTTAGCTGTGTGGATTAGCTTTGTGCAAAAGATGGAGCGCCTGCAAACACTGGCGCATGCAGACGCCATGACTTCTTGGGAGTGTTTAAAAGGTAAAATCGAAAACGGACTTTACATTGTAGGCCCTACAACTGTTTCTCATTTTCTCTCATTAGTACAACTGAAGCATTTTTAGCTCGTTATAGTTCATCTGATACACATTTATTTAAGTGTTTTTTTTAATATAGTACTGATGAAGACTTCATTTATACACGAATTATCCTCTTTATTGACATTATTTGTCAGGTTTATACTGTGGTGACAGCCAACAATGTATCACCATCACAGTGCTAGCTATCGGCCCTCAAGGCTATCAAAGAGTCTGAGAGCAACCCAGTGAGTATATACATTCACCACAATACCCTATAGTTGAGGAAATCCTCCATTTTACAAGGTAGGGCCTACTTAATTGCCAGCACCTCCTGACTTCTGCAGCCAAACCTACAGGAGTTGGATTCAATTAAGCACATCCTCTCATTAGTCCAGTCATGTGTCCTGGGTTCTAGGGAACCCAAAGTGAGCATCGTCTAATTCAATTCATCTTCAAGTTGACGTAATAGATAGGCTTAGGCCTGTATATCCTTCAACACCAATGCAAACGTCAACTGTAACATAAACTAGGCTCTAATTACATTCTTCACTTTTCATTTTGCGCAGTGTTTTGGCTGTCACAGCAGTGTTCCGTGATGTACTTGGTAACATACTTGGTATATCTTTGCTTTTGCCATCCACAATACATTGTATATCATGCAAACCTGAGACACAATTTAAGACATATATTCTGTTCAGTCACAGTGCAATATATAGGCGTAGTGACACCATGTCAATCAATTCTTGTAGTGACCTCTACATACTACACACCAAACAAGATAGGAGTTTGCTTGATAATGGTATACTAAGGTGGGCAGTACTTATTTATTTGATTGGTGTTTGTGCTCAACAGCTTTTATGACAGCAGTCAGTACTGTAGGTCAATGTGGAGGAAACCAGAATAACTGGGGAAAAAACACCCAACATTGGTTATTAACCAACAGACTTCCAGATCAGTGACAAACAGATTTCACTAGGATATCAAGTTGAGTCCTATTCACTTAATATGAGGAGGTCATATTCATCAGAGCTATAATTCACTAACATTTTTGCTTGCTGATTAGCATAATTTGAAGGTATTCTATTGAAACAGTAAGAAATTATATTTACTGTCTAGTCCAGAAGTTTTCTGCCAAGTCAATGTAAACAGCATACAACACATTAAAGATGGCATAGTCATGTGAAAAACGGGATGAGTTTCAGTAGAAATTCAAGTACTATGACATGTAAAAACTATTTCACAAATACTACAGACAAATTGGAATAAATTACATTTTTTTATTTATCAACAAATTTTTCAATGTTAAAATGTTTCCCTTGCATACTGTAAGACACTCCACTGACTCCTTCTGCAGGCAGACGAGACACACATGTCTGAAATGATAAAAAATAAGGATGATAGCCAATATCTACTTTCATCTGCAGTATGAATTTACATACTATTTATTTCACTTGTGCATTATCATTCAGCTTTCAGGTTTATAGTTAGGGACATGCACCCCAGCAAATAACTGACAAACTTTATCAGCAGCCTAATTAGTGAGACTTGCATTTAAACTACACGTACATATCAATGACCTCAATTTTTTTCTCACTCATATACAATTCTAGTATAAATAAAAATATTTACTGGTGCTTTACTAACAGCTAACATGGGACATACTGTAGCAAGATATGTCACAAAGAAAACCATGTTCTTTTAAAGATTTTTCCTAAACGTTACACTTTACAAACAAATACTTTCAAGGTTTCCATGGACAGCTGATTGTACTGCAGACTTGCCTCTGGCTTTTTGTCATCTTCTCTCATATATCCTACACACATGCTGTCGGTGGTGTGCAACCATAATAGCTCAACTAAAAACAGAGAATGAGATAACATCAAGATAAGTTAGCCTTCATAATGGACTTCATAACCTGTGGTCTCTGAAATCATTCCATAGCATATATCACAGTTCCCCTTTGAGACAGGGTGTATATTTGATGAGTTTTTCATCCTATTTAGTACACAACTCGCCATTTATAGAATAAATTTACACCAAGACTACTTCAATGACAACAGGCTTGACCCAGCTTTACTCCAATGTGGAATCACAGTTCAGGTACAGGTTATGTAGTCAGTTTTTTAGTCTGTTTTAATCTCATCAGCCTAATCACTACTCTATAGGAGGACACCACACTGGAATGTCACCTATATGTCCCCTACCTTCATCCTCTTCTTCTGTCTTATTTATTTATTTGATTTGTGTTTTATGCCATACTCAAGGATATTTCACTTATACGACAGTGGCCAGCATTATGGTGGGTGGAAACCGGGCAGAGCCCGGGGGAAACCCACGACCATCCGCAGATTGCTAACAAACCTTCCCACGTACGGCCGGAGAGGAAGCCAGCAAGAGCTGGGCTTCAACTCACAGCGACCGCATTGGTGAGAGATCCCTGGGTCATTACGCTGCACTAGCGCGCTAACCAACTGAGTCACGGAGGCCCCCTTCTTCTGTCTAATGCTTCACCACTATTACACCATCTAGCTTCTCATCTACCTAACCACCATTGCACAGGAGAAAACACCACACTGGAGTGTCATCTGTGTGTCCCCTACCTTCATCTCCCTCTTCCTCTGTGTGATGTGTCATCACTGTTACACCACCTAGCTTCTCATCTACCAAATCATCATCTAACAAAAGAAGACACCTCATTGGAGTGTCACCTACCATCATCCTCTTTTTCTGTCTGCTGTTTCATCACTATTACACCACCTAGCTTCTCATCTACCTAATCACCATTCAACAGAAGAAGACACCACACTGGAGTCTCACCTATATGTCCCAACCTTCATCCTCTTCTTCTGGGTGCTGTTTCATTGCTATTACACCACCTAGTTTCTCCTCTACCAAATCATCATCTAACAAAAGAAGACACCTCATTGGAGTGTCACCTACCATCATCCTCTTCTTCTGGCTGTTGTTTCATCGCTATTACACCACCTAGCTTCTCATCTACCAAATCATCATCAAGAAGACACCTCATTGGAGTGTCACCTACCATCACCCTCTTCTTCTGGCTGTTGTTTCATCACTATTACACCATCTAGCTTCTCATCTACCTAACCGCCATTGCACAGGAGAAAACACCACACTTGAGTGTCATCTGTGTGTCCCCTACCTTCATCTCCCTCTCCCTCTGTCTGATGTTTCATGACTATTACACCGCCTAGCTTCTCACTGACATTCTGCAAGAATTTTGAGCCTAGAACAGAGCACCAATATCACATGACAGACTGGAGTTAACAGTGATGACAACACCATGTTAAACTAATAAAAAGCTTGCAATAAAACATAAACATGTATCTTCAAAAACAAAAACAATACTAACTTTTGTTGGTATTTATGTTATGGAGAATATTTTACATACTTAATTGATCTTTAGATCATGTAAAGGGCTATAAATATTTACTAAACTAAAATGTAAACTAAAATGTAACATGCTGCAATACCAGCAGTACTTCAGTTAAAGAATACAATTGTAGAATTAAGCTTACCCATGCAATTGTGGTACATGTACATGTAGGTCATGAAGCAACTTTGAAAGCAATAGTTATCCTCCACTCACCTAAGAATTTGTTGACAAATGTTTGGCTTAATGCCACTGGGACTATGTCTGTAGAATGAAGAGCCTGGGCACACTCTCTTGCTAGCAAAGTCCTCATTAAATGTTCACCACAGCCTTAACAAAGAAACATTGCAACAGTGTACAAATACACATCCATACTTCTAACCTGGATGTTTTGTTCTGCTTTAACGTTTAATGTTTATATCACACTGCATAGTTTTAAACTGAACAGCATTAATTTATTTGATTGATGTTTTACGCTATGCTCAAAAATATTTCAAATTGTACATACATTTTCTCAGATAGAAAATCACAAAATGGAATCTAGTAGGCACACTGTGAACTACACCAGATATTAAAACCTATATGCTAAATACAGCCATGTATCTAACAACATCATGATCAGTTTAAAATTAAGTTTAAAGCTTTAGCACAATAGTCATATGTATCTTTAGAACAAGAGCTTCAGATTTGTAGGTATACTAATGACCTGATGTGGAGACTGCCACTCCTGGTGACAAAGGTGTCTTAGACTCCGCCCAACACCCCTGCCCCATAAACAGCGGCCTAAAATAGACAGAAATATTGATGTCAAATTCGCAAAATCACCTTATTCTGTATTAGCTATTTCACTGACTTGAGCCTGGTATAATTATAGTCAGTGAGTACCAGTGCAAAGTGCTTGATTGATAGCTTTGCCAACAGCATGTATGCTTGTATATGATAAAATATGTCAGAACCAAAGATCCATCCCATGCAAGTGGCAGACAGACACAAGTAGAATACACAGGCAGTTTGTCTCTGGCAAAGTCAGGTGATACAAGGGTATCTGTCACACTGTCACTTCAAATTTAACACTTTGCTCTTCCCAGAGGCCCTCTATAACAATCACATGAAGATTAAACTAACAGTATACACAAATCCATTTTTTAAAAACATGAAACAGTCGACAATACATCACCATATATATCGGGTTATATAAATTTAACGGTTGAAATAATTTTACAAATAAAGTCACTCAAAAGCAGAAAGAGATGGTGCTCTTTTGATCAGACATTCTAAACTGTTCCAAGCATAACATCTCATGACTGTAAAACTGTTTTTATAATAGTTATGCTTATCAATATGAAGGCTGTTAACAGTTGATCTAAGAAACTTATTGTAAACTGCTGTGTTTTTAACAAGCAATTCTTTTAGATATAGTGGTGACTCATGCATTTAAAGGGGAAGAAAGCTCAAAAACATGACACTATAGGCTAAAAAGAGCACATTTTTTTGTATCTGGTGGTGCCTGCTGCATAATTTTGCGATTTTTCCTCGCCATACACGTAAGGCCTGAACACAGCAAAGCTGGCATACATCACTGAGTCCATCGCATCCTCCATCTTTAACACCCTGTAATTTATGCTGGTGGTGTGTTGCCTCTCAGCCAATGAGAGTCGTTAAAACTGCTGGCTTGTTTGTGTAAACTCAGAACCTATGTCCAACATTCCGGTTTCCTAATCGTCAAGCGGAAAACGAACTGTACTGTTCGCTACCTTATGGGAAGAAGAGTTCTACTGGAAATATACGAACTGCATTTCTGCGGTTTCCGACGGCAATTCTCCTCCTAATACAGAAGACTACAGGACTAGTTCTTATTAGCCAATCTGAAATTGGCATCCAGTGTAACTCTAGGAGAATGGGAGCTGTACCAGTATGTATTTTACAGTCTAAAATAATTTTAGCTGCTCTTTTTTGAAGCTTAAATAATCTGTCAGTAAGTGACTGTGGACAAATTCCCCACACTGAACTACAGTAATCAAAATGTGGCAAAATATAGCTATGAAAAAAGTTTTTTGTGTCTTCAAATCCAGATAAATCTTTTTCTGCCTTAAAATTCCAAGAACTTTCGAAATTTTTTTGCAAATGAAGTCAATATGATCTTGCCATGTAAATGTTTCATTCATGAAAACACCAGGCAATTTTGTTAATGAGACTTGTTCAATTGAAGAGTCTTCATTCAATTTTCATGTTTAAGGCATTTTTTTTTTTTACTTTTCTGAGATGCTGTCGAGGACTTATTAACATAAATTTTGTTTTTATCTTTATTAAAATACATTTCATTTTCATAACACCATGCAGTGACAGCTTTTAGGTTTTGGCTCAATTTCTGTAATAGTTTTAGCACAACAATGGATAGTTGTGTTATCAGCAAAGTTGTCAACATTTATATACATGATGAAAAGTAGTGATCCCAATGTTGAGCCTTGTAGAAGACCTATTTCTATTGTCATCTCCCCTGAAGCCTTTCCTGCTACATTAACTACACAGTTTCTGTTCTGGAAATAAAACTTAAAGAATCTCAAGGCTGTGTTGTGGAACTTATACACTTATAGCTTATCTAGTAGGATTGAGTGGTTTACCATATCGAAGGCTTTTTGAAAATCAAGCTTAACAGATCCAACTATCTTTCCATTATCAATTGATTTACGCCAGCATTCAGCAATTTTGATAAAAGCAGTTTCACAGGAATGTGACTTACAAAACCCAGACTGATCCTTGTATTATATCTGAAATGTTTCCAGGTGCTCACACAGACAGTTATGTACATGCCTTTCAATTATTATTGATTTTATTGGAAGTACTGATATGGGCTGATAATGTCTGATGTTATAGGAAGTACTGATATGGGCCGATGAGCCGCTTTTTGATGAATGACTTAATTCCTCCTGTGTGGATAAGGATGACATTTGCTGTTTATTTCAGTACTGGTATAGGTACTTGTTGTTATGCACTTGTTTGATATTGAAGTCAATGATTTTGTTATGACTGGTGTAGAACATTTTAAAAATGTAGCATTTATACAGTCAAGACCACAGGCTATTGTTTCGTAATGCACATAATTGTTCAAAGACATACTTTTCAGTAGCATTATGAATAGAGAAAGTATAATCTCCTGGTACTTTTTCACTGATAACACATTTTAATTTGCTAAGGTTTGCCTCTACTCTGGAAGATCTTGATTGTGAAATACTTCTGCTACAATTTCCGCAGAAGTTCTTAGATAAATTGGGAATCTGTTCAGAATCATCGGTTACATGTACATCATTGTACATCAGTTATAATTTGAATAGAGGAGTGGTTTGAATTTATGGTTTGCAGTAATTTCCAGATAAGCTGTTTTAATGTGAAAGATTCCATTAAACTTTTCCATGGTTTGGGCCTGGGTATCTCATGTTTATGGGAGGAAACCTGGTAGAGCCTGGGGGAAACCCACAAACCACGTATGGCAGAGAGGATGCCATCATGAGCTGGACTTGGACTCACAGCAACCACATTGGTGAGTGAAAGTTCACAATATCTTTTCATAACACTGCCATCAAAGTTTTACTCTATGGAACTACATGCACTGCTATTTCCTGCCTAAAATTCCTGCCAATAAACGACAGTTATAAATGCGAAGAACCTTTTTGGCTGCTATGATAACCTGCATGAAGATGATATACTGTAAGTATTTACCCAGTGTACAGCATTCTTATTCCCACCTGATAATGGTTACAGCTCAAGCTGTGTTGAAGGACACCTGTTAGTGTACAGATGTACTACATGTAGTTAATCACACAGCCAGTAACATTATGCCACAGGAAGGGGGAGAACAGGTATTCCTTGTTTGATGGGAAAGATTTCTCATAAAGGGGCTGAAATTAATCAGAAAAACATGAGAAGCCAACTTCTAATTTACCTGCCCAATCCGACCAGGGTGTTTTAAGGAAATTCCTCCTGATGACACTGCGGATGCTACATTTCCACGGCTATCTAAACAGACGGCACCAACAGTGTCCTGGACAAGGCTTGGGTCATCATCCGATATAGTCTTCTGATGAAGAACAGACATACTTCATATATTAAAGTAATAACTGAATCTGACCTGTTTTCTTTAAATAAATACTGTTAGCTGTGCTCTTCACACAAATGGGTGTACCAGTAGGTATATCCATCGTGTGAAGCATAAAAAATCAACAACACAAGCATCCTATAATTATTGAATTGAGGATTAATAGCATGATTCCTGCACATATACATCTATAACGATGAATTTGTTACACCAAACTGAGGCAGGTACTTACTTCTTCATTGTTGACCTTCAAATGACCTCTAACCCTCTTTGCCTTCTTGTTTTCTGTCTCCTCCAGCTTCCTCTTGTGCTGACAATAAGTCTTCAGAGAGAAGTCTGAGATACACATGAATACAGAGGCACATGCTTTAGGACCCTGCGATACTGAAATGCTTGCGCTCAATGAACAAACAAATGAACTCAATGTCTGATCATTTATTTACTTGATCAGTGTTTTCTGCTGTACTCAAGGCAGAGGACCACATTATAATGGAAATCAGGCAGAGCATGGGGGAAACTGGCAGACCTTCCAACACATGACCAGAGAGGAAAACCACCATGGGCTTCACTTCCCACTCAAAGTGATCGCATCTGTGGGAGGCTTCAAGGTCATTGTACTGCCAATGTCTGATGGGGAAACTAGCTAGCTGAATAAAACTTTATATTATTTAATACACACAAAACCATACTTATGAAACAAAATTCCATAAAACGAATTTCTGTAAGAGTTCATTAGAGAATTTATTACCAACCTGTGATGAGAGTGCTGTCAGTGACCACTTCACACCCATTGTGGAGGGCCCAGTCACTGGCACCAGTACCCACCAAAACACTGGAACAAAGTACACTCATTAATTCATTAACACAAATTGATTGTTCTGATTTGCATGTGTACATTTCTTATGTGGAAATACCTCTAAAGGTGACTGGTAGCAGAATGGGGGCTTCATCTGTGTGGTAGTGATTACTGGAGAAACCCGGTGAGGCCATGTGGGGCAGTGGGGCCATGCACATTATTTCACAATAACTCAACAAAGGAACTGTACATGGATGTGAACACATTTGTCTTATATGTTGTACATTTACATGCATATGTGGTAATTTTTTCTATTCCAGGCCAAAGAGCAATTTATTTTTAATCAGAACACCACAAATGTTTGTTGATATCACATCTGTAACAGAGTGTCACGGTCAATAAATGAGTGAGGGTGAAATTGAAAGTTTGCAAGCCTAACATCAGGTGGGTCAGAGAGGTTAACAGCAAAATCCCCCAATCTCACTGGACTCCTTAAGCTTTATACATGTCATATACATGTACATATCTGCATGTTCACATTAAATGTCCTCTTATTACATAAAGTGTTATTACCAAGGTAGTGATGTGTGTAAGGATGCACTAGCTTAAACCACTTACAGTACATTTGCTTACCAGTGACAATGTTATTACAGCACTGAAAATGTAACACATGAGCAATGTTAAAATACTGGAAATTCTTATCTTTCTGTGTCTTCACACCTTGGGGGAATTCTACCCAGTGACAATGTTTTTGTCTGTCCTTCCACCAGTTTTTTTGCCACACAGACAGGGTTTTTCACACCTGCACAGAGAGACAATAAAAAGTTGATTATGAAAACAATAGCTTTTCATTAAAATGTGCAGCACTGAAGTCAGCATTACAAAGAACCACTAATTTCTAAGGTCCAAATACCTAAGAAAGGTTTTAATTCCTGAAAAAGGTTTTAATTCCTGAGAAAGGTTTTAATTCCTGAGAAAGGTCTTTACTTCCTGAGAAAGGTTTTAATTCCTGAGAAAGGTTTTAGTTCCTGAGAAAGGTCTTTACTTCCTGAGAAAGGTTTTAATTCCTGAGAAAGGCCTTTACTAAGATAAAAGAGACAATCACAAAACTTCTGCTCACTTTGTTACTAACAGGGCTTTGTTAATGTATTAGCGCTAACTCAATGCCCTAAATCAAGAGGTATGTCAGGTATCTACCATATAAGTGATAAATTCCCTAATGTGGTCCACGATCCAATGTCTTCACACTTACATGTACACTGTTGTGCTGTAACTTTGTATACTGTATTTTCTGCGTACAAAGTTCTTTGGAAGTGAAGAATGATACATGCAATATCCATTACTAGCCACCATATTCCAAATAAAGGTCCAGTTTACCTCACAAATCAGTGGTTATTAAAGACGGGAAACTGTAATGTAATTTAACACACCTGATATAGCTCCCACGGCACCAAATAGAAGAGACTCTCCATCCATGACTCCAGAGTCACATTCTACCTTCCCTTCCAGAGTCAAAGCTGAACCCAGGCCTGCATTTGTACAGCTGGAGTCCTGGTTTTACAAGGATCAAAATATGTTTCAAACACCAACACAAAACAACAGACCCAATCAATCCAATCTTATCAAATATCCACCTCCTTTGATAATGAACACAAAATTTAGACAATAATTTTATGAACTTGCTTGCAGCACTGTCTAGAGCATTACTCTCAAACCGTGAAGCATAGGTCTCAAGTTCAATTCCTACACCCTCTTGTTCAACTGAAGCTTCATGTCAGGCAGTTTGTATGGCAAAGTTCACTACTGACCCAGGGAAGTTGCAGGATTTCCTTCACCTTTAAACCTGACTACTGTTCACATCAAAGCCATGTGTACAGTGTAATGGGGGAAAAAACATAACCCTCTCATTAGGGGACATTTTTCAATCCAATTACACTGGTTGCGTTTTGCTCATCTAGTATGGGAAAGAAGACATGTAATGGCTGCAGCTCAGTTCCCTTCAGCTCAATTGGTAGAGGGCTCGACTTCGGCTTTGGGGATCTGCGTTCAAATCATAGTGTCACCCAGAGAGTAAATCCTTTATCCATTACACATGATATACCCATACACACACTCTCTAAACAAGCAAAAGTCAAGATTGTTTGGCACCCAATACAATTATCTTGGCAGAAAACAGGTCTGTGAGACACTGATCTTGTTTACATGAATTATATTAATCTATCATATTTAAAACATGTACCTCTAAAACTTTTACAGCAGCAGCCACACCATCTAATGCTGAAGCTCCATCTAAGAGTAGCGTCATAGCCTGTGAAATGAGAAAATGTACGTGATCAGCAAATATACGTGAATCTTACCACCTATGCTAATATGATCCAGGCAAAATATAAATAACAAATATCCTAATGCTATGTCTGTCTGTCTTTTGTGTCTGTTTCCTTTTGCTTTTTTTCCCCTTCAACCTGATTTTATTTAATTTTCCAGCAAATGGCATTACATCCAAACTATATATAGCTGAATTTTTCAGTTATACTAAAACCTTCAAGATTACATGTTTTGATACGAGATCTGTGAATGTGTTGTTTATAGCCTAACAGTCCTGACTCCCCCAACCTCAACACCCTCCATCCCAGGGCATCATCCTCTATTTCTTTCTGATTTTGACAACTGAGTTGGACACAGCTCTGCGTTCACCTGTTTACAGGCCTCCTCACACACTTCCTTGTACTGCTTTTCTCTTGACACAGAATGATAACCTGCACCTAAAAAATAAGAAGTATGAAAGGAAATGCATGATTAGATACAAACATGCGTATGTCAATTTCAGAATTTTGAGTTGAATTGAGCATTTCTTATTTTTTTTTATTTTTACAAAGTGCGTCAGCGGTACCAAAGTTTACATGCTCTCGGTTACATTACAACTCACCAAAATCAGGTGTCTCCTGATGTCGGTTACCTGCAAGTTTGTTTTTCGACCATATCTTGGTTTGTACTCTACATTACACAACTGTGAATGACTCAAAATAACCCTTATGATCACACACGGCAAATACAAGATACATACAATGATCAGTAATTAAGATGAATCTATAGGCTAAGACAAGGGCATGGACTACAGACTACAGATACCCCTATATTTCCCATATGGGCCTACCTGTATAAATTAGCAAGTACTTTTACAGCAGTCCCCATATGCCCATAAAATGCACCCTGTGTTTCATGAAACCACGATTTGCATTTTTGACTACTGAACAGCTAGCTAAAGGATTTATCTATCATAAACAATAGAGTTTGAATGTTTTGACTTTGTCATATTTTATGTTAATCAGTTGAACATGTAAAAATTTCTGTATATTTTAGTAGGCCTATATGTCATTATCTTACAAGATAATATGACACAAAACTATAAAGGATCGAATTAGTGCGAAGTCTTGCTCCAGACCTATATGTTCTGTACATTCCATGTGTTCTGAGGATAATCGCTTCTACCTGTATCATAACACACCGATACAGGCACCCATGATGTAGGGCTATCTCCTCTCTAGCCTATCGATAGCATAAAACTTGAACGTGTAATTCATTACAGACTTATAGGCCATCTCCTCTCAAACCTTCTCTAACTTTATCTCCATAGTTTACCTGCATGCACCATAATCACAGCCTTGTTAGCCATGGAGCAAGACTGCACAAGACTACGGTAAATAATACAGCAATCTCTATTTTTCACTTGAATAAAACGTGACAGGCACACTGGAATGAAGTGACAAGAACTTTTCAGGCTGTAAACAATTTTTTGTAGTAGCCGCGCGTGTAATAGCGCGCCTTGGCTTCGGTGGGTGCAAAGCTGTCGCGTAGCACGAAGATTGGAAAAACACTACCAGGAAGGTTGTTGGCTTCTCACTCACGCATACTTCTTTCTCATAGGACTGGCACCTCCGCTTTTGAATTAACACTGAAAATTTTACTTTGTCTCTGAACACACTGATTTTTCTTTTATATCTATTGTATGGAATTTGTATGGTCGTTTTTTATTACAGCAGTAAGATTTTGAAATTTGTATTAACCGGCAATGCGCCGAGATAACGACAACGGCAAACCGATCTTCCAACATCAAGGCGTGAGTGGAGGTTCTGCTGTTGTGAAACATTGTCCTTGTGCAACTTATGTCTTAAAGGATTGAGATAGTATCTGTCATCGTTGAGAACGTGGTTTCTGTATTTAATATTGATACACTCAATTAAAATAGTAAGTGACTGGGAATTTCCATGAAGTGAGGACTGAAATGAAGTGAGCTGATCATCGGACATATCAGATGGCAATGACAGTTGACATGGTTGAAGTGAAGGAGATCCTGATAAGTCAGACTCAAATTCTTGCAAATTATTTGGTCACCCAGATAGATAGTTAATATTAGGAGGATGGTTTTAGGATAACAGTGCCTTTGATTTGTATGTGCCAAAAATAAAGCAATGACTATAGGTCACATTGCGAATATTCAAGCATGGAGATTTTAAGCTCAGGTTGTTGCACGTGGTAGAATGACATCCAGGAACCAGCTTGCCAGAAATGAACATCTGAGATGGGTCTCACTTACTAACATAAACATCAAGCTAGTCTGTACAACTGCCTTTTCAACATTCCCCAGTTTCCAATGATCGGATGGCCTTGGTCGATAGTGCTTTCTTGTTAAGGCAATTCTCACATGAAGTTTGCTGGAGATAGGCTACTTGACTTGCACCAATTTGATTACAACATATATGCCACACAAGGAAAAGCTTGCCAGAATAACCAGACAACTTGCCAAACTTGTCAACTTGATCATGGCTCACCTTTGTTCTGAACCCATAACATACTGGTCGTTATTGTATTAAGTGAAAAAGTTTTTGAGTATTGCATTAAACAACAATCAAAATAAAGCAGGTACCTCCTGAAGATGGGGAATTTTAGTTATTATGTAGTTAGAAAATTTGCCAATTGGGCATTTAGACTTTGCATGTGCTAAAATTTAGACCCAATTCTTGGTCAGTAGGTATCAGTGATCTGAAGATTGGCAGTGTGTCTTTGACTTGCTTCTCAAAAGCAGATTCTTCAATAAACTGATGCCTAATCCTCTATTTTACAGCAGCCTAAATTTTACAACTCACACTGTCCAACTAATTAGCAGGGATAATCTGTAAGCTTTGAATAGGCACAGTGGGGAAACCCTCTAGAAACACTGTCATTTTTTGTCTGTTGAGATAGATCAAGTTAAGAGATGGAAATACATGTGCAGCTGCAGTAAAAACATAATCAAATTGATGGTGAACTTGAATATTATCAAATTGATCTTTTCAGGTCTCTGTTGTGTATTGCGCCGGAGATAACAATTGAATCACATTGAATCTTGAACAGAAGATGCCAAAGTACAGTCAACTGCAGGTACAAGTTTTAAGTCTGTACAAGCAGTTTCTGAGAGCAACAGAAAAGCGACCTGGTTTCTGTAGTTACATACGTGAGGAATTCAAGAAAAATTCGCATCTGAAGAAGACAGATGTCCTTCATGTTGAATATTTATTGAGAAGAGGAAAGCGACAACTGGAAACGCTGAGGAGCCAGTCTGTAAACAGTATGGGTGTATTCTACAAAGACAAAGAGCAGTGACTTAACTCTGCAGTGCTTCTAGTCTGAGACTACAGCTGTCTGAGACAAAACAAGCCATGGCCTCTGCATCCATACGGTTGAGTAGAGTTTTCAAAAAAGAGAGCTGGTGTAAACTTTTCCCACTTGGTGTGAGACAGGTTCAACTTTTCAGCAGTTATCTTTCAGAGAGAAAATCCACCAGTGCTCACCTGGTGGAGTCGCCTTTACATCGTATTCTTAGCCATCTGCCTGGACAAATGCAAATGGCTTTTGCTTATGGATCAGGAGTGTTTCAACAAGAAGGCCATAAGGACTTCTCCCAAAACATGATAGATTTTATTATAGCAGTTGACGATCCTGTGTCCTGGCATCGTGAAAATATCAAAGTGAACGGAAAACATTATTCTTTTCTGAAATACTTTGGGCCACGGTATATTAACAGGGTACAGAGCCAGTATGGAGCAGGGGTTTATTTTAACACCTTAGTGCCATGTGAAGGTCGCTTGATAAAGTATGGTGTTATTGGAACAGATAAACTAGAAATTGATCTTCTGGACTGGGAAACACTGTATGTGAGTGGTAGGCTTCATAAACCAGTGAAGATGCTGAAAGCTCCATCTAAAAGTTCACTTATAGCAGCACTGGATATTAATTTGAAGAGTGCCGTGCATGCTGCTTTGTTGCTTCTACCTGATGAGTTTTCAGAAATTGACCTCTACACAACCATTGCAGGACTCTCTTACAATGGAGACTTTCGAATGGTTATTGGTGAAGACAGGAACAAAGTTTCTAATATTGTGAGGCCAAATGTAGAACGATTTCGTAAACTCTATGAAAACATTCTTGACAATGAAGAACATATATTTTGGAACAAGAGTAAAGGTTTCCTGGAACAATATCCTAATCATGCTGTCCAATATCATCATCTAAATTTGCTTCCCAAAATGGTTCAGATGAATCTGGTCGCTGTGCGCAATGTGAGTGGTCGCTATTACGACACTGAAGAAGTCATTCGCAGCTTTGCACATAGTAGTCAATGTGACGAGTATGTGGCCAAAAGTATTGAGGAAATTGTCCGGAAATCCAGTAGATCACAGAGCATTAAAACTATCTTCACAGCAGGCCTGAAGAAATCCATAGTATACAGTTGTAAAAAGTTGAAGAAAATGGTGAAAGGTTCAAACAAAATATAGAAGTTCAGTAGATAACAGTTTGTTGCATGCAAGCATACAGGAAAGAAATTTGAAAGGTTTCGGTTGCTACATTTTCTCATTACCTGAAGTATCACTTCTGTATTATAAACACTTGCCATTACCAATGTTTCGTACTTGCCAGGTGAATTAGTGATTCTGGGGGGAGAGGAGGGGATTAGAGGGTTGGGGAATCATAAGATTGTGGGCTGTGTATTAAATTAGTCGTGCCCAATGGTGTAATGTATATACTGTTGTATATGATGAATTTCTACAGTAAACAACTTCTCAGGGAATGTCAGAGCATTCAGATTCAATAGATTCTTTCCTTACAAAAATTTCATATGATTGTCAGATTTATACTCCAAAGAATTCAGTCAAAAAAATGAAAGTCTGTAATGACAGTGGTGTTTTGCTTTATCCTTACAACGGTGATTCTTGAGTATGGTGTAAGACACATGGATTGAAATGGCCAAAACTTGGACGACACTGGCTCAAGTTTTTCCCACAGATTTAATCAACAAGAGCTTCTACCCAGCTGAAGTAAATACGGCTGCAACGGAAGCTGCTCAAGTTTGGGAACCTATCACTTCAAACATTTTCACTTTGAGATCCATCTGTCTTACCCTCCAGCAAAAGAAATTCAGAAATATTTCTTGTCATGCATTCCTTACATTAGACAGGGGTCCCCAGGAGTATTCCTGTGGGTGGCGCACACTGCCCCTCTCCCAGCAAACAGATGTAATTGAGTGAGGAGGTTTGAGGCATCTGCAGAGATTGATTAGAGCTGGGTCAAAACTGAAGGCCAGCGGGAACATTTGTAACAAGGCCTATAACTCAGTTGTTTCTGACAACAGACATTATTGAGAATTATGTTGAAGGAGAAAGCTGTAAATCTAGACTGTCAGTAGAATCATAAGTGATTAGGAGCAGCCAATGAGGCCAGTATCACTTCTTTATTATAAGCACTTGCCATTACCAGTGTTCTTACCTGCCAGGTGAATACATGTAACTGATGTAGGTGCCATACATTTTGTTTTCTTGGTGGAGGGTGGGGTTTATCATCATAAAATTTGGCAATTGCTTGCGAATGTGCACTCAATCTCGCATTCCAAATCGAGCATTAAGTGAACCATCTTGTGCAGCATGATGATACTAGCATCTCACTCCTGTTTGCACTGGTTCATTGCAGCTTTCTTAGGTTAGGTGATTTGTCAGATACATGGGGAAAAGGTGTTTTCCTGTGGGCTGTTTGGTTTTCTCCACCCATAAATCTGACAAGTGGAATAACTTCGAGTATGACATTAAACCTAAATCTGATAAATTAATAATCACTATTGCTCGTGACAAAAGAGAGAGAACACATTTACAGCATAGTTTCCCATCTGCATGGACAGGATAAATCAACAGTATCTGTCCGAAACCTTATACCCCTAAGATCTGGTAACAAACCTCCCAAAGATCTCACCTATAGATGCGTGAAGGGAAGGTTTCAGCTTAACAAACACACATGGCATCAACAGTGGAACACCCGTCCCGCACCCCTTGTATCATTGCGCTTTACATGTATGCAAAACGGGAGCTCAATACAGGTAGTACATTTTGAGAAGCCTCCCTTGATATTTTCCTTCACATCAATTCTATTATACACCAGTCACTAAAGTTGTGAATGGTAGAATTTATGGTGATTTAGCGTAGAGCATCAACAATGGAATGCCCCCATCATAGTATTGTTCTGTTTTTGAGATACCACCATTAACATTTACCTTAATGTTGATTTCAAGACAAGTAGCTGAATCATGTAGTTGGAGCATTCCACTTGTGTTATTGGGCTTGCGACACTTAGGGTATGACATTACAGTAACAACAACTATGTTAGTTGAAAGTGGAGAAAAAAGCTTGCCTACTGATGGCTTTAGACTTCATTTCTGATATTTATGTCTTAAATTTTTTAAGAGGCATATAAAAGTTAACAGAGTAACATCACAAAGTATCTTTATGGATACCAACTTCTGGTTTATTTTTTACTGACGTCTTGATGTACGTTCTAACATCGCTTGATAACAATTTGTCTAAGTGTCTTAATTTCTGAATTGGATGGTAAATTCCTCTCTGCTATCAAGGTAGCTATTAAGTCGCACCTTCATGCCGTTGAAAATATTACAGATTCTGATTTAACTAAATTGGCAGGATTTCAGTTTGTATTAATGCCCATTTTCCACCAATTACAGGGGTTTTATGTCCTCAATTACATACCAGTACATTTTATGTTTAATCCTGTGCCAAATGCATAATATAGTTGTATATGGATGATAGGCTTGGACACTACTGCTCAGTGAGTGAGTGAGTGCTTGGGGTTTAACGTCGTTCTCAACAATTTTTCAGTCATATGACGACGAAGGAATCATTAGGGTGCATGTACGTGTAATGTGCCTCCTTGTTGCAGGACGGATTTCCACCGCTCTTTTATTTAGTGCTGCCTCACTGAGACGACTTACCGAAGGCAAGCAAGCCGCCCCGCCCGAGCCATTATACTTATACGGGTCAACCAGTCGTTGCACTATCCTCTTCATGCTGAACGCCAAGCGAGGAAGTTACAACTTCCTCTTTTAAAGTCTTAGGTGTGACTCGATCAAGGATTGATCCTGGATCTACCGGTCCCGAAGCGGACGCTCTACCGACTGTGCTATCCGGGCCGGTCACTACTGCTCAGCTCTCATTGTTCATAGGGCCTTGGTGAAATTTAGCATTTATAGTAAACCCTTTACTTTCCACCAATATGGTGGGCATATCATCACTTTGAATAGTTTGAACTGTCAGTAACTTTCCAAAGGTCAATAGCTGACCTCCGGGCACTCTGGTTTACTGGTGTATGAGTAACTATTCTGTAGTGTGGTGCTAGACACCAAGCAAATAAATACATAATAGTTGTACTGCTGGATACCAATAGGACAGATGTACTGTTGGATGCCAGTAGGACAGTTGTACTGCTGGATACCAATAGGACAGTTGTAATGCTGGCTACCAATACGACAGTTGTACTGCTGGATGCCAGTAGGACAGTTGTACTGCTGGATACCAATAGGACAGTTGTACTGCTGGCTACCAATACGACAGTTGTACTGCTGGATGCCAGTAGGACAGTTGTACTGCTGGATACCAATAGGACAGTTGTACTGCTGGATATCAGTAGGACAGTTGTACTGCTGGCTACCAATACGACAGTTGTACTGCTGGATGCCAGTAGGACAGTTGTACTGCTGGATACCAATAGGACAGTTGTACTGCTGGCTACCAATACGACAGTTGTACTGCTGGATGCCAGTAGGACAGTTGTACTGCTGGATACCAATAGGACAGTTGTACTGCTGGATATCAGTAGGACAGTTGTACTGCTGGCTACCAATACGACAGTTGTACTGCTGGATGCCAGTAGGACAGTTGTACTGCTGGATACCAATAGGACAGTTGTACTGCTGGATACCAATACGACAGTTGTACTGCTGGATATCAGTAGGACAGTTGTACTGCTGGCTACCAATACGACAGTTGTACTGCTGGATGCCAGTACGACAGTTGTACTGCTGGATGCCAGTACGACAGTTGTACTGCTGGATACCAATAGGACAGTTGTACTGCTGGATACCAATACGACAGTTGTACTGCTGGATATCAGTAGGACAGTTGTACTGCTGGCTACCAATACGACAGTTGTACTGCTGGATGCCAGTAGGACAGTTGTACTGCTGGATACCAATAGGACAGTTGTACTGCTGGATACCAATACGACAGTTGTACTGCTGGATATCAGTAGCAGTTGTACTGCTGGCTACCAATATGACAGTTGTACTGCTGGATGCCAGTAGGACAGTTGTACTGCTGGATACCAATAGGACAGTTGTACTGCTGAATACCAATAGGACAGTTGTACTGCTGGATACCAGTAGGACAATTAGCTTGTTCTGCCAGTGACAATGTGAAAAGTTAATCAAGTATTTGTCATAGGGTGCTGGTTTTCTCAGGAACTCCAACTCTGTACTACACTGACCATCATCATATAAGTGGAATATTCTTTGATTACTGCTTCAAAACCCAACAAAATAAGTATATCATGTGGATGAATTCACACCAATAATTTGAACTTTGTATTCAGAGACTGTCAGCTTGCACCACACATTCTGCTGTTTGACTAGCAGGTTTGGAGTTAGAGTGCACAGGAGCACCCAATGCATCCTTAATGTGCCACCCTGACAAGTCTCGGTTAAAGCTTTGTACAGTCTGGGTTTAAAATCGATGTCTGTCCCAGCTAGGCACCATGAACAGGGAATCTGTACTGTATTTACCGGTAAGTGTTTGCAATCCTCATGCTTAATACATGCCTATCATTTAAACCAGGTAGGACTTGATGATCAACCGACCTTCTTGATACAGCAATGGCTAAAAACAATCAAGGCACAGGCCATGGTCTAATGGTTACAGTCTCTTGTCTTTCAATTTCTAGGACCCACGAGGTGCAGGTTCAAAACCTGTCCTTGGACAGGGAATTTGTTGATTTCTATCGCTACACTGTTCGTACAAGATTACATTCATAGAGCTCCACACATCTTCCACCAATATGCTGTACATCATGGGAAGGCTTGTCAGTAACTTGTTTATGGTCAGTGGTTTTTGCCAGGCACTGCTGCTTCCTCAATTCATAAAACTTGCATCGTATAAACAAAAAATTGCATGTGCTGTACAACAGCAATCAAATAAATAAATAAAGGCAATCCAAACCTACAGTGCTATATGCTTACCGACTGGAGTAAACAACAATGTTTATTCTAGCATTTTTATAGAGGATTCTATTCAAAATGAAATAAAACTATCTGGAAGTGACATAATGCCAATCAAGAGAAAACATCACTGATTCAAGCAACTTTTTCTGGAAAATAGAATGCTGGGAATGTCCAACTCTCCAAATTGTCTGAAGCACCCTTCACTCCAACCACAGTCGAGAGAGACAACTGACTAAATCTTGCTGCGAAGTCTTACAGTAATGTGAGAAATAATATCCAGATATAGTTCCAATGTACAGCAATGTGTTACGTGCAGAATTTCTAACATATGCTGGAATATGCTGAGGCAGGTCATGTCAAGAAGTATGGAAATGGCCGTCCTTGGTTATTAAATGCATATGATTAGACTTGCCTTTGCTCTTACATGTACATAAGACAACCTAACAATTTTACTGGACACTTTTCTCCCTTGATAACAGTACACATGACTTGATATTAGTATAATATTAGAACTGTTGCCAGAAGAAAGAACACAAGGCAAGTGCAATACTTTAACTAAACTTCCTTTAAGGTTGATCAAATGCTGTTCTGAGAACATTCACAATATCCTCCAGGATGCTGTCTCTGTTTGGTTTGGAAACCTGTAAAATACAAGGATGTGTTGGCTCATTAAGAAAAGGGAGACACCGATTTAGCCTTAACTCCATCATTGTATCTATAAATAAAACAGTGAAATTTTTATGTAAACCAATGTAAAAGGGTGACTAATAAGCCTTATCTACCTCCTGGCTGGAGGGAATTTCCCTTTAGTCTAGTGGTAGAAGTGTGGACTCCAAGCCCAGAGATTGCTAGTTCAAATCCTCAGCTGGTAATCCCATCTTTACCAATGGGGTTGCTTGGGGGTTGGCTTATGATACATTGGTGGACCCTGTGTGTTTGAGTCTCTTTTCCTGGGTAGTCATGAGAACCTGACTAAGAAAACTGAGAGTGAATGTAACAGGGCAATATATAAGCACTATCTACTACTGGGCTGTAGGGAATTTCTCTGATGGCTGGTCCAACATTGCAAAGAAAAAAAGCAAAAAAACATCTTTACCAAACAAACTTGAATATAGTACAGAATACAGAAGGTAAGAGTGCCCACTGTCCAAAGGTGTGCTTTATTCTTAGTTTCACCCTTCTCCATGGCCACATGGCCACATTGCATTCAACAAGAATGTCCACCCCTGAATTTGTGCTTCTTAATTTTTTTCTTTTATGTGAAATGTTCAGTACAAGCATCATACTTACATTGAACAGTGTCACATCTTTCCTGTTGCGTATTTCTTCGACCATGGTAATAGGTCTTCCTCTCTGTATCGGAAGAGTTGCTATGATGGCGTATTTAGGGTTATCAAACAGATGGCGAACTATATGAACAAACTCTGAACTGAACAATTCCATCTTTCCTATTTCATCCACTGCACACACAACCTTATCAGTTTCCTTCTGAAAATAAAGATGATAAAATAATCATAAATTCATTAAGCTTGAAGTAGTAAATCATGCTTTATCATGCTAGCAAAGTTGAGATAAATAATTCTGCTAATCTGCTAAGAATTCTGCTAAATTTTTATACAATCGCCATCCTGGTTGTAACTGTACATACATGTAATACTGTAAATAGGCCTACATACAACAGAGCGGAAAATCACCACTATTTACCTCCAGTATAGTGGAAGAAATGTGGACTCAAACTCAAACTGAAAGGCAGATGGTTCAGTCTCAAACAGGGACCCGCTGTCGCAATTGGTGCTACATCACAAGTAGAGTGAGTTGGGGTAGCTAAGGTACAGTCTTTTTGAGAGTACATACTGGTGGTTTCAAGTCACTGCCCACAAGGACTTGACAGGTTTAAAGAGGGGGTGAATGTAACAGTGTGAAATACAAAAGCTATCAACTTCTAGGATAGAGGGAATTTTTCTTTGGTCTGTTGGTGGAAGATCAATGGTTCAACCCCAACAGGGTCACCTCGTCATATACAAATGATTCAATACTGGTACTGTTAATTCCTGGAGCAGTCTGCCAGCTGATCCTCTCAAATACATATAGAGATTACCTGAAGTATGTCTTTCAGATATCATAGGCCCTTGTGAAGAACGTTTTCTTAGACACGTACAGTGCCTAAGTGAAGCAAGTCAGAGACATAGGGCCTACATGTACCTGAACCAGAAGTCTCTTTAGAGTCACATTTATACGGCTTACTTGAATCCTCTCAGACGTACACTGCCTACTTGATGCCTCTCAGACGTACACTGCCTACTTGATGCCTCTCAGACGTACGCTGCCTACTTGATGCCTCTCAGACGTACGCTGCCTACTTGATGCCTCTCGGACATACACTGCCTACTTGATGCCTCTCAGACGTACGCTGCCTACTTGATGCCTCTCGGACATACACTGCCTACTTGATGCCTCTCAGACATACACTGCCTACTTGATGCCTCTCGGACATACACTGCCTACTTGATGCCTCTCGGACATACACTGCTTACGTGAATCCTCTCAGACTTAGACTGCTTACTTGAATCGTCTCAGACGTACACTGCCTACTTGATGCCTCTCAAACGTACACTGCCTACTTGAATCCTTTCAGACATACACTGCCTACTTGATGCCTCTCAGACGTACACTGCCTACTTGAATCCTTTCAGACGTACACTGCCTACTTGATGCCTCTCAGACATACACTGCCTACTTGATGCCTCTCAGACATACACTGCCTACTTGATGCCTCTCAGACATACACTGCCTACTTAATGCTTCTCAGACATACACTGCCTAATGGAATCCTATCAGACATACACTGCTTACTTGGATCCTCTCAGACGTACACTGCCTACTTGATGTCTCTCAGACGTACACTGCCTACTTGATGCCTCTCCTACGTACACTGCCTACTTGAATCCTCTCAGACGTAGACTGCCTACTTGATGTCTCTCAGACGCAGACTGCCTACTCGATGCCTCTCCTACGTACGCTGCCTACTTGGATCCTCTCCGACGTACACTGCTTACTTGGATCCTCTCAGTCGTACACTACCTACTTGATGTCTCTCAGACGTAAACTGCCTACTTGATGCCTCTCAGACATACACTGCCTACTTGAATCCTCTCAGGCGTACACTGCCTACTTGAATCCTCTCAGACGTAGACTGCCTACTTGATGCCTCTCAGACGTACACTGCCTCCTTGATGCCTCTCAGACATACACTGCCTACTTGAATCCTCTCAGACGTACACTGCCTACTTGAATCCTCCCAGACGTATACTGCCTACTTGATGTCTCTCAGACATACACTGCCTCCTTGATGCCTCTCAGACGTACACTGCCTACTTGAATCCTCCCAGACGTATACTGCCTACTTGATGTCTCTCAGACATACACTGCCTACTTGAATCCTCCCAGACGTACACTGCCTCCTTGATGCCTCTCAGACATACACTGCCTACTTGAATCCTCCCAGACGTACACTGCCTACTTGAATCCTCCCAGACGTATACTGCCTACTTGATGTCTCTCAGACATATACTGCCTACTTGATGTCTCCCAGACGTACACTGCCTACTTGGATCCTCTCAGACGTACACTGCTTACTTGGATCCACTCAGACGTAGACTGCTTACTTGAATCCTCTCAGACGTACACTGCCTACTTGAATCCTCTCAGACGTACACTGCCTACTTGATGTCTCTCAGATGTACACTGCCTACTGGATGCCTCCCAGACGTACACTGCCTACTTTAATCCTCTCAGACATACACTGCCTACTTGATGCCTCACCTACGTACACTGCCTACTTGAATCCTCTCAGACGTAGACTGCCTACTTGATGCCTCTCATACGTACACTGCCTACTTGATGCCTCCCAGACGTACACTGCCTACTTTAATCCTCTCAGACATAGACTGCCTACTTGATGCCTCCCAGACGTACACTGCCTACTTTAATCCTCTCAGACATACACTGCCTACTTGATGCCTCTCCTACATACACTGCCTACTTGAATCCTCTCAGACGTACACTACCTACTTGATGTCTCTCAGACGTACACTGCCTACTTGATGCCTCTCAGACGTACACTGCCTACTTGAATCCTCTCAGACATACACTGCCTACTTGATGCCTCCCAGACTTACACTGCCTACTTGAATCCTCTCAGACGTACACTGCCTACTTGATGCCTCCCAGACTTACACTGCCTACTTGAATCCTCTCATACAGACAGGACTAACCTGAAGCTGCAGTGAAGGAAGAGCTGTGCACTCAAATGACGGCACATCCACTGAATACTGGCCAACTCTACACTCCCGTCTTCCAGCCAAGCCGTAAGTGCTTTCACTGAAATAAAATTCAGCAACATACTTATAAGACTTATATAACTACAAAATTTAGGCTCTGATCCCAACTACACACTATCGTATTAATTGAAGATTTTATTAAAATAGCATTCTCCATACTGGTACATTTATAGCCAAACCACTTGAATGAACCATAGGGTGACTTCTACTTGAGTAAAATCCTCTACATGCATGTATATGTATTGATCTTTGTCTGATTTCCAGCATCCATGACCCCAACCACAACAGTAGGACTATTAATGAAATATACTTACAAAGTGTGGTGTTAAACACCAATCTCATGCAGAGACTGACCTGAGTCTTGCAAGTTTTCCTCGCTGGTTGTCTAATGTGACCACATCAAATCCAATCCTATGCCCATCTTTCCTCACTTCTTCGGTGTAAAAGCCTTTGATTGGATAAGACTCATCTTTGAGTAACTGGCAGGCTTTTCGCACTAAAGTTGTCTTACCCACACCTGCATGGAAAGGTGAAATATTATGATGTAACACTTTAATTACTTACTGATTAACTTTCAGTGAAAACGAAGTCAAGACATATTAAATGTTTAACACAGATTCTGAAAAACAGTCATAAAATGTCATACATGAACTGAACAAAATGAAAATATCAACATTCTAGCACATTTACACATGCTCTCTTGAAATCATATGGCTAGAAATTCAACTACCCAATTCCAAACCTTTCATCCTCAGTTTTGTTTACAGACCCCCTAATGCGCCTGCCACATGGATACCCGATTCTGAATAATACTTGAGACTGTATATTCGGAAGAAAAAATAATCATTCTACTTGGAGATTTCAACATTAACCTAGAAGAAAAAGTACCTCCTAAGTGGTTAGCATGTACAGAATCCTTCACCCTTACCCAACCGATATCCAGCCCAACTCGAATTACACAACAAACTAAGATTTTAATTGACCATATATATTCAACAGACCAACAAAACGTCTACTTTCACAACAAGCAAGACCTTAATTCAAGTGACCTTCTTGCCATATGGCATGGAAATGTAACTTCAAACGTAAATCAGATTTTCACAAAGCCATCACATACAGAGCAATGAAAAACTTTGTTCCAAACTCATTCTGTAGTGAACTCCTTGCAGATGACTGGTCATTCATTGACACCTGCACAGACCCCAATTCTGCCAGTAGTCAATGGACTCGGTCATTCATAAATGTCATCAATAACCATGCCCTAATTATGACTAAACGAGTAAAAGGAGAGAAGCAACCTGAGTGGTTAAATGAAGAAGTACTTAATGCAATAAATGTGAAAAAGTCTACAACATGAAACCTTGATCCACCAAAATCGAAATGGCTAAGGAACAATGTTAACACTCTAATTCACAAAGCAAAGCATGATTTTGGTACTGAAGCAATACATAATGACAAGCGAAGAAACCCCTGGAAAATCACTCAAAAGCTCTCCCCAGTTCAAATCTATCTGTCCCCATTCACTTGCAGTCTGATGGCAAAAGTAATAAACCTCAGGATCCTGAAGCAGTGACTAAGCAACTGAATAAATTCTTTGTCAAAGCTGCTGTCAATCTCATTCCTGACACAACAGTTGATCCAACCTCCACACTTAAAAAACTATCTAAATTTATCTCTGAAAGAAAACCAGCAAGTAACACGTTTTCAATCCCTCCTATTACAGAGATCGATGTATATACCTATCTCCTCAACCTTGATACAACAAAAGGCGCAGACTTAGATGGGATTAGTCCTCACTTCCTGAAATCAAGTGCCATCATGATTGCTTCTGCTATTACAAAAATCCTCAACCTCAGTATTTCTACAGCTATATTTCCGCAAAGCTGGAACGAATCAAGGATTATACCATTACACAAATCCAGTCCTTCCAACAAGGCTGAGAACTTCAGACCTATCTCCATCTTACCTGTGCTGTCAAAAATTCTACAACACCATGCACATAATTATCTCTATGAGTTCATCTCCAACAACAATCTGTTAAACAACAACCAATCTGGTCCCCCCCCCCCCACCCCTCCAGCATTCCTGTTTCAATGTTCTTACCAAAATGTCCGAAAATTGGTTTAAAGCAATAGACGATGACAAAACTGTAAGTTCCGTCATGATCGACTTTAGAAAGGCTTTTGACAGTACTGACCATCAGATAAAAAATTAAATATATACCTCGAATGTCGATCACAAAAAGTTAATATCAATAACAAGTTCATCTCTGAATGTCAAATCAGGAGTACCCCAGGTTTCTATTCTTTGGCACTTTGCTATTCATAATATACTTAAATGATTGTTGTTTAAACGTTTCCAGCCATGACTTTGCGTTTTATGCTGATGACGCCACAATGTACAACGCTTTCAAATCCTCATCCAAAATATGGAACTTATTAATCAGTGGTGCTTTGAAAATAAAACGCTTCTTAATGTGTCCAACACAAAGTCCATCCTTATTGGAACTATCCAGAAATTAAACAACTGTCATCAGCGTTCACTAAATATTACGGTCAATGGCCACACAATTGAAAATGTACAAAATCTGAAGCTTTTTGGCCTGCATATAGACCGTACATTTTCATGGCAATCACGTTAACTCAGTGGGCAGTATTGTGTCTAAGCTAATGTCAATACTGGCCGGGCATAAGCCTTTTCTTCCCTTTAAAACAAGACTATTGTTTTATAACAGTTATATCCTTCCTCATTTCATGTACGCTGTCCCTATTTGGGGCAGCTGTTCCAATGGCCTACTTGAGTATACAAACTTCAAAAAAGTGCTGCAAAACTTATCCTACACAAACATAACAATAAATCATCAGCTGAAACTTTTGAAATGTTAACCTTAAAGACTATACATGAAATTATCTTATACCGAAAAAAATGTCACTGTTTACAAATCCTTAACTGACCACTATCCTGACTCTATGAAAAAGTTGTTCCCAATCAGAGAAAATCCCCATCATGAACTAAGATGATGTACAAGCAATGAAGTAAAAATTCCTCTTCCCCACATAGAACAACTTAAGAAAAGCTTGTCATACTCTGTGGCTATTTTATTATTTTTTTTTATTTTTATTTCAATAACCCGTGTGACTGCCGAGTGGTTGTGTGAGTGAATGGAGGGCCTCAGGGAAGATCAATACTGTCACATTGACTGAGTTTGTTACTCTCTGAAAATAAAGATATTATTATTATTATATTATTATGCAGGCCTACCCAAGCTAATTCTTTAACCTTTTTACTGCCTATGCAGACAATATTTTGAAACATTCTGAGAGAACTATGGTGTGCAGAGAAATAACCTGTTCAGCTTTAATGACACAAAAAAATCATTTTTAGCATCATTTTTGTAATAATTGTATGCATAACCTTGATCTACTGAAAAAGTGCTTTGGTGGTTGAAAAGGTTGAAGATTTACAGTAGGTCAGCCTTTGTGCCCGTAACTGTTATAGCAGATATACATGCACGACTCGAGCCACTGAGATCAGATCACCATGATACTATCTTGATATATATTGCTTTTTACCTTTGTTCTTTATTTAGTTATCAACAAACTCTTCATTTGATGAAACAGTATATGATACTTTGATCTTTCACAATATTTCTGCAGGAAGGAGAAATACGCCTGAGCACAGGCGCTCTCAACTAAGCTTAGCTGTACCCAAGTTTGATCTCTCAACACATACGCAGTACAAGTATAGATAGGAGCTCCCGTGAGAGAAAGGGAGAATCCATAGGTGTGGTGTGAATGCATCTTGCAGTTGTAGTCCCTGTTTCTACATCTAACAACGGCAATGTTATGCTAAATACGGCTAACCTGGCGGTCCAGTTAAAAGAACGTGTCTGGATGGAAATCCTGTTGCCATATTTAACTACCCATGCACTTCGCCGAGAGCATAAAACAGTTAATTTTTAACCTCATAACGATCACTCCACGTGTGGAAGGTAGCCGGAAGTTGACAGCTTCATATGACATACGCATGCGCAGTGTGACGGAAACTAGGGTTTTATTTTTGACAGATGCCTCACAGGTAGAAGGGTTATCATGGGAAATTCAAATGTAAAGCAGCATCTTGACACTGCCGAAAAGACCGGAGCATGTCAGCTATCTAAATCAGGTTTGAAAGAGGTATATGAGCCTTACACTTTTCTGACAAGTTGCTATTTACCATGCTCTTTGCAGGTTTGCTGAGGGCTCTCTCGCTGTGATGATAGATGCAGTCCATGTCTCTGTTATCTTCACCTTCTAATTCCAAGCCGAATTTCACATTTTGGATGAGTTTTTCGTAAGGTTGGCCTATGGTTTGGCGAAACTTTAAAAATTTACACAGACACGACGTAATCAGAACTTGTATTAGGGCACTTCAGATTTCACCGAAACAAACGTTTAGCGCATAATTAAAAAAAAAAACAAAAAAAAAAACTAAAAAAAAAAACAGCTAAACTTAAATCAGTAGATCGCCCGTGCTTATACTAGACCTATCATACTATGCCCTATACCCTAGGCTCATAAAAACAGGTTGGAACAGTGGTGATAAACTGAATCTTTGGCCATGAATGTTTCAACCTTCAAAATCTTTCAAAAAAATAAAACATAAAACCCTTCCCCAACATGACAACAAGGAGAAAGCAGTAAGGAAATAATTGGAGTTAAATGCGTATTTAACAGTATTGCACTTATATGACAGTGCCCCACATTGTTTATGAGGCCTTGGTGACAGTGTATAGTGCACAAAGACTATAAGACTCTTTAGAAAGTCTTCATACATGCATATGTTTGTTGAAGACCACTTGTCATCCCTGAATATAGCACACTAGTCTATATGGCACACATTGTCACAGACGGAAGAGTTTGTCAGTAACTTGCAATAGATCGGTGATTAACCTTGGTTACTGATACTCTGGTTTCCTCCACCCATGAACAGTGGAGACTGAGAGGCCTAAAATTCCTAATTTAACACCAAGAGTGCCCAACACTTCAGTCTTATATTTAGCAATCTCTCTGACTATGGTGTCATTAACTGACTCTTTCTTTTTGTTGTAGTTTCCAGAGGATCTGAGTCGGCTGACAAAGAACTTAAGGACCCTTGATTTGTCAGAGAATAAAATATTACTAATTCCATTGACTATTGGCAACTATGCTCAGCTCAAAAGCTTTTCAATGGCTGATAACAAACTCAGTAAGTTCCATTTTACAAGCAACTGAATTTATTTTCACAGGAAATGGGCACATGTATGCGTAGGCCTGTATATTGCACAGCTATTATTGTATGCACTTCTATAAGGCTAGCTTGATGTTAGTATTTATTTATTTGATTGGTGTTTTACGCCATACTCAGGAATATTTCACTTATACAATGGCGGCCAGCATTATGGTGGGAGGAAACCAGGCAGACCCCGGGAGAAACCAATGACCATCCGCAGGTTGCTGCAAGATCTTCCCACGTACGGCTGGAGAGGAAGCCAGCATGAACTGGCCTTGAACTCACAGCGACCGCTTTAGTGAGAGGCTCCTGGGTCATTACCCTGCGTTAGCGCATTAACCAACTGAGCCAAGGAGGCCCCTGATGTTAGTATGTTTGGGTCTAGAATATTAATATAAACTTACAATACAAACAAGTCTTTGTTTATCACTTGTAAGTGAATGTACAAACTGTTGTAATTTTTTTTTTTTTTTGTAATTCTCTCAAGAATGCAAATATTGACTCAAAAGACAGGACTGAATTCCAGACTAGCCAGTTTAAGAAAGTCTGATTATCTCCCTTGCTTGTCTCTGTGCTCCTCTGAAAGCACTTTCAGACAATATCTAACGTTAAGCAAAGTTCTGAAACAAGGAGGATATAATGACAGTTATGTTGAAGAGAAAGCTTGACATGATTGAAATCATTACTGGATCGCATCTGACTGAGATGGTGAAAGCAGATTTGCTTGTGTCCACCTTGGGTCAAGTAGTTTTATATTCAGTTTAAGGTAACCTTGTAGTCTCTGTATGTTGGCAAGCTCACAAACATAAAATTGGCCTGGAGTAAATAAAATGAAGTATAACATTCATCGTTAAATGAAAAAGCAAAAAAGCATATGTGTTCATTTTCAACAAATGTAATTAATATAAATTTGTTTTGAACTATAGGTTAATTGACAGTGTAACACTTATCAATGTTGTGTAGAATGTTGTTTGTTCTTATTTACCATGCACTTCTTCTGAAAACATCTCTTTTACTTTTCTTTGCAGGTAACTTACCAGAAGAAATGGGAAATCTAACAAAATTGGAAACTCTGAACCTTGAGAGAAACAGTATTACAACCTTGCCAAATTCTTTCTCTAAATTAAAACATTTGAGAAATATCAATCTCTCTGGAAATCGTCTGTTAAAATTCCCCTCTCAACTTTGTGGTCTTACTAATTTAGATTTAGTTGACCTATCCCGCAATAAAATCACACAAGTGTCAGAAGATGTTAAGGATCTTCATACCATTGAGCTCAATTTAAATCAAAACCAGGTAAATATTTATCTCTTCAATGCTCACATATTTATCTTTCCAAATATCACAAAATAATTAAAGACACCAAAAAGATGAGAAATGCTTGTAAGGAAGATGCTGTCCATTGAAGAAAACTTTTAAGTAAGACCAGGATATCATTTAATTTACATGCATGTATGCATTATTTCTTCTGAATTGGAAAGTTATGCCATCATCATTTTAATAGGATTTCTGTGGCTTATTTTCTCCACGCTCTACTTTCTGTTCAGATTTCCAGTTTACCTGAGTCTATCGCTGACTGCCCCCGCCTGAAGGTATTGAGGGTAGAGGAGAACTGCCTGGAGGTGACTGCCTTCACCCCAAAGATTATGAGAGACTCCCAAATAGCCCTGCTGGCAGTTGAGGGAAATGTGTTTGACTTGAAGGCATTCCACAATTTGGAGGGATATGATGATGTAAGCCTTTGTAATATACATTTGTACATGTACCATACAATTTAATAAGTCTTCACATTCCTTAATTTACATGTGATTCATACTTATATGTTGGTATTGTGCATTTTGATGAGATAAAATTACCCACGTCAGGTTTTGAAGTCACAACCTCATTATACAAGTGTATTGCTCTTAATTAGGATTTTAATAACATTCTCCCTGAAAGCTGTGATATTCTAATGTTTGAAATCAGAAAGAAATTTGTTATTTTTTTTCCATTCAGCTTTTATTGTTTTATTTTTGTTTTGCTTGTGGTGAGCAGGGTATAAAATGCATATGCTTAAAAAGTGTGGAAGCCTGTGAATATTTTGTTTTGTTTTCCTTTTGTTGACAGTACATGGAGAGGTTCACAGCCACAAAGAAGAAGTTCAACTGATTATAGAAATTCAGCCTTGTATGTATTCACAAAGACTCGAAAATCAACCTTAATATCTGGGCTTTTTGCACTCACCACATATATACTCTAATTTTTATCAAATTTTTATCATCATCAGGAGATGTTTTGTGGATAGTTTTCACTCACTGTAACCTTGTGTGAATGTGGTATAAGAGTGTATTAAACTCATATGAACTGAAGTCTAGTCTCAAATTTCCTGCCGACTGACTCACAGACAGGCAATCTTGGAACGTGTCGAATTCTGACCAATTGACACAGCCAGGGCAGAAGCATTCTGTTGACATATGGAGGAGATTTTGCCCAATATAGGCAGATCCATCTGGGTAGAAATTTGCAGCAGTTGTAGACAGTGAGCTTGAGATTGCTCCAGTGGAAATTCACTTACGCATAATTGCGACAGCTGATTGCCATGTCTGTACATCAGTATTCCATTTAGCCCCTATAGGTAGACAACAACCAGACATTCCTGATTTCATGGCGATCATGAACTCAACATGCAGGGATTGAAGATTGTGTTCACATGTGTGGAATTAGACGCCTATTACCGGCTTCATATTGCAACAATTGTAAACATTGTGTTAATCCAAGACTAAATCTTGCACCAAAACAACAGGTGGTTGGATCGGCTCTCTGCTGTGATTGACTGGTCCTACAAACAATGTTGGAACTTCAAAGGCTGTACCCAGAGCTGGGCGAAGTTGAGATTTGCATATCAATACAACTCTCCTGTTTATATTTGAATACACTGTCAGTTTTATATTGACCCCTCCTCCCCAAAATTTCCACACAAAGAATGATATTGTTGGATCATCACAGCCTCCATTGGTAAGGTGTAAAGATGTATGTATGGTTTGATGCAAACAGAGAGGGTGAAAATAGATCTTCTTGCGATGTAATGTTGAGTCTAATTTCTGTATTGAAAGGAAGATCAGCCCAATGGCTTTTTTTAACAGTGGTGTGTTCAACCAATTAAAAAAAAGCTTGTGTTGAATTATTCTGGCTGGGTCTGATAGCACACGACAGACAACTGATTTCACCACACATTGCCTTGCCTCACATGTTATTATTGTGGCTGGATCTGATAGCACGCAACAGACAACTGATTTCACCACACATTGCCTTGGCTCACATGTTATTATTCTGGCTGGATCTGATAGCACACGACAGACAACTGATTTCACCACACATTGCCTTGGCTCACATGTTATTATTGTGGCTGGATCTGATAGCACACAACAGACAACTGATTTCACCACACATTGTCTTGGCTCACATGTTATTATTGTGGCTGGATCTGATAGCACACAACAGACAACTGATTTCACCACACATTGTCTTGGCTCACATGTTATTATTGTGGCTGGATCTGATAGCACACAACAGACAACTGATTTCACCACACATTGCCTTGGCTCACATGTTATTATTGTGGCTGGATCTGATAGCACACAACAGACAACTGATTTCACCACACATTGTCTTGGCTCACATGTTATTATTGTGGCTGGATCTGATAGCACACAACAGACAACTGATTTCACCACACATTGTCTTGGCTCACATGTTATTATTGTGGCTGGATCTGATAGCACACAACAGACAACTGATTTCACCACACATTGTCTTGGCTCACATGTTATTATTGTGGCTGGATCTGATAGCACACAACAGACAGCTGATTTCACATTCTATATGGCTGAGAACCATCAACCACCTGCGGTGCACTATTCAGCCTATCTGGTCAGATTCCCCAAGAGCCCGTGACCCTGTTTTGTCAACTTTCCCACGTGCATTCCAGTCAACATTGCTGCTCAGCTGGTCGAAAGCGAATTATAGTAGCACATTTAGTACCTCTGTTCTCCACCTTTGTACTTTGACATTACACTTCCAATTCCAGTTACAGTATTGTGACCTGTGATGGATTATACTCATTTTTATACATTATTATTACAGTAATATTATTCACAATGCATGCGGAAGCATCAGTAGTAAATAAGTGTATGCAGCAATGTATATTAACCTTCCTTCCAGTTTAAGATCATTTCCCATGTAATGCATGTCTGTTGATTTTGTCGTTATAGAAATAGCTACACAATTTTTTTTTTGGTGGCGGGATGGGGGGTGGGGGCCGATGGGGAGGCATGTTGAGGGTATATGTGGTGTGTTGTAGTTCCTAAAATAAATATGTGCTTTCATGATGTATGGTATATCACTGACCACACAGGCTGAAATGCCATCTGCATGGACTTCCATTTTGACATTGTTTTTTCATAAGGAATTTCTTATTGATTACTATCATGTAAACCCACCAATGTGAGTTCAAGTCCTGCTTATGCTGGCTTCCTCTCCGGCCGTACGTGGGAAGGTCTGCCAGCTACCTACAGATGGCTGTGGGTTTCCCCAGGCTCTGTCCGGTTTCACCATACACTGCCATCCGCCATCTTATTAGTGAAATACCCATCAAATAAATCATAATGGTAATTTATTAGTCCAGTGCAATACCTCTTACAACATACTCCATTTCCAGTTCAATTTGGCCTCATTTAAAAGTATCTGTCATAGTAAAACGTTGAATATGTTGATGACAATTTAAAGCAAAGTTCACAAGCACTGCAGCATAACAGCAGAGATAGATATGTTTTTGGACAGCTTGGATCTGGCTTGTGTTGTGGGAAGTGATGAGTGATCAATCCAGTATTGTTTATTTGATTGGTATTTTACATTGTGCTCAAGAATATTTCACTTACACGACATCAGCCAAAATTATGGTGGAAGGAAACTGGGAAGAGCCGCAGAGAAAACCCACAACCATCCACAGGTTACTGCAGATCTTCCTACATATGGCCGAAGAGGAAGCCAGAGTGAGCCAAACTTGAACTCACAGTTACTACACTGGTGAGAGGTTTCGGAGTCATTGAACCGCACCAATAGCCTTAACCCATAATTACATAACTACTTATATGGTGTCGTTTTCTACGAAAAAACATGCCAGTTATCTGACATGTAGAATGTGAGGCTTTAGGGAGCTGCTTAAATTTTGCTGTTAATATGACAAATTGTTTATTGACAACTCGGAATTCTTCACCTGAAATAGCAATGAGGCCTTTACCAACATTGCCTTGGTACAAACACTGAAGGATGTAATTAGGTTTAAAGGCTATTGCTCAGGATCCATTTATTGTTTTCATTCCAGATGGAAAATTCTGCTGCACAAAGAGATATAAATGTTTTCATTTAAATAATGTAAAAACACTTCTGAAAAAAGTTACAGTGTGTGCAAAACTTGTGTATAATGTAGTTGTTCATCTGGATGAATATATGTTTTGAACTCTTGAAATAAAATAAGGCTTATTTGCGATTGTTTTTGGAAGCCTGTTGCAAATTATTTAGTAGTTGTACACTCCAGTACTGACTCACCTTCTCTTCTGGCAATTTAAAGTTGGCAGCACTTGCCAAACTAATAAACAGGGATACAGATGCTGATCCCTTGTGTCTTTCCATAATTCAGTGTTTGAGTAAACATTGAATGCAGATGAAGGCATTGACGTCCAGCAGCATGACTGCACTGGCTGTATAAGGATTACCCTTAAAACTGATAATTGTTTGTTTATTTGCTGCTGTACTGTATGGCACTCAAGAATTTTTCACTTTAATTTTATGGGTGGAGGAAACCAAAATGTCAGGAGTAAACTATCAAGCTTATGTATATAATCAACAATCTTTCCAAAGGTGATGTATAGCCTAGATATGCACACCTTATTGGAGGTAGACTACCAGAGGTGGATGCTGTCAGCTACTAGACTACCAGAGGTGGATGCTGTCAGCTGCTAGACTACCAGAGGTGGATGCTGTCAGCTGCTAGACTACCAGAGGTGGATGCAGTCAACTGCTAGACTACCAGAGGTGGATGCTGTCAACTGCTAGATTACCAGAGGTGGATGCTGTCAGCTGCTAGACTATCAGAGGTGGATGCTGTCAACTGCTAGACTATTAGAGGTGGATGCTGTCAGCTGCTAGACTATCAGAGGTGGATGCTGTCAACTGCTAGATTACCAGAGGTGGATGCTGTCAGCTGCTAGACTACCAGAGGTGGATGCTGTCAGCTGCTAGACTACCAGAGGTGGATGCTGTCAACTGCTAGACTACCAGAGGTGGATGCTGTCAGCTGCTAGACTGTCAGAGGTGGATGCTGTCAACTGCTAGACTACCAGAGGTGGATGCTGTCAATTGCTAGACTACCAGAGGTGGATGCTGTCAACTGCTAGACTACCAGGGTGGATGCAGCAGTGCCCTTGTCCTATAAGAAGCACTGCCCTCATATAATGAAGTGCACTGCTCTTGTCCTATTAGCAGTCCCACGAGTAGCACTGTCCTTGTCTTATGAGGAGCACTGCCCTTTTCTGATGAGGAGCAGTGCCCTTGTCCTATAAGGAGCACTGCCCTTATATAATGAAGTGCACTGCTCTTGTCCTATTAGCAGTCCCATGAGTAGCACTGTCCTTGTCTTATGAGGAGCAGTAAAGCAGTACCCTTTTCCTTTGAAGAGTACTGCCGTTGTCTTATGAGAAGCAGTGCCCTTGTCCTATGAGGAGCAGTGCCCTTGTCCTAGGAGGAGAAGTGCCTTTGTCTTATGAAGAGCACTGCTCTCGTCCTGTGAGGAGCACTGCCCTTGTCTAATGAGGAGCACTGCCCTTGTCTAATGCAGAGTACTGCCCTTGTCTAATGAGGAGCACTGCCCTTGTCTAATGAGGAGCACTGCCCTTGTCTAATGAGGAGCACTGCCCTTGTCTAATGCAGAGTACTGCCCTTGTCTAATGAGGAGCACTGCCCTTGTCTAATGAGGAGCACTGAACTTGTCTAATGCGGAGTACTGCCCTTGTCTAATGAGGAGCACTGCCCTTGTCTAATGAGGAGCACTGCCCTTGTCTTTTGAGGAGCACTGCCCTTGTCTTATGGGTAGCACTACCCATGCCTTATGGAGGGGACTGCCCATGCCTTATGGAGAGGACTACCCTTGTAATATGGAGAGGACTTCCCATACCTTATGGAGAGGACTACCCTTGTCTTATGGAAAGGACTGCCTTTGCCTTATGGAGAGGACTACCCTTGTCTTATGGAGAGGACTGCCCATATCTTATGGAACGGACTGCACTTGTAATACAGAGAGGACTGCCCATGTCTGATGGAAAGGACTGCCCATGCCTTATGGAGAGAACTGCACTTGTAATATAGAGAGGACTGCCTATGTCTTATGGAGAGGACTGAATTTCTTGTGGATACATTTTAAGTATACTACATGTAGCACGGTACATGGTTTGAATACTGATTTCACTCATTCGCCCGGAAATTACCTTGCACCTTTCCAACATTATTGAAAACTGTTGAGTGCTTCTCTTTTTATTTTTGTGTTTTATGTACTTTCTTAGTTCTTTGGTGGTTTGTCTTAAAAGTGGTTTTGGAAATTCTTGTGATTCTTGACCTGGAATGTCTGTATTGGTTGACAGCTGGTATACAAATGTCTGTTTCAATGCATAGACTTGCATAACTTTGTATAACTGTATAATTTCTTTTCAACTTTTGCATAATAAAGAGGTCAAATATATGATAATTCAGTCTTAGTATACAAATGCTTTACTATCCTGACTTCTAGTGTAGACCTGCACTCATCCAAATTCACTCGAGCTGCCAGTTAAATCTTGCATATTCTAGTAGCACGGCTACAACAAGTTCTAAATTAAGTTGGAGGGAAGAAATATTTACCTAGTTTGAGCATAGTTCAGAATTACTCCTATATTACAACAGGTTGCTCATCTGAACCATAGCTAGAAAAGGCACACAATGATGTAGCTGGCAGCTTTAGAGTGTATGTGGCAATGATGCATGTGTGTTTATCTCACTTCAGACAAAATACTCCGCTTTTCATTGGACTGCATCGGTCATGTGAGGGATGTGTATATTTCTGTTTCCTGTGCCCACGGACTAAGTTATCTCCCTGTGATCAGTTGTGTGAAAATCAGCGATACATCTGAAATGATGGGTCCTTTGCAGGTTAGTGACAAGATACAGAAATGTATGGTATTCTTAGCAGCCAAGTGCACGAGGGTTACCATATATTTCTGTATCCTCTCACTGAGTAACCATGTAACTAACAGAGACAAGTTCGGATAGTTAAGTGGTTTACTGCATGGATTAATGACGTACTTCATATGCATAAGGTGGCACTTGCTGTACTAGCAGCATAGAATAACTGGATAGGTTTTAGCCACATTCATCATCAGATCTTGCATGATAATGCGTGAAAGGCCAACCTCGCACCTGGCTTCATTATGCATGACTGCGTGAAGTCCCTATTCTAGTTGAAAAGTTTCAAAAGGAAAGTAAAATGAAGATACACCATACTTACATGTAGTTGCTACAAGGATCTTTATAAATCGCTCTGTCTGTCTGAGGGTCAAATTTCTGACATATACTTTAACATTCACCAATCAATTAATGACTGGCCCAAGTGCAAGATGACACTGAATTATTATGGCACTGATGTAGCCATTGGTAGTTTGCATGTGTAATGTGTAGGCGTCTTTTGAACAAGTTGGATAATCAACTCGTGTTCAAAATGTGAAACCACTAGTCACGGTAGCAGATAAACAAAACAAACATTACTTTAGTTAAGATGACGCACATTTTAATAGTCAATGAGGATGAAAACATTAACATGTTGATATATATATATATATGTATCTGCAAACATAGCATGAAAGATGCACTAAATTATGTGATCTCTACATGTCAATCCAGCGACAAAGTTTATCAAGATCTACCATGATGCAGTGATGAAAGCTTCAACCACAGTCCTCTACATTGCATCTATTCCTCTATGTGAGATGAACAGCTGGATGATGGGTTTGTTCTACAGTCCTCAGGACACTTTGCTGTAACCCAGTAGCTGGAACATGTCTGGTCAAAATTCCACAGTGCTCACACTAAATATACAGACCACTGAAAAGTTACGAGGAAATAACCTTCATCCACATCCTGTAGATCAGTGACAAGAGGGTAAGACAGAATGAACCAATGGATCGTCTTCACTCATACACCCCTTAATGTGTCATCCAAATATGAAAGGTAGCATACAATCCATGAAAAGATCAGCACTTAAAACAAGACAAAAATAAAACTTGTCCGAATAGCAAGGAATAAAATGAATACTAAGTTAGACACAGGTATCTTCAAATACAAGTTCATAAAACAATTTCCTTGTCATAATTTTAAAGAGTTGTATTTTGCCCCTTTACTGTCATGGTGTGAATTCAGAATTATCAAGCTTAAATTGTAACAAATTTGGCCATTACAGAAACATGTCCATTGTAGAAGTATAGCTGAACTCATTTCCAAAACATAATGATATTTTATTAAACAAGTGCCTTGAGGAAAGAAAAAACATTTGCACTAGCTTTTATTAGTTTTAAAAGATAACAATCTATCACTAAGAAAGCAATTTTTTTTTTCAATCAGGTACGACGAATTTATCATGTGTGATTCTAAACCATGCTTTTCTACATTATCAATGCAAGCAGTATTTTTCAGGTGTTTTTTATGTAGACCTTTCCATTGGCTTTCACTGAGCGGGCTGTCATTAAAAAAAAATAGCTATTAGAATGTGCATTTTAAAAGAATTCACGCTTGCCAAGGTGATCCAAAAACTTCAGGGTCCATAAAACAGAAGAAGTACAGAAATCATACACACAATGGCAAATTAATCCAAGCTCTTTGTTCCAGGAGAGGAGAAACTTTATGGAGATTTAATTTACATACAAATTCTACGAAAATCATTTGAAAATCTTGCTAAATATTACAGAAAATTAAGATTCTGGTTTGTGAGTCAAACAATAGGGCACCATATACATGTAGCCATACCACAATCCCTTCAAATTAAAATAACAAACATAATCATGCCAAACAATGTTCTGGCAAATACATGTTAATTGTATATTACGCATGTTCACCGCTCATATGTGCATTGCATACAGACAGCAGATAATGCACAGTCCATGTAGTCATACACAAAGCTCACATAGGTTACATAGATCCACTATGAATACCTGTACAGGAGCTTCGAAATGTTGCTGCATGGACTTTTCACAGGAATGGGTTAATCTTAACACCACACCTGTACCTGTACACGTACTGCAGTCACATCTATATACAAATATATCTACAATTTAACCATCAAAATTGCCAAATAAAAACCATGTTGTAAGTCACAGAATATCTGTTCGCTTCCAGCTTTTTTGCATATGGCTTTTGCGAATCTTTTTGGTGCTTGCTAGAGCACATCTAGCCCCAACTGATTTAATGGTGTCAAAAATTTCTTGTTTTAATACATAGTTTTGACATGATTCAGATCTTAAAATCTCCAGGTTCTTCCCTGTGTCCAAAATATCAGAGCAATACTAAAAATCTTTGATACCTCTGTCTTTTGACACTTACAGAAATGAGTATTACACAATGGTAACCTCAGTAGACTTGTCAGAGCACAACCTGGATCAAACCCGGAATTTCTCATTCAAACTGCATGGAATGAAAGTGAGACTATCAGTAACATAATGCTGCGCCTAATACGTTACTCCAAACCACACATGTATAAATGTACATGTAGGCCTAGCTACATACAAAAGGTAGCAATAAAGTAATTGTTACGCCTTCATAATTATAACTACATAGTAATTCTCACTGAATATTTACAACCAATATACAATGAAATTCAAACTATGCAGAAAAGAATCACAGATTCAAACATATATTGCAATACAATGACATGTAAAAACTGGCAGCAACCAGCTGTATGAACTGAATAGCACAAGTCTGAGTTGTAGACAGTAAATGTACATCCTGTCTGGTAACAATATACCAATGTTACAACGTTAACCAGAACATCAGTGATGTTTTGCTAAGTACTTGCCTTAAAAATAAATCTGATTGTGAACCTTCCAAATGAAAACTGCACAAAATGTTTTAGAAGTAATTGCAGAAGACAAGAATGAGTGCAGTGCATAAACTTGTGTATAGGCATGCAAAATAACACAGTACATGTACATTTACAACAGAAACTGAACTACTAAAACTCCAAACAACCTGAACATCAAGCTGGTTTATTTGTGTATTGTCCTTTGAACATTAATATCAAAGTTCCCGCAACAATGCTGTTGATGGTCATTTTTTTCTCTCAGAGAGCAGATATCAATCGCCTTATGTACATGTACAAGGAAGTTCACTTAAAATACCAAAAATGTATGTATGTTTAAAAACTACTGGGGAAGAATGCCACTGTCCTTTACAAAAAGCAAGCTACTTATGAAAAGTTGCCTTTAGTGATTGGTCCTGGGTTTAAAATACTTCACGTCTGGCATAATTACAGTTCTATAGACTTTTACAAGTTGACTTTTATAGACTTAACAAATATGCATAAATAAAGATCTCTGTTGGTTTGTAGATTACTGATTTCGAAGAATCCGATTGGCTCTGGAATTGGCTGTGTCCACCCTGACATTGAGAGATCCAGCCTAATTAGGTGTTCACCAGCCAATGAAAACAACACCAAGACATGCAAGGGAAAGACAAGAAAGAAAACATAAATTAGGAAAACAACAAAACCATCAAAACCAGAAAATAAAACACAAACAGTACATAAAAGACACAACTACGATTGAAAGTAAAAATGAAATGAAAGCAAACTGAAAACCAAATGACAAAATAAACTAAAACCTGAAATGGACACAAAACTCAAGATTAATGAAAAACAGGTAGGTCATCTGTGAATCAAAAATGTCATGCAAATAAACAATATCAACAAAAACACATACAGATTAGTTGCTGCGCAATGCCGAGTCGCCAATGTTGTGAAGTGGAATGTATATGTTGCATATGCTCCTCTTGATTGCAGGTTGATTTACATAGCGTGCAACCACAACCAAGCACATGCAGGACTGTTTGAAGACACAGGCATTCTGTTGTATGATAGAGACTTGACACCAAAGATATGGAGGAAAACTTCAAGACGTATGCATCACTTTACCATGAAGTTTGAAATCTAATCCAAATGTTTTTACTTGGGTAAACATTACTCGCAGAAATGTCACTCAGAGATGTTGTAATATGGCAAAGCTACTTAAAATTGTTTCCCAACAAATTACAGCTTAAAACAAAACGGGAGTTGTATTGCTTGCTAAATAAAATGTGTTTCGATTCCTCAAGTACCTGAACATACATGTACATGTATAAACTAACAACATAAACCATCCTAGCTAGACAGGATTCATTTATATCACTGAATCAAATCCACTGTTGAGCTTTTTTTCTCTCTTTTTGATCAAACGTATAAAATCATTGAACACATTCAGGTTTATTTTGCACATCTTCATAATTCAGCAGTCACCAGTGGACATGTTTTCCCAATGTCCGGAACTAAATTCTGTGCTGTCATGAGATATGTCTAGAAATGTACCTATGTGGTTTTGGTCCAAAGTTCCTATGTACAACAAAGAATCTGTTTCCTTCAACAGCTTCACTTGATAATGCTTTCGTGGACATTTAAAGCTACAAGACAAGCATGAATTTTATCCCACATTACTGCCTGCAGTGTATGTACTGAGGAAGTACAAACGCGTCTAGTAATGTCAGACTGTACGATCAGCTGCTTCTACTGCTTGATGCTTGTGTTGATATAGTCAGCTTATGACCAAGTATCTACGGATGATTACGTAGAAATGAGCACACATGTGAGACAATATCAATGTAAAAAGGTACTGTATTTAAATTTGGCAACCAGCAGTGTCCAGCATGGGTAGATGTCAATCTCACTGACCCAGTCTCATAAATCACAGACACCCGTTCAGTTCAAAAATGCAAGGTTATGGTAACAATCTAATAAACACAGAAAACAGCATGCAAACATTGTCACAGCGGGGCAAGTCGGCCAAAACTGGTGTGATGTCCTCCACAACAACATGAGTGTAATGTTGCCACAAACAGTGCAATGTTGTCTTAAAAGTGTAAGGATAGGTATTGCAGGTCTTAATAGTGTAATGTTGCCATGTGTTACAGTCATGTTGCCACAAATCCGTGTCATGTTGCCACAAATTGGTGTCATGTTGCCACAAATTGGTGTCAGGTTGTAGGTTTCTGTTTAGTTCCCACCACACCCATTAAACAGTTAGGATTTCAGTATTTTGGTGGCCCTCTTGTTTGCTTCCTCAATGCGTGTTTGATTAGAAGCGCCCTGAAAAAAGGAAATCCAAGTCGTTAGAAGAGGAAAAGCAGAGCCATAATTCAACGTATAATGCAACATAGTGGCACATAAGATGAATAATGTTTATTAAATTGGACAGGACTCCAACTTATGTGCCACTATGTTTCAGCAAAGATCTGCACGTCTAACTGAAAATCCCTTCAATTCCGTATCCATGAAACTAAATTTCAAACCAACACTAACATATGTTAATACAGAAAGTATTCCCAAGGCCACTGTTTCCGGTAATCAAACCAGCCACCAAAATGAAACCAGCGGGAATGATTAAGCTACTTTTCTAGTGTACTGACTAAGATTTGTTCTCAAAGCCCCACTCATATTTTGGGGAAGCTCAGTTTTTCCGAAGGATGCGATCTGCCTGCTTATTGGCTCCTTCAATGCGATTCTGGTTCGACAGAGTCTGCAAAAGGCAATGGCAAAGTGTAATGATTCCAGACACAGCTGACCTTGGTCTGCACACACATGAAACTTTAACCATAATTTATTTTTGAGATTTAGATTAGTACAATCAAAAACCTGGATGCCAAAAACCACCAAATTTTGATAAAAATTATTAAAAGCAGACGTCTTAAATGTTTAGTCAAATTACATATGAAATTAGACAAAGTACTGACATGAACAATGAAGATTTTACATGAAATAAAATACTTTAAAGGCTTGAACTATATAGATTATTTTAGAAATCTGCTTTTCCATTGGATTTTTCCTCTGAAAAATAACTATCATTTCATTCATATTCTCCCTGAGATATTACCAGAATACTGAGAATGGAAACTAACAGTTGCCTGAAGGGAAGAAACTCTTGCCAAACCCTTACAACATAAGACCTGCATCTTGTAGCCCAGGGATGAAAATGGCATGAATTTACGACGGTCACGAACATGTGGCAAAACATTCAGGAGATTCAGGAATGATTCGTAAATGAGTCATGAAAAAGAGTGAATAAGCTACAAGAAAATCGGGAACCATTCTTAACTCTATCGTAAGTACTTTGTAAGTCGATTTAAATTTGCATTCCTTCGCAGGTATCTGTTCTGCCTTAATTGGTGGATTTTGAGAATCGCTGGACATAGCCATGTTTCCAGAATGACTAGGATACATTACCTTTATGAGTGCAACTGACAGTTTCATGAATATTTACCCCGATTTTACGAATCATTATGAACTTACATCCAGTTATGAAATTTTTGAAATTGATGCCTACATGAAAAATGGAACACGAATTCATTACTTACGCTTATGAATCAATACAAAAGAACATGAATGCATCCATCATTATAATATGTCAATTTGTATAAACGGATTGGCAAAAAATTTGTCTAAGTGTGAACGGGCCTTTACAAGATTTGCTTCCCCTCATCAAAGTGTTGCTAAAACACCGATGTTAACAGCCTGGAACTAAAACACAATTGCAGTACACATTTTTCGAGTTACCATCATTATGACAGCAGAGTGATGTCCCAGTGCAAAAAGATGTGGGTGCTTTATGGGATGGTTGGGCTACTTTCCTGTCATTTGACATGGTGTTATTACAGTTTAGATAAATTACTCGCAGAATAGCATTATTTTTTGGCAGTATTCTACAACCAAACTCACCAAAAAACATAGTTCAAGAGATATTCTTAATTGAGTTTAATTAGTTTTCTGTAATGTATACACATGTATCACACTCTCTTAAAATTGGCAGACTGACTATTGTGCCAAAAAGTGATGTCAAATACCAAAGGGATACTTTTTATAAACCATAATCCTTCTGTTTTTTGTATTCTTAATGTTAATTATATTCTCAGTGCTCACTTGACATAAAAATTAAATGACAAACAATGACTCTCTTCAGACTCCCACCACCCCAACCCACCTAATCCCTCCAGCCAAAAGTTATAGGTGATTACAAATTAAACAAGATGTTTCTTTCCATGTGGAGATAATGAGCCACTTTAAGCTCCAAGTAGCTGACAGTCCCTCTGCAGCTTTGAGAAGCGCTTACTGAATGTGAGGAGAAGTGCTTAATGAATGTGAGGAGAAACAGGTAAGCTACCTTGCCGCCGATCCTCTCCACCTGTTTGTTCTGGGCAGTGATCTCATTACCCATATCCACGGCCATGTTCCTTAAGTTACCAATCATTCCCCCCACTTCTGTCAGGTTCTGCTCCATTTCATCTTCACGTGCATCGTTTGTTATTCTGCAAAAATACAACGAAAACATAACACCATTAAACTGAAGAGTTTTATCACCACTGGTGTCCAAATTACATGTGTGTTGGCGACATGTTTAGACCAGTCTAATTCCCCACCCTATACATATAGCTATGTGACACACCTGTCAGGAGTACTCAGCTGTCCCTCACCTTGTGATGTAGCCACCTGAGGGGCCTCCAGGTCCCGAGTCTACAATCACACGTGGTCCATCTGTGTTCACCTTGCCATCCTCAGAAGCCTTCCAGGTCTTGTTGTAATCGCCACTCTTCTCAAAGTTACCTCCCCTGGTTAAATGTGAATGTTGATACTATGTTTAAAAGAATCTAACACAATTATAACAATGTTTGTAAGAATCTTTACACAGAGACAAATATGACAGTCTCAGTCTCAGAAGTTGATTTTCTACACATAACACTGACAAGATTACTAAAAAATGGGAGATAGATTGAAAGTTAACTGATGATTTAATTTCTACCTGGTGGTGCTTTATGTATAGTCACACTGTAAGGAACACATGCTCCTTTGAAAGAGACCAGTCATCAGAAGAGAACAAGATTTGCCATGACAAAATGTTGAAAAATGCTAGCAATCCTCACTTTTTCCATGGTAGCACACATAAACCGCAGCATTTCTCTAAACCCTCTAGATTTTTCTCTGCATCTTTCATGTCCTGGTTGATCTGATCCATCCCTTCCTCAATCCTGTCAAGTTGTTCTGCACACAGAAAGTGAGAGAACAATGACATTGCATGATAAAGAAAGGCAACAAAATATAATACCATAATACTCAAACATGGCGAAATTAATCCTCTCATACTGAAATTATTATTCCCTGTCTACATGCGGAGATGAAAACATTGAACGGAAAAATGTTCTAACAATGAACCAAAAATAAACATAGAAAGTCATGAAAAATGAGATTAGCTCTTCTGGGTGGGACAAAATCAGTTCATGACAGGTACAAAGAACTTCAAATACAAGGTTATAAACTTCAAAGACAAACTGATGAAAAGATGAAACATGTCGAAAGACAAAGAACTTACAAAGGTAAAATTGTTATTAACAAGATGAGAAACTTGTCAAAAGAGAAAGAACTTCAAACAATGAGAGTTGAATAAAGTCAAATTGACGAAAAGATGAAAGGAAATCCATAAGAGAGTAGCAACATGTGGACTATCAGTGAAGATCAAGTATTTAGCCACACAATGTAAGACAGGAGTTAGAGGAAGACAAACTAGGAAAACACACAGGTAGTTACGAAGCAAAGAAAGCCAGGAAATGGTCTGACCTTGACATAATGCCTTATCTTGACAGAATAAAGACAACTTACAGCTTTGCAAGGTGCAATGTGTTTTTAACAGATGCAACAAAGGTGTCACAATAGGGAGTGCTTGGGGTTTAACGTCGTACTCAACAATTTTTCAGTCATATGACGACACAATAGGGAAAGGTAAAGTCTAAATATCAACATAACAAAGAAGACACCACAGTATTGGTCAACAAGGTCAATTTCAGGACCAATCCTACAAGTATCTCGCAAGATCAAATATGGCACCGACAGGGAAAAGATGTACAACAAAGCATAAATGTGAGGCATAACTTTTGTCTTGTGTCACTTTGCATATGGCTAATCCATGTACATGTACAATACGTTTAAACAATTTAAATTACAGCTTTATTCCTCTTCACATAGTTTATAACAATGTTAGAACTATGAGGAAGCATTATGACAATTCAGACCATTAAGGGTTATCTACCAAATTATAAGAATAGTACCTATACTACTATTCATATAGCTGATGTTACTGTAAGGGAGAGAAACATGTTCAATGTCTATTCTTCCATTGGATAGCTCTTGTGATACAAAAATTCTTGCTGTCCAAGTTTCAAAATACGTAAAATTTCTACATAAAGATTTGGAAATGTAATTTATTTAGCTACAGATATCTATATGACTGGGACATGTAATGCCCTGTTAGACAGGCACAGAAATGTTAAAACGATGGTCACAGAATTACTAGCTCCTGTCTGCCACCACTAGGATACTTAATGGTCATCCTTCCTTCCATTCCTTGTTGTCTGTTCAAGACTCTTGGGGACTGTTTGTCAAAGCTCTGATCACCATGGAAGTTATATGCAAGTCACACTATTTGACTTCATTACAAACCATAATGGGAGAAAACTGGCCCTTGCTTGCAGGCCTTGGTGGCTGGAAATGTATATGGCAATAGAGCTTTCATTTTCAAACCATCTCCATTATGGAGAACAGGTGGCTCCATGTAGCACGGAGCTATGAATATCTGCCATGACTACCTGAGACAGACAATGGGCGTGGTTACTATGGAGGAATGATAAATAATGATCCTAGTGGAGATAGTCCAAAGCTAGTATTGTCCATTACTGTTTCTGTGCTAAGTTTTTTTCAGAGAAGTTCTGACCATGGTTAGCTCCCTTACACAAACAGCAGCTCATATCGCAGTTAGTCGCTTGTTAAGTCTCTCAAAGCCTTACCCCCTTGCTCGTCCACAAAAACAATAATTTTAACACCCACTTCATGGCTCTGTGCAGCAACAACAGCAAAGGAGGGGAGAGTGAGAAGGATTAGGTAAGCAGACAATAAACATGCACTGAAACATGAAACATGCAACAACAAAAAAACAAAAAATTTTATGTTGTACATATGCACAAGAAAATAGGCTCATTGCAAAGACACCATAACTTGTTGACTGCCTCACTAAGATGTTTCAACATAATGTATAAAGCACAGATATTAAGCCAAAAGAAGAGTTTTTGCAGGAAATGTTGTATGCAATAAGCATAGATCTTTCTATGCCATAGATCTAACCCATGTCATCTAATTAATAGCCTTCTCTAACAAATTTTCTGCATTAGAAATTTGAAAATGTTACAATTGTTTAAGACTGATGCTTAGAAAATCTAGTACCTATTAAACATTCATCGTCTAATTGTTTCAACAGCATTTAACTTAGTATGAAATTAATTTGCTACATACTAGCACAAAACTGCTAAAGTTAAGCTGTTATAGTGTCAGTGTAATGTACTGAAAGAAAACATGCATGGTGAAAATTAGACACAAGCACTAATACAGTCTGACAATGGGATGGAAGGGAGATAACTGTACAGGCACCACATGAAGTCTTACCTCCTTGCTCATCCAGCATGACAAGTGTGCGGATGCCAGCCTCCTTACTCTGTGCAATTATAATCATAGCCAAATATAGCCACTTTTATCATGGACATGATATTTTTGCCATAACCTAACACATTATTTACACTAAACATAGGGTTAAAACCTGCTGTCACACATTACAGATATCAAAGGAATGTGATTTAATTCAAAAATGATAATACCACAGTTAAATGCAAGTCAATCATAATTTTCTACCTTCTGGCCTTCTCTTGACTTTGCTTGAAATTGACTGTATTGTAGGGACTTATATATCTGCAATTAACTTTATGCAGTAAATGATCTCAAACTTTTCCCCACCACACAGAACTAGTCTGAACACTCCAAGGAATGTGCATGTGTCAACTGTGTCTCATTTGGCAACGATTCATTTTCAAATATGTTAATAAATACGTACTACATGTGATTAACTATGTCAACATTACAGTTATGTTATCAACAAACAGCTAAAACATGACTAGTAAGGGGATACATATATACCACATCAACTCCAGTTAAGAAAAGGAACAGTGAGAACTATAAATATATCACCATTGTCATCAAAAATCAATACATAACAGTTCTATGCACCGCACAACAAAGGAAATCAAAGGGGCCTGATGCCAGATTTGAACCCAGGTGTGATGAAAGATACCTTCATCCCTGATTCCTATGTTTCGTTTCCTTTCCGGCTTGCACAACAGGGAGACTTCAGCCATAATTACAGCACTGGTACTGTGTCTTAATTACGGTCCAGTTCAGCAATTAATCTCAGGTTCACATCACTCACTCCCTACCACTGAATCAATAGCTGCTTAAATCTCTAGTCACCCACAGATCAACCTTATCTATATTGAAACATGGAATTAGAATTTATTTCAACCAGCGGTGATGTAAATAGCCTGCAGGATTAAACAGGACTCCTATCCTGACAGCCTATATTTATTTAATCTGTTTGATATAGTGTAGATGTAACTAGCTGATAATTTATTTATTTATTTATTTGATTGGTGTTTTACGCAAAACCTAAGAATATTTCACTATAACTACGACGGTAGCCAGCATAATGGTGAGAGGAAACCTGGCAGAGCCCAGGGGAAACCCACGTCCCATAATAATAAGTCTGATAGCAGGTTGCTATCAGACCTTCCCACGTACAGCCAGAGAGGAAGCACGCAGATATGTACAATACACAGTGTTTAAATGTGCTTAATAGTTGTACTAACTGCCTGACATATTTGTACTCTAAACCAATGCTGGAAGGAAACCAGGATGTTTGCCAGGCAAGCCAGTGAAAGCTCACCAGCCTAACCCTGCCATAACATGAATACCAATGTGGGAGGCAGGTGTATGAACTCTTTCCACCTCAAAGTAATACAGTGGCAGGAACTTGTTTATTAGCAGCCTTAATTAAAATCACACCTTATATATCTAAAGTCAGTACTTGTACGTAAGTATATATGATTTATCTGGCATGAAAAATTAGTGGTTTCAAACACTTTGTTTAAAAGCTATGTGGGCATGTGACTACATGTTAAAGAATTCATGATCTCTTACAACATTGATTAATTATTCATACAAAACTCTACGAAAAGATTGAGAGAAAAAGAGAGAAAAAATCAAACACAAAAGAAACTGCAAGATTCAGTCTTCAAAAAGCTGGGGGGCAGGTGTGGTTTGGCTTGGCAGAGTATTGTTCACAGTGAGGACCTGCTCAATGTGCTGGTTTTAATGAGACAGTGTGTGAAGAGGGAGGGCGCCACAGGTCTGTAACATGGCAAGTACAAGATTGATTTCCACATGATCTAAGTGTGGCTGTCTGTCAGTGGCACCCAACAGGATGCCCATCGTTTACACCAGCAGGTTATGGGTAGATTGTATGGAACTGGAAAACGACATTCAGCATGACAATGTAAAAAAAAAAAAATCAATCCTGTTGAAAAAGTCATAATAATGAAGCCATTTAGCTGTGAATACATGTGTACTGAGAGAATTCTTCATCACAGGCCATTACCAAAAAACAAAGCAGGAATGACTTTGTCTTGTTGCTGTACTCTTTATTTAGCAGGTACTGACCAACGTTACTTTGAATAATATCTTCAGATGTATTGATTTATCAACATATGTTTGTTGCTTGTTTAAAGTTTCCATCAGTCTTGAGTAACCATAGCCTATGCATAGAAAACCATAGTGTATCTATGACACGTGAAAAAGTTTCTCATGCTCAAGGTTTTTGCCTTTTCTATCAGCAGATTTGAGCCTAACTTCCTAACTTCCAACCTCAATGTTTACTAACTTGAAAACTTGAACTAAGTACCTTGGCAGAGGAGATTCTTGTGTCAGTGAGAAGCTGGAAACACTGGAGGTCTGGAGGTTTGTCAGGTAGCTGACAAAGGTCCGTTAATTCACTCTGGGTACTCTACTTTCCTCCAATCATAAACCTAGCTACCATCATATAAGTGACAAAAAAAAAAATGACATATGAGGAGTGCTCACAAGCCGCCACATATGACCACTAAATAAATTTACCCCACAATCAACAAAACAAACACCTTTCCCAACAACACTGGCAACCACTGTCGCAGCTAAAAATTCTTGAACGCTGTATAAACCAACCAAGTACACAATAAATTTACATGATGGATACACTCTCTACATACTGGTCTCCCTAAGCACTCACTTCTGTGTTGAATGATGCTGAAGGTGGTTGTGAAGCTTTGTCCTACACATATACTTGATGAAAAAAAAATTGCATCCAGCCCAAGAATTTAGGAATGGGATTGAGGTCATAATCAGACAATATGATAATCATTCCAAGAAATGAAAGTGACAAAATTCTAGCCTTGGATGTATTGATAAAATCTCTGAATGCAAGTGATTGATGACAGTTGGTCAAATGTTATTCTGAGGCCTGAGCAATAAGCTGTAAAAATACTGAGTAATGTATACATGCAGCTCTGTACAAAGGCACAGGGGTCAGGAAAACTTTTAACACACGGCATATGGATTGAAATGGCAAAACTTTGGATGACGCTGAGAGACTCAAACTTTTCCAACAGCTTTGGTCAATAAGAGCTTCTACTCAGCTAAAGTAAATATGGCTACAAGGCTACAACGGAAGTTGCTCAAGTTTTGGAACCTATCAGTTCAAACCTTTTCACTTCGTCCTTGAGGTCTATCTATCTTACCCTTCAGCAAAAGAAATGGTGAAATATTTCTTGTCATCCATTCTTTACATTAGACAGGGGTCCCCAGGAGTATTCCTGTGGGTGGTGCACACTGCCTCTCTCCCAGCAAACAGATGTAATTGAATGTGGAGGTTTGAGGCATCTGCAGAGATTGATTAGAGCTGGGTCAAAACTGAAGGCCAGCAGGAACATTTGTAGCAAGGCCTATAACTCAGTTGTTTCTGACAACAGACATTATTGAGAATTATGTTGAAGGAGAAAGCTGTAAATCTAGACTATCAGTAGAATCATAAGTGATTTGGAGCACCTAATCAGGCCAGGGCTCAGTGGTACTAGAGGGCAATCAAGGTTGTTCTTCACAGTACCCTGTGCTCTATTCAGATCTGTCCTTCACTGATAACAGAAGCCATAAACAGACAATTTTTATGATCTTGGTTGTCTATTTTTAGCTAATAATCCAAAGGAAATCAAGTCATGGTCAGTTGACTCAAAGCAATAAAGCTTTACTGTTGTGGTAAGTTTGTGATTTCTAAAATATGAAGAGTTTTTAATAGGAAAAGAATACACCATGTTAACAGATACATACATTGTACATGTCAATATCCCTAAAAAGATCAGCTAAATACAAGTATGCCATTACTCTCATGAGAGGCACATGTGAATTAGAGGTGTCAGAAGTCACAAGTAAAATTATGATATGACAGGAAATAAATAAAAATGAAACCATTAACAATTGAGTAATGACATGATGACAAGTATGCGGCACATGCAAGTCTAAAACTATGTCAGACTTAAATAAAATGGCATCTTATGAAAACACTCATCTCTTCACAACACACATCAAAGTTTTCAAATCTGTACATTACTGATCCAAGAAGGCTTAAGGTATTGTTTTTTTAGGCATTTGGACACACAAATTACACAGAAAAAATATGTTGTCTAAAATGCCACTGTATTCTGATACATTTTTGTCTTACTCAAAGTTGTAAAAATATGAATTGAACAGTTTTAAAATGTCTTATTTATCTAATTATTTATTATTGAGGTTTTGATTAAGGTTAATCCACAAAAATCAATCCTAATTTAAAAAGAGAGAAACATAGTCACAGCCTCCCCCCCCCCCCCCCCCCCACCCCCAGCTTCACCAAGATTAATACTATACTCCACTGAGTAACACTTCAATGGAAAAAAAATAAAAACAGCAGTTCGACGGTTTTGTGCAAAATGAAAAGAACAGAAGAACGTTCAAAAGTCTTGGAATTATGTAAAAAGCTACTTGAACCGGATCCCTATAGAATTCAATTATTGATCTCAGAACTCTCTGCAACAGTTTGCCTCAACATCAAATCACAGGAAAGGTTTATTCCTGTCTTAAATTACTATTTTATTGAGGGTCTTTTTTTGCATCATGGATATGGTCTTATACGTGTACTTGAATGCTTAAGGTGTATATTCTACTTTTTTCTTAAATGAAATAATGAGTGTGGGAAGAAAAGGCATATGAAGTCTAAGCTAAATGGTCACTTGTCCAGCAGCCCTGTATCTGCAAAGATCAGAACTCACGGCATTCAGTTCTCAAGCTAGTGAATGAAGCAAAATCCCAAAGAAGCTATTACCATTTTAATAGGCTGGCCAAAGAAAAAGGGGGATTGACTCTGACAGTTGCAAGATTACCTGAAGCTCAGAAAACTGTATAAGTGTGACAATAAAATTGATCTTTCGCTCCATGTGCCAGGAAGGGCTTGGTGTGGTTTTAAATCCTTTGTGCCTCAAATGTTCTTGTGACCTGAACACTGACTTAACAAGACCTTTTGACCTCAATGTGAAGAAGATTGGTATGTTTACCACAGACACGCTAGATTAAAGTGAATCAGAGTGACCACGGCTTTAAATGACCAGTAGTAAGATGGACTGAACTTGATAAAAGACATGGTAGCTGTAATTGTGTTATAGTCAGCTCTCTTTGGCCACAAATGCAGTCTAAAACTCACCAGGGCAATCATAGGATATCTGAACCTGAGCATGCAGGTATCTAGAGTGATATTTGCAATAAGAGTCACAGACTCCTGTTATAGCCTAACATCAACACCAACCCACTAAGTGTATGAAGTCTACAAGGGCAAACTGTTCTGTTTACACACAATACACACCTTCTTCTTTCTCTATAAAATAGCATGTTAATTAAGACAAATGTCCAAAAGGTATGTGCAATATATTAGCTTGCTTCAACAGTGTCTGACGTATATTAAGAACAGTGTAGTGCGGTATTGTTTTCCTTCTCCTTCACGTTCAGCTTTATACAGCCCTCTAGTGTCAAAATGAACTAGCTTGTACAGTGTCATATAATCTCCATTTGAAGAAAAACCGGCTCAATCTAGGACAGATCAACTTACACAAATTTGTCAATCAATACTTAAACCAAAAATAAATGAAGTGTATAGGATTTAGTCCGGAAACTAATGTTCCTGGCATAAAAGGCCATCTATTACATAAAACAAGTCTTTAAATAACTTGTACACTTCACTATAAAGAAGCTTTGGGAATTCAGCCATTTTCATCTGAAGGGCACTTTCAAGTGGTACAGCAAAGACTGGCACCAAACCTTAATTGAAAACCAATAACTTTCTGGTAACACATTACTGTATTATGTATATCACTTAATGAGATAAAACATTTCCTATTCGTTACACCAGATTCCAGGTGCAGTTGGTCCCAAGGGCCTGGAAATAGTGCATTCTTAATTTCTATCAGCAAACTTTACCATAAATTTACATTTAATTTACTAACTTTTATTCTACAGAGCATTAACACTAGATCTACGTGTAGACATACACATAGTTATGTACTCATCTATACTTTTGGGTGCCTCTGCAGCCTAGGTAGTTAGCGTACCAATGTGATCGCTGTGAGTTAAGTCCAGCTTATGCTGGCTCCCCCTCCCACCACCATCAAATGGTTACATTTACACTTTCCCCACCTTCCATACAACCAAATACACACTTTTCCCACCCCTCCTACAACCACATACACTTTCCCACCTTCCATACACACTTTTCCCACCCATCCTACGACAACATCCACAGTTTCCCACCTTCCATAAAACCACATCCACACTTTCCCACCTTCCATACAACCATATTTCCCCCACTTTCCCACCTTCCATACAACCATATTTCCCCCACTTTCCATACAACCACACTCATGCTTTTACCACCTTCCAGACAACCCCATACACACTTTCCCCATCTTCTAGACAACCACATATTTAGTCACCTTCCAGACAATCACATTTACGCGTATACATGTACTGTACATGCAGAGACAAATGAACATTATCAGCCTATTGGCTACTTGCCAATGACAATAGTAAATAGTGTATAGCCTAGTTGAGAATAATAATAATGATTGCCCAATCTGTAACAGGAAAGGTCAGGCCCGTCAGTGGTTGAGTAACTTTAGGTATATTCTATAGGCTGTGGGTAGGGGAAGAGTCCCAAAGCTCCTGTCTCTATAATGTCCATTACTGTCCATGGCTTAAGGATTTTCATGATAGCTGACTTGTGTTTCACGTAATGCTGTATATCAGCTAGCCAGCTACAAGCTACATGATGTTTTATTCTCCATGAAAAGCCCAAACTGAGCAAATCCACTGTCAAAGCATTATCCTTGGTGACAGCTGTTTACAACATACCTCTCATGACTAGATGTGAAACTATGTGTGTGTATGATCGGCTCTACTGGCGACCATGTGTACAAGCACTGGGTTTAGGAGAGATGGGGTATTTCTTGCTACACAAGCTTGTCATGTATCAGCAGAAACCAAGCCTTATTGGCTACAATTTGCCAAGATCCTAGGGGTGCCGACAAAAAATTTGGTGGAAGAACACCGATCTGCAATTAAGGTGTTATGGTTGCCTTGTCTATTGCAAGCCTGCTGATCAATCTACTGCCTATAAAAACACACAGGGACAATAAATCATTGTTAAATTCCAATACGCTCAGCCAGATGGATCTAAAAGCATTTTCTTCCACCCACGCTTTCATTCAAGTTTAGATCCATTCATAGTTGTCTCTTGGCGACAAACCGAAAACAAAATAAGAACGTACATTTATACAAATGAACTATTCTCCTTTCATTAGTCTCATCTTAGTTCACACCTAGTTTACATCTGTCATGAGAGATATACTAACAATACCATGCTGGCATTGGAGGAAACACTAAAATCTACAGGAATCATATTAACAAAACCTCCACTTGTTGGCTGGGATCAAGGCAACGCCAACAACATACTTATTAAGATACAAATACAACAAAAAGTTAAATTACACTAGTAATTGAGAATAATATCTTAACGGATCAGCGTCCACATTTAGGTATTTGGAAATATTATAAAGACTGGAATCTGTTTATATAATTATCAAAATGACTCAGAAGAAACAACACACTAAATTAATTTAATGCCGTAAAACAAAAGATTTACCGCCATGGCCAATAGATTTACAACGCTGTTCGGTGGCCCGGCAGTGTCATGGATGGTCTACCACAGGTTAGGTTAAACGGGCGCTGAAGAGCGCAATGTCAGATATGCCCTGCTTGTCAAAAAATTCTTTCTTCCAGTGCTATGAATAGACATTTTCATGGGCACCAAATCATCAAAGGACTTGAAGAAACTCACACTATGTCCTTCACTAATGCCTTCTCACAATTGTACATGCAACAATAAACCATTTTCTTGAGAAATTTGAGGCTGTTGGTTGATTTTCTACTATTGAACTATATAACACTTATTTTGGAGATGATCAAGTTTTGGTGAATAAGCATAAAATTAGCCTCAATACCCCTGAACACTTTGAGCATCTCATTTTTCAGATTTATGTACACTGTTTTTAAAAGTTTTGTTATATTCCAGTGCAACAAATTATCTAATTATAAATAAATAACAAATCAGGGCACTAATTCTTGAAGTGGGTCCACAAACTGAACTAAATCCAAGACTCATGAGCACAGCCAACATTTAGGTTAGGGCGGGATCGTGCAGCTAAGCACATGATTAAAAACTTACGATTAGGCAAATCCTGTATCAAACAGTTGATTCCTGTCAAAGTACTATTTCTTGTCCCTGTCCTGCAGATTATTTCTAGGCTTGCTACATCTTTTTGGGGGCAAATTTCACGCCCTTTTTAGTACAGCTTTTAAAATGAGGCTTGCATTCATTCTCTGACAGAAGGAAATTAGTGACAAAACCAAAATTAAAAGGAAAAAAAAAAAAAAAACACAGCTCTTACTCGCCATAAACAATTTTTTTTTGTAGCCCTTCCTGTTCAAAAACGCAGCATTTTTGTATTAATACTGGGCTATTTGCCAGGAAAATAAAAATTATCTGTTTGATGCCAGCAGGAGTTAAAAACTTATCTTTTCTCAAATTTGAGCGTATTTGTCACTTGTTTCCATTTGTCAGAAGATATCACATGTACATGTAGCTATAGCAGCTTGATAGGCCAATTCCCAACTTCACTAAGTCATAACTTTGCTTTGCTGGCAAAACATCATGTATGAATCCTACATATATACAAGACTGAACAGCTAGCAGACATGCATTAGTACAGGATGCAGTATGAACACCTAGAATCACCTCTCTATCTCACATTTTCTCCATATCCAGTGGATTAAGGTATCACCTGTGCTTTTCTATACAGGCCTATGCACTGGGCCAGCCAAATTTGGTATAAACTGAGGCACCCAGACTTCATATTCTGGACAGATTTAAACACATACTGTACTTCCTGATTTAAAACTTAATCTTTTTGATTGACCATTCAACCCTAATCCTTCTGATGACATAATAGGTAACATAGAAGACAAGAAACAATTAATTTGGAGAATTATCTAACCTATAAAAGAAGTTCCCCAGGGAAGTACTATACTTGTACAAGATTTGCAACACAAACACGTGACAAGTAAGGTAACACAAACCTCAAAGACTGGAGCATCTTTGATGTTGACAGCTGATTCATGTCCCTGTATGAAGTTCCAGGTTTAACTAATTATACGAACATCCCTAGATAAAATCCTAATTGTCACCCTGTTCAGACTGGACTTCACAAGAAACTGTTAGAATCTACATGGAGCTCTCGGTAATCACATTGGAGGGATTATAAAGACATGTATGTAAATTAAACTGTATAGAAATTCAGCCAAATGTAGCCTGTGATATTCTGATATTTACATAAACAGTATACATTCAATATTCTGATATTTACATAACAGTAAAAGACAATGTCAGAGCTTACCTCTTCCAATAGTCCCACCATCCTCCTGGTGCTCTCCAAAGACTGAAACACAAACAAAACATTCCTGTCAGTACAAGAGATCATACAACTACTGTGGCTTGTTGAATCTTGTAATAGATAGTTGTACACAATGGACTGTACCAATTTCTTGGCGGAAAATCATGAACAAATTTCTTCATCGTTTTTATTTTTTTCACAAAAGGTGGCAGTCAAAAAACCTGTATGAACAAACTTGCAATTTAAATAAATGACACATTCATCACACCAGAAGGAACAATAACTCAATTTTAAAAGTGAAAGCCATCTAAGAAGTTTTCAACTTTTATCTGTTTGAATATCTGCCAGATGTTTCAACCCTGTGTGGCTGAAGCAATAAAGGAACAAGAACAGTGTGGGATGGATTGACCCAAGTGAGGGCAATATGCAGGTTGTAATCCACGTGAAGTACAGCAAAAAGAGACTACATCTAACCTCCGTGATCATTTGTTTCTCATCATTTTCCCACTGATCAATACCAGGAATGTATTCTAGCATGTACATGTATACTTTATAACTACAAGCTACATGTATACAATGCAACTCTAGGACGATACACTAAAACATAAGCAGCTGTGGCCAAAAATTGATCCAAATATGCAAGGAACCTTTTACCAGCAACAAGAACATGAGCTCATCTTATGTATAACCTACAATGACAAGCAACATGAACATGAGCTCATCTTATGTATAACCTTCTACAATGACAAGCAACATGAACATGAGCTCATCTTATGTATAACCTACAATGACAAGCAACATGAACATGAACTCATCTTATGTATAACCTTCTACAATGACAAGCAACATGAACATGAGCTCATCTTATGTATAACCTTCTACAATGACAAGCAACAAGAACATGAGCTCATCTTATGTATAACCTTCTACAATGACAAGCAACATGAACATGAGCTCATCTTATGTATAACCTTCTACAATTACAAGCAACATGAACATGAGCTCATCTTATGTATAACCTTCTACAATGACAAGCAACATGAACATGAGCTCATCTTATGTATAACCTACAATGACAAGCAACATGAACACGAGCTCGTCTTATGTATAACCTTCTACAATTACAAGCAACATGAACACGAGCTCATCTTATGTATAACCTTCTACAATGACAAGCAACATGAACATGAGCTCATCTTATGTATAACCTACAATGACAAGCAACATGAACACGAGCTCATCTTATGTATAACCTTCTACAATTACAAGCAACATGAACATGAGCTCATTTCACATATAACCTTCCACAAGCACAAGCATCATGAGCTCATTTGCTAGTATAACCTGAATGAGCAACATGGATTTTTTTTTTTTTTTGATTGGTGTTTTACGCCGTACTCAAGGATATTTCACTTATACGACGGAGGCCAGCATTATGGTGGGTGGAAACCGGGCAGAGCCCGGTGGAAACCCACGACCACGAGAGGAAGCCAGCATGAGCTGGTCTTGAACTCACAGCGACCGCATTGGTGAGAGGCTTCTGGGTCACTACGCTGTGCTAGCGCGCTAACCGACTGAGCCACGGAGGCCCCAGCAACATGGACATGAGCAGACTTCATGCATTACCTTTAAATTATAAGCAACATGAACATGACCTCAATTCCTGTATAACCCACAAAGACATAAAATTTTTCAAACCCCAAATACCGATCTGTTTCCAATTAATGTGAACATTTTTCCATAATTTCAGTACCAAAAATTTCATATGCATACATGTTATTTGCTTGTTTTAATCTAATTGCTATGGTATAGGCTTTAGGGTACTAGCCTGATATAAGGTTTCAAGGCTAAGGGACGACACTGTTGCCCAAGGGAGACAAACATCAAGGCCTTCTGAATAAACACAACTTATATCCAATTTATTTATTGACATGTCAAATTGGTCTGTTTACTGGAGTCATAATTACTGGTTATCAAAATGGACCATCTTAATCATATTTCTATCAGGTCTATTTTGAAATCATTCTGAAGGTGCGATTTCAGTAATGTAGCCTTCTCCTACACTTGACATTTGCTCTGTAGATGACTGCAGTGAATAACAACTGACCTCGAGTAATACCCTCAACCTGTAGCAACACTGACAGTGATAAGTGTATATAATACTAGAATTCCACATTCTTTTGTATTATTTCAATCACAGGCATAGTTACTTGGTATGTTATGCCTAGTGCATTGTTTCCATTGGGCTTCTTACAACAGTAAACATGGAAGCCTTCAGCTAGGATGCTACAATTTAAAGGCAGTATGCTAACTGTGACTACTCAAGTCCTACATGTATACCTGTGATAAAAGTTACAAATATTTATTGTGTTGTACATTGTACAACACAGGATGACAAAATGTCCCATACATGCATCTCTTTGCAAGATCACTGTAGACTAATAAAACCCATGATTCCGATGTGTCTTTCTGACACATTTTTGTATGTCTACACATAAAACCACTTACCAGAAGGTCACACAAGTTTGTACGCTTTCCATTTAAGTATAAACACGTCATTGGACTGGGAGAGCCAAGACAAGACAACAAAATGCCCATGGTCCTCTTCGGTATATATCTGTTACTTAAAATGTAACAGAATGAATGATACCAAGGTTCATGTATAAGACAAGGGTTATTCAACTTAGCTCATTCAAAATACCCCCCCAAAAAACAACACACTTTCAGTATAAGTAAAACAGAAATCTTAGACCAGCAAAAAAATTCACAGTTTTGTCAGCTTCATACCAAAGTTCTAACCAAAAAACAATAATTCTACCCTGCTCTTAGTCCCGGGCAGTGTTCAAATATACATACTAAAAAGAGATGACCTTTCAAAGAACACTGAATGTGTCACACAACACACCAGCTGGTACAATTACCTCCCCAAATAAAATCATTCTATGAGGTTTATGTCTACAAAAAAAACAGTTTGATTTTATTGGTTAGATTTGCCTTTTACGGGTTATATAAAGGAGAACTATAGAGATTTCCTACAGTGATAAAAGTGTTAATTATTTCGCACAGTTTATAGACATTGCTTTTGTTTTTACATTTTTGAAGTTTTACACCAAGACGCTATGACGTGGAAAGCAAAAACATTTGTTTTATGACGTTCCAATCTGAAACGTTACGTTAGGTATGACGTTACAGTACATGACGTAAACCCTTACATTCCTATGTCGCACAACCATAAGACACAATGTGACACACACTGAAACGTTACGTTAGGTATGATGTTACAGTACACGACGTAAACCCTTACATTCCTATGTCGCACAACCATAAGACACAATGTGACACACACTGAAACGTTACGTTAGGTATGATGTTACAGTACATGACGTAAACCCTTACATTCCTATGTCGCACAACCATAAGACACAACGTGACACGCACTGAAACGTTACGTTAGGTATGATGTTACAGTACATGATGTAAACCCTTACATTCCTATGTCGCACAACCATAAGACACAACGTGATACACACACAGCTTTGACGTATCTCGGTCAAATCAACTAAGCTTATCGTTGATTGGTCTAAACGCATGACCTTTGCTGAGGGAGTAAAAGAGAATGGCAGTACGAAATATGCCATTTTTTTTACACATTTCTTCATTTCGGGGGGCAGAATAGACTTTAAAACCTTTGTCTTGGTGTTTGTAGTGTAGCCTGATACCCCTGAACCTTGTTTCATAGCTTGTCAAATCCCTAGAATGCTGTGGTGTTAAACCCGCTACAGCGGTGTCAAACCCTTAAACATTCTACCAAAAGAGAACCTACATTCTCTGCAAAACCTGTAAACTTATAAACTTATAACTTTGTTAGAAACTTTGTTGCTACCTTGTTGTTAACATGCAGAAAATCACCAGCCTACCTGAGTTGAGTACTGCCGGACACTACTTAACTTGAGGTACCAAGGTTTCGTGTAGGACAGCATTTTGGCTGAGATCAGTAGTTTACACCTGTTGCTGAAGAGATGAAGAGGTTCACAGATAAACCATGAACCAGGTGTTCCTCTTACTTCCTCAATATCAGACTCAATGGACAGTTACAAGATCATTTCCCCAGATAGCCCACTGCCTACCATGCTGTCATAAAGGTTAAAGGCTCGCAAACCAGTGGACATGCAACATATAGCGTCAGTGATATGTGTGACGCAAACCTGAATGACGACATCGATATATAGATGGATCCACCTCAAGAGAAAATTTTATGGGCGCAACAAAATAAGGATGAATCAGGCCTTGTTATATTTGTATCTAGGGCATGGTGGCCCAGATACACCTGAGATATGATTCGTCATCACTCGTTAAGAGGGAGGATCCTGACCATACCTGTACGATGGCTTTGTTTAAGTGGGCGCAGGTTTTAAAACCATTTCACTCATGGGGATCAGCAGATGTATGACCATATAATGCTCTAGCCATTATGTCTCATGGCCTTTTCCATTTACAAGACAGGTATGTGATATCTCTATTAGCACTTTAATATCCACATGGAGGACAGTGAAGGATGGTGCTGTACTGGTCTACAGAGAGGCCCACCTGAGCCCCCGAGTCACCCAATGACCATGCCTGAAGCTAATGACCTCAAAGCCAAGCAATGTGATAAGCCACCCACCTCCTCCTCCAAGTGCCTCTACTGCAGTCATGCGGGATGGTCTTTTATACATCGAAGCAGGATTTTTATTACACATAAAACTTTTGATGGCCATTGCAGTTGGAAGAATGCGAACCATACGCCAGACATATGTATTACCGATATTGAGATGTTAACATCACGGCATAAAAACTCATATGCTCTCCACCTCTGCTTACTGAAGGCCTCCGGGGTTTAATTACTGCGATGTGAAAGCATTTAATCCATTTCTGTGTAACAAGAGATTATACATATTATGTCTTGTAAGGTTTGAGAGCGAACAGGTTATATTAAATACACATGGATCTCCATTTCTTCAGAAAACCGGATGAATGACAATGGTTTTGGATATCAAAGATACACTACAGTTTTAAGGAATTCAGAATTGTTGCGGACTGGCTGAATGATTAGAGCTGCATGCATAGATTCCCAATAGTAAAACAAAAGTAAGTGTAAAACTGATCTGACATGAAGGTTAAAGCCATTGGCAAAGTTAGTACGTAGCTTTAAGTGTGGTATTCTTACAATGATACATGGTCAAAAAGAATCAAGTGAACGAAATACGAAATGAGAATGTAAATAGCAGCATCGCCTGGCCTTTGGCATTATATTCACTTCTGCTACCCAACTGGTTCAGCAATCAACTGGGTTCTGCCCGAAGATCACTCAACACTGATCATCCAGGTTTGATCAATCCAAACCCCACTGGCTCAGCAGTCTGCTGGGTTCTGCCCGAAGATCACTCAACACTGATCATCCAGGTTTGATCAATCCAAACCCCACTGGCTCAGCAGTCTGCTGGAATCTGCCAGACCAAGATCAAAGGATACTGCCACCGTTGGTGCCTGTATGCTGATTGGGAATAACATGAGGTGCAATCACTGGACAATCACAAAGGCTAAATATGCAAAAGGCAGCCAAGAAACAGGACACTAAGGAACTAAACATTTAAAGTGAAAGACAGCACTTGACTTATGTCTATGTCCACTGAAAGACTACCATTCAAAGTATCTTAAACCGGCATTAAATATTTTTTAAAAAATTTTTTCTCCCTTATCAAAGGTGACGTCACGTTTACTCCAGCTCTCTAACGTACAAGGTTCTGTAGAATAATCTAAGCAGTAGCCTATGGCAGATAAAAGTTGTGGACTTCGGTAATGAAGGCCCAAGTGTTAAATATAGTTTTTTTGGAAATTGGACATACAAAAACATGTTTTCTACTGCTTGAACTGTTGATACGGTAGGCCTACAATATGATTTACAAGAACTCTAGCGACCCTGTTTAAATAGTCTAGATGCAGATGCATGGCTGGGGTGTTCCTGGTTCAGGCCTCTATTAAATGTTTACACAATACAACTAGACTCATGCTCAATTCTGAAACATATGGAAATAATTCTAAGCACTACTGAGGCTGATTCAGGCATTTGACTGTCGCTGGGTTTTATGCTTCATTTCTGCAGCAGTGGCTTCTAAGGTGAAAGTTCATCTTGAACACGGCCTTTCAATAATTTTATTGTATTTTATAAAAGAAAAACCAAAAACCTACCCTTGTATGTGAGAAAGACGAAGGAACAAAATTTAATTGTTCAGTGGTAATAAATTCTGAGAAAACTTATATCATTCAAGATTCACTTATCTTTAAGCGATGTTAGGTGAAATGCTGTGTTCTCATTCCCACAAATCGTCTGCATCCCAAATGAACTTGCACTGACTATAATATTTGTTATTTAGAAACTGTTGACTAAACGCTAAAATGAACGACAAAGAATGTAGTTAAGGAGATAAAATGCATGTTGAGTCGAGATGGTATGCTACTGTAAGATATATAATTTGTGATACCGTCGCTGAATATTACAAGGCTTTGTAAATAACTGATTTTACATTTGTGGTAAAATGATAACGGCCTGCCCCGCAACACTTTGTGGCATGGTCCTTCGGCTAAATGTAAATAAATTGCTGTAAAAGATCTCAAAATGATGTCTTACACAGTAATTCTGTGTCATATGTCACTTCATGGAGTGAATGGATAAAGGCTTAGGCTGTGCAATCTGATAGCAACGTGTTTGATTGGATAAAATTCTGAAGATGGATGCCTCAACTCACACCAGCCTTTATTGCAGTACTGTCACTTTATTCCACAACTTATTCGAAATATCGAATATTTTGCTTTCGACCGAAATATGTTTTAGCCAGGTGCTGTCTTGTCCTTTAAGACTGGTACAACCGCTAAATAGACAAACCAAACTGCAAAACTGCCAAACCAAAAGTAATGTCACTGAATTCCTGCAGTAAAACATTGTATTTAACGTTATCAAATGTCTTTCTCACATACAAGAATAAAGTAGCAGGATATGATGACAAATATCTGTTTGCTTCTGATTTAACATGTATGAGTTCATCATGTGATGACTGAGGTTTTTCTGAAGAGCTTGTATTCATGTAGGCTTTAATGAAGAACCCTGCCTTCTGAATGTGCGCTTTAATGTTTTTTCATTTGATCTTGGAAGTGTAAGTACATGTAAAGCTATTTTTTTCTGTAGTCACATCAGCTGGAATCCTTGTTCCAGTCCAGTAATGCAATCTGAGCATTACTGTTAGCCAAACTTTAAATGGTGCTAGGAATTCAAAGGCTATGATGACTTGCACACCAATGACATTGCTCTCATTTTCTCACAGGGTTTGCTAGAAGGGGATGGTGATGAAGTTTTCATTCTGGTCTGGATATCTGCCAACAAATGTTTTTTAATGCAACACCAGCATTTGAATTTCGATTCGATGCACAGCTAAATAAACAAAAAAAAAAAAAAAGCTTTGTCCTAGTCCCTAGTACAATGAAGACCTTAACATAGCTTCACACCATGCTAGGCAAGAGTTTAAAAGCGCCATTCCAAAATGCCTCATTTGAGATTTATCGCAGATTCCCAGTCCAACTTCTGCTTCTCTGTACCTTTTTTTCCGGGTTAACATCCCAAATTTAGCCAGTCCACTTTCCAGTCCAATGGACAGGTGAGACAGGTATCTGGTTAAGGTGATGATGTCTTATAAAGGCAGAGAGGTAATGGATTTTAATAAATGGCTTGTTCTTCGGGAATAAAACCCAGTAAAACCTTGGGCACCAGAACCACCAGTAGGCTATTATTATAGCAGGCAGCTGTGGATGGCAGATCTATTAAGAGTGTGGAGTATTAAGAGATGGGTTCTATATTAATGATGTCTAATCATTCTATAGAGAAGGCTGTGTCACTAAAAGCTCCAACAAGCTCGAGATAGATTCATCTTCTGTATCATGTTCAGCATTCCTATCCATTCATCAAAATTACCTCAGTGATGACCCAGTGAAAAAAAGAGGCGTACTTCCCAATACCATATATGGCTAGCCCAGAACTGTTGAATGTTTCTACTTGGCTGTTTCCCACAAACCCAACTGTGTGCTCGGGTGAATGATTAATGTACACAGCTAGGTTAGGCAAATTCCCTTCGGACAAAAAAACTAAACCTAGATAGATATAGCTGTATATATATATATATATATATATATATCTCTTGGCTGCTGACTAGCGCAGATGTCACATGTATTTAAATAAGGATCTCTTTAAAAGCCTCACATCTACTATAAATTAAATGATGTTTAAAATGTACATTTTCCTATAATATTAAAGTTAGTTTAAAGCGTTTTGACCCTCAAGTGGCAAAGAAACATTTCCCATCACTTGCATCCTTTTCGGAGCTAATTTGGATAAAAGAACAAGTCTGTGGTAACCAGGGAGGTCTCTAAAACTCACTGCAGTTTATCTGTAATATCTGTTATTCCATTTTTCTGTAATTTTAGGTGTAGAAGAAGTTCATTTATCTATGAAGTGTATTGGAAACAGAAAGCTATTTTCACCTGTTGGTGACGTCATCACACTAAATTCACTAAATTCAGTTTTGCAAAGAAGAGCTTCCCATCTTGAACTTAAAGTATCTTGTAAGTAGCAGCAGCAGCAGTAGTTTTTGTCTCTCGTTAGTGGTGCCTCGCCACCTGATCCTTGCATGTTACAGCTTATCGTATACAGTTACCACTTCATTCATGTACGTCACAGTGAAGGCTGTTTCCACAATAAATCGTGTCCAAACTATTCACCTGAGTCATTCAATACCACTTTACTGGACATCTGTACCTACATGTACACACATGTATAATTAAGACAAATCGGAAAGGAACAGCCTAACCATATGGGGCTAATATAAATCCTTTTACCCTGCATCAGACAGAATACTCATTGGACAACAACGTCACGTGGGGTACAGGTATATTTTCGAATACTGCAGACGATGTCAAATGTGTCTGCTGAGTAGGTTATCTTCCTTTGTTGGTTCTGAGTACAATGATCACATCGCTGAAGTGATTCGCCTATACACTGGTCCTCTGCACTGAAGTGATGGGTCTTTTCAGGATAAATTTGTCACATGGTTACTCAGTGATAGGATACGCAAATATATGGTGTCAGTAACCCTCATACTGGGCGAGACTGACATCACTGAGCAACCATGTAACTGATAATATGCTGTTGCTGGTAGATATAACATGGTCTCTGGAGTGGCCTTGACCATAAGACTGCTATGATAGTTCCTGTGAGAAATGACTTTGGCACACGTGCCTGTAACGTACATGTATATATCCACTGAGACAAGGCCAGCAGCTCTAATTAGATGTAACACCTTTTATGTAAAGCTTGCAGCTTAGCTCGCCAAAATGTGTCACTGAGAAATTGGAAAGCCTACTGCATGTATTAGCTTAGGTGGTGTAGAGGAGTGAGATTACATCACCAGTTTGCTGCATGTAACCGAGTGGCAATTAGGGGATTGTGTGCATGTGACAGGGCTGGGCTGGCTGACAGGATAAACAAGCTCATCAAAGATCAAAGCTAACCAGGCTTAACACACCCCCAGCTAACTCGATATCCGCTACTTTCTTACCCTGGGAAGCCATTGGTTTCTCCAGGCTTATCTACTTTCAAACAGCTAGGGGTTTTTTTCCTTTCCCATTCATACCAGACATTGGTTGGGTTTGATCATGAGTAGGCATGGTAGATCAATACGCTTCTGTCTGTGTTTGCAATTCCCCCAAGTCACTAGACTACCCTTGGGGAGGAGGAGACTGAGTAAAGGTTAGCTTTATATAAACACCCTGCAGACCTTTTTATACACAGGCTATGATCAAATCTTCTGAAGCAATACCCTTATTTAGCAGCATTTCTACATCTAAAAAGGCAACTTCTGAAAAGAGAAAGTCTGAGTTTGCACTTTGAAGTTGTCCAAGTATTTCACAGAAGTACATCTTCATATATTTGTATACACAAATTTTGTCCTAATGGGATGAAGCTCGAGAACTCTGGTGACAGCCAGAAATAACTGCTCTCTGACAATGCTGAGTGAGAAATCAGGTTAGTGCTATTTGGTGTGAGACAAAGCTGAGAAATCAGGACAGAGCTACATGTATATGTTGTGTGACAAGGCTGAGAAATCAGGTTTGAGCTATCTGCTGTGTGACAAGGCTGAGAAATAAGGTTAGAGCTACATGTATCTGCTATATGGTAAGGTTGAGAAATCAGGCTAGAGCTATCTTGTGTGTGACAAGGCTGAGAAATCAGGACAGAGCTATCTCATGTGTGACAAGGCTGAGAAATCAGGCTAGAGCTATCTGGTGTGTAACAAAACTGAGAAATCAGGTGAAAGCTATCTGGTGTGTGACAAGGCTCGGAAATCAGGCTAGAGCTATCTGGTGTGTGACAAGGCTGAGAAATCAGGTTAGGTTACCTGGTGTGTGACAAGGCTGAGAAATCAGGCTAGAGCTATCTGATACGTGACGAGGCTGAGAAATCAGGTTAGAGCTATTGGCTATTTGACAAGGCTGAGAAATCAGGATAGAGCTATTGGCTACATGTCAAAGCTGAGAAATCAGGTTAAAAACAACCATAGATATCAAAAATGGAGCAGCAATAATTGAAAGCCATAGTTTGACCACCCCATTCACTAAACAACGTATACATGGACCACAGATTGGGTTTTTGTCTACACATCTTTAGTCATCTAAGGACGGTCCATACCAGACTGATTGATCTGCGTAGAGATCTACCCAAGCTCACACCCACAAGTACATGTACTGTCAATTCACAAGGGCTACCAGACAAAGTTACGACAACGAGTCTATGCAGAATAAAGCCAAAAGGTTACACAAGACTTTCATCTGTGAGAGTGTTATAGATGAAAAACATATCAATCAACAAGAAAAAAAAAAAGCAACCATTATCATTGAAAGGATTTAAGAGATCTTTGCCAGTGGGTAATAGTGGGTAATCTACACATAACAAAGCATGAACAGCTAGCTATTACCAGGCAAGCAGAGCAGTCACAAGCATGTTTTGTACACTATTTTGGCATGAAAAGACTCCACATTTAATCCCAGATATCCCACATAGCAGTTAGAAGCTCAAACTGTCAGGCCAGTTGTCATCAATGCCACAAAAAGATGTACAATTTGGTGAGTATCATATTAAGAATTGCTTGTTACTTTCCTTATACATGTAGGCTTATCCCTAGAATTCAATGTTTTAAAAATATTTGGGTTAAACAAAGAAGTACACGAGATCTGCCACACCAACGTAAATTACTGTTTTACAGGCAGAATAAGGTTTTTTTTTCAATGTCCGGGAGGGTATAAAAACTTAGAAATCCCCTCATTTGTGGGAAATGTGAACTATTCCAGCAATTCGTCCTGTGGAGCACATATTTATGTGATCAGGGAGCCTTGAACAATTGGAAAATCATAAAAACATGAAGAAAAAACATCAACAATATTTCGGTGTCGGGTCGCCCGTGAGACACAAACTGAGGTTGCCTGAGGGGAGCTGTGCTCTCGGCTGTTCTTGTGTACTTGCACATTGGTAAGAGCTAATTGTAGCTTATACCTTTTCAGGTCACCAATTCCTGTACACCCTAATTACTGCATTATGCACAGGGTGAACTTTATCTGATTTAACGTGTTCTCAACCAGGATGAGTAAATATTTGATCTTAGGATGGGATTGTAAGCTGAGCATGTATGCTACAATCAGCCCCCTATTCAGCCATTATTCACACTGACCAGCCGATCAAGGATTTAGGGAAATCTTGGCAAATCAAGTTATACAATAGTCCTGGAGTGGCTCTAAGGTGCACTGAGACAGGTATACATAACGAACCATCAAGTGAATCAGCATTCAGCGTCTCGAAAGCTGCCCTGCTTAGGCTGTAGGGATTATTCCTTTACAGTGCTTTAATGCCACTGGCTCTAAAGGCCAGTCACCACCCACACTTGTCTACCTCGGCCCCTTTACCATGCCTTACCTTCTACTACCCTGTTCAATTCACTACATTTCAGGGCAATGAAGGTAAGATGAAGGTTGCTATGGTTACCAAATGTGCAAAAGTGGCCGTGTTTGAGGTTGTATCTGGAACAATTGCTCCTTGACATTCATGATAATCAGACATGTAGAGTATTACAAGCCTGTGCTACAGGAATAAACATCTCATAAACCTTGTTGGATACAAGCAGCACATCATTAAGATGAGCAATGGTATCATGTTAAGCTGGTTCTCTGGAATTGCTCTCCATCTGCATAGTATGGGCTTGGACACACAGACATGCCTGTATGTTGAAAACTTTGATGCTGCTCACTTTTGGCTTCCATTGGATAAACTGTCCTCTTGCCAAAACTTAAATATAATCTCCCTAAACAAATGCTTTCAGCTGTCCTCTGTATTGCTCATGTCAACGTTTGCAGGCTGACTGCATTACAGCATTCAGATTTGCATCATTAACTTCATGTAAATGGCCTAGCACCAGGCCCCTACCCTGCACACTGCCTAGTTAAAGTCTGTGCAAGAGAAAAGCAATCTACGTAGCATTTAATGAGTTTCTGACTGCGCCATTTATTCCTGTTTAATGCCAAACTAATATCCCTGGATTCAATACTTCCCAGCGTAAACTCAATTACGCCCTCAATGATATTTGACGCAATGAAGTGTTGAGACCGATGATTCCACACAGGGTTAGGCGGGCAGAAAAAAAGCAATGGTTCCACGAGAAGATAGTAAAAACTATATAGAGACATTTATTTGCTGATTGATTGTTCTTACGACGTTACAGCTCGGGGCTGTCATTACTGCAATTTCTAAAGCCACTTAATTTGTGCAGAAACAGCTAGAAACCGATTGAAGATAGTTGAAATATTCTCTAATTACGAAGTAAATTGGATTTCGTACGTAAGCCTATGTTACATTGCTAGTATTTTTCACACCACATATGATGTGCATAAAGTCATCATTTGTGGTGTGAACTCCTTGCTCCCCACTTTCTATAATTTAAGATGGATTAGTCTGCAATGTCAAAGGTTAAATCTCTCCACACTTTGCACACAGCGCTCCACATCATCAAATGACCACTGCAGCCATATTCCAGTAGTGCCTATACTGTATTTATGTACATGTATTTATGTACATGTATTTATGCACATGTATTTATGCACATGTATTTATGTACATGTATGATACTTGAGACTGCATGCTCTATATACACATCTCTCACTAGAGCAGCACCTTACTCTATTTCATCTCAGCAATGCATCATCAATAATGACATTTCTCTTTGTCAATATTATTCTACAACACAAACAGAAATTACAATGTACTAATATCTAAGCAGTTCAAACACTAGTTTGACATTTGTAGTTCCACATATAAACTACAATCATATCTCATTACTCTATAGTAAAGTGATTGGACAGTGTGGGTTATTGAATGAAGAAAACTAACTAGGTTCAAAATTGCACCTTATTTCACCCTGTGTTTATCAAGATTTAAAAGAATGTGCATAAACAATTTTCAATGAAAATTTCATTTCTTTTTTTTTTATATTTCTTAAGTTTGTCAATTCACTTCACTTATATACAATTAATACATCACGCTTACATATGAAGGAAAGCCAGCAGAGCGCAAAAAAAACAACCATATTTTGCTCAGCACCTGAAAAAGCACCTAAACTAAACCTAAAGCTCTAAACTGCTGCTGAAACTGCAAGAGCCAGAGTCATCAAGAATGTGACCCCTTTTGTCAAGGGACCCTTCCACTGTGGTGAGGGCAATGCTGAAGTTGAATCAACAAGGAGAGCTCCCAACCATGCACAACACAACACAGTCATAGTTCACACTAATGACTTACTGAATACTCGCAACACAGGACGTCCTGTATGTTGTATTGTTTACAATTATTAAAGTATTTGGACATCATAAAAGCTTAAAAAGAGAAAAGTTACTGACAATCTAAATGGGCCATTTCATCTAACATGGATTACTGGCGAAGCCCCATACCCTCACTTTGTTTTGTCTTCACCAAACATTTTTCAGGCATAAAATCAGGAACCACAACAGACGCTTGTTTGGAGGAAGCTGTTCATTTGACCATAAGGCAGCCGATTTCCTATAAACATCAAAGTCAGCCAGACACTCGTCTGGTTCTCAGTACATAGACCAAGTTCATTTATGCCTCACTTCCTTGAAGCTACTCTCCACGAGCTCTGCACTGGCCAGTCAACTGAACGATAACAAATGCACCCAAGTAAGCCTTATATTGACTGGATGACCCAAAAGGTTGCCTTCAGGCAATACATTAGAACATGCTTCCTGACAAGTTGATAGACAGAACTCTCAGTTACAGCCATTTATTAGGTCTGGGGAAAATAAGTCACTTTGGCACCGCAATGACCAAGGCAAAAATTGAAAAACTTGAAGGGCACAGTTCGTCTGACCTTCTACAAAGCCAACAAACACTTCATGATGTGGAGAAGTAATAAGATGTAGTAGTCAAAGAAATGCCAAGTTTCAATCAGGTGAGAAGAATCCTTGGAACCTTCTCAAACACTTTAACAATATCTAAAATAATACTTATAATCTTTTTGAAAAGTTGTTTTGACACCTGAAACAATTTCAAAAACAGCAAAATGTAGCATAATTAAATTCAATTTCTATTCTTCGTGTTAAGTAACACAGCTCCCATACTTATATGTACATGCACGTGCTATGAGGCAACAGCCCAAAAGTTAAAATACTGACCTCTCATTCTCTTTCAAGTTTTAAACATTCTTAACAGATGCTACAAACTGAAATAATTGGAAAACCATAGTTACACCCTTTAATTTGTATGGAAAAACAATAGAAAAAAATTACAATCATTAAATTGATTGTTGCTTATTTCCAAAATTTTTCACAATCAAGGTCAGTTTAATGAGATGAGGGAACAGGATTGCCTGAGTAAATCACAAAATTTTTCACAATCAAGGTCAGTTTAATGAGATGAGGGAACAGGATTGTCAGGGTAAATCACCAAACTTTTTCACAATCAAGGTCAGTTTAACGAGATGAAGGAACAGGATTGGTCAGGGTAAATCACCAAAATTTTTTCACAATCAAGGTCAGTTTAATGAGATGAGAGAACAGGATTGCCTGAGTAAATCACCAAAATTTTTCACAATCAAGGTCAGTTTAATGAGATGAAGGAACAGGATTGCCTGAGTAAATCACCAAAATTTTTCACAATCAAGGTCAGTTTAATGAGATGAGGAACAGGATTGTCAGGGTAAATCACCAGAATTTTCACAATCAAGGTCAGTTTAATGAGATGAAGGAACAGGATTGTCAGGGTAAATCACCAAAATTTTTCACAATCAAGGTCAGTTTAATGAGATGAGAGAACAGGACTGTTAGGGTAAATCACCAAAATTTGTCACAATCAAGGTCAGTTTAATGAGATGAGGGAACAGGATTGTCGGGTAAATCACCAAAATTTTTCACAATCAAGGTCAGTTTAATGAGATGAGAGAACAGGACTGTCAGGGTAAATCACCAAAATTTTTCACAATCAAGGTCAGTTTAATGAGATGAGGGAACAGGATTGCCTGAGTAAATCACCAAAATTTTTCACAATCAAGGTCAGTTTAATGAGATGAGGGAACAGGATTGCCTGGGTAAATCACCAAAATTTTTCACAATCAAGGTCAGTTTAATGAGATGAGGGAACAGGATTGTCAGGGTAAATCACCAAAATTTTTCACAATCAAGGTCAGGTTAAAGAGATGAGGGAACAGGATTGTCAGGTAAATCACCAAAATTTTTCACAATCAAGGTCAGGTAATGAGATGAGGGAACAGGATTGCCTGAGTAAATCACCAAAATTTGTCACAATCAAGGTCAGTTTAATGAGATGAGAGAACAGGATTGTCAGGGTAAATCACCAAAATTTTTCACAATCAAGGTCAGGTTAATGAGATGAAGGAACAGGATTGCCTGAGTAAATCACCAAATTTTTCACAATCAAGGTCAGTTTAATGAGATGAGAGAACAGGACTGTCAGGGTAAATCACCAAAATTTTTCACAATCAAGGTCAGTTTAACGAGATGAAGGAACAGGATTGTCAGGGTAAATCACCAAAATTTTTCACAATCAAGGTCAGTTTAATGAGATGAGGGAACAGGATTGCCTGAGTAAATCACCAAAATTTTTCACAATCAAGGTCAGTTTAATGAGATGAGAGAACAGGACTGTCAGGGTAAATCACCAAAATTTGTCACAATCAAGGTCAGTTTAACGAGATGAAGGAACAGGATTGTCAGGGTAAATCACCAAAATTTTTCACAATCAAGGTCAGTTTAATGAGATGAGAGAACAGGACTGTCAGGGTAAATCACCAAAATTTGTCACAATCAAGGTCAGTTTAATGAGATGAAGGAACAGGATTGTCAGGGTAAATCACCAAAATTTTCACAATCAAGGTCAGGTTAATGAGATGAGGGAACAGGATTGTCAGGGTAAATCACCAAAATTTTTCACAATCAAGGTCAGTTTAATGAGATGAGAGAACAGGACTGTCAGGGTAAATCACCAAAATTTTTCACAATCAAGGTCAGTTTAATGAGATGAGGGAACAGGATTGTCAGGGTAAATCACCAAAATTTTTCACAATCAAGGTCAGTTTAATGAGATGAGAGAACAGGACTGTCAGGGTAAATCACCAAAATTTGTCACAATCAAGGTCAGGTTAAAGAGATGAGGGAACAGGATTGCCTGAGTAAATCACCAAAATTTGTCACAATCAAGGTCAGTTTAATGAGATGAGGGGAACAGGATTGCCTGAGTAAAAAAACAAAATTTTTCACAATCAAGGTCAGTTTAATGAGATGAGAGAACAGGACTGTGAGGGTAAATCACCAAAATTTGTCACAATCAAGGTCAGGTTAAAGAGATGAGGGAACAGGATTGTCAGGGTAAATCACCAAAATTTGTCACAATCAAGGTCAGTTTAATGAGATGAGAGAACAGGACTGTCAGGGTAAATCACCAAAATTTTTCACAATCAAGGTCAGTTTAACGAGATGAAGGAACAGGATTGTCAGGGTAAATCACCAAAATTTTTCACAATCAAGGTCAGTTTAATGAGATGAGGGAACAGGATTGCCTGAGTAAATCACCAAAATTTTTCACAATCAAGGTCAGTTTAATGAGATGAGAGAACAGGACTGTCAGGGTAAATCACCAAAATTTTTCACAATCAAGGTCAGTTTAACGAGATGAAGGAACAGGATTGTCAGGGTAAATCACCAAAATTTTTCACAATCAAGGTCAGGTTAATGAGATGAGAGAACAGGACTGTCAGGGTAAATCACCAAAATTTGTCACAATCAAGGTCAGTTTAATGAGATGAGGGAACAGGATTGTCAGGGTAAATCACCAAAATTTTTCACAATCAAGGTCAGTTTAATGAGATGAGAGAACAGGACTGTCAGGGTAAATCACCAAAATTTGTCACAATCAAGGTCAGTTTAATGAGATGAGAGAACAGGATTGTCAGGGTAAATCACCAAAATTTTTCACAATCAAGGTCAGGTTAATGAGATGAGAGAACAGGACTGTCAGGGTAAATCACCAAAATTTGTCACAATCAAGGTCAGTTTAATGAGATGAAGGAACAGGATTGTCAGGGTAAATCACCAAAATTTTTCACAATCAAGGTCAGTTTAATGAGATGAGGGAACAGGACTGTCAGGGTAAATCACCAAAATTTGTCACAATCAAGGTCAGGTTAATGAGATGAGGGAACAGGATTGTCAGGGTAAATCACCAAAATTTGTCACAATCAAGGTCAGTTTAACGAGATGAAGGAACAGGATTGTCAGGGTAAATCACCAAAATTTGTCACAATCAAGGTCAGGTTAAAGAGATGAGGGAACAGGATTGTCAGGGTAAATCACCAAAATTTTTCACAATCAAGGTCAGGTTAATGAGATGAGAGAACAGGACTGTCAGGGTAAATCACCAAAATTTGTCACAATCAAGGTCAGGTTAAAGAGATGAGGGAACAGGATTGTCAGGGTAAATCACCAAAATTTGTCACAATCAAGGTCAGTTTAATGAGATGAGGGAACAGGATTGCCTGGGTAAATCACCAAAATTTTTCACAATTAAGGTCAGTTTAATGAGATGAGAGAACAGGACTGTCATGGGTAAATCACCAAAATTTGTCACAATCAAGGTCAGTTTAATGAGATGAGGGAACAGGATTGCCTGAGTAAATCACCAAAATTTTTTCACAATCAAGGTCAGTTTAATGAGATGAGAGAACAGGACTGTCAGGGTAAATCACCAAAATTTGTCACAATCAAGGTCAGTTTAATGAGATGAAGGAACAGGATTGTCAGGGTAAATCACCAAAATTTTTCACAATCAAGGTCAGTTTAATGAGATGAGAGAACAGGACTGTCAGGGTAAATCACCAAAATTTGTCACAATCAAGGTCAGGTTAAAGAGATGAGGGAACAGGATTGTCAGGGTAAATCACCAAAATTTGTCACAATCAAGGTCAGTTTAACGAGATGAAGGAACAGGATTGTCTGGGTAAATCACCAAAATTTTTCACAATCAAGGTCAGTTTAATGAGATGAGGGAACAGGATTGCCTGAGTAAATCACCAAAATTTTTCACAATCAAGGTCAGGTTAAAGAGATGAGGGAACAGGATTGTCAGGGTAAATCACCAAAATTTTTCACAATCAAGGTCAGTTTAATGAGATGAGGGAACAGGATTGCCTGAGTAAATCACCAAAATTTTTCACAATCAAGGTCAGTTTAATGAGATGAGAGAACAGGACTGTCAGGGTAAATCACCAAAATTTGTCACAATCAAGGTCAGTTTAACGAGATGAGGGAACAGGATTGCCTGGGTAAATCACCAAAATTTTTCACAATCAAGGTCAATTTAATGAGATGATAGAACAGGACTGTCAGGGTAAATCACCAAAATTTTTCACAATCAAGGTCAGTTTAATGAGATGAGGGAACAGTGATTGTCTGGGTAAATCACCAAAATTTTCACAATCAAGGTCAGTTTAATGAGATGAGAGAACAGGGATTGTCAGGGTAAATCACCAAAATTTTTCACAATCAAGGTCAGGTTAAAGAGATGAGGGAACAGGATTGTCAGGGTAAATCACCAAAATTTGTCACAATCAAGGTCAGTTTAATGAGATGAGGGAACAGGATTGCCTGGGTAAATCACCAAAATTTTTCACAATTAAGGTCAGTTTAATGAGATGAGAGAACAGGACTGTCAGGTTAAATCACAAAATTTGTCACAATCAAGGTCAGTTTAATGAGATGAGGGAACAGGATTGCCTGAGTAAATCACCAAAATTTTTCACAATCAAGGTCAGTTTAATGAGATGAGAGAACAGGACTGTCAGGGTAAATCACCAAAATTTGTCACAATCAAGGTCAGTTTAATGAGATGAAGGAACAGGATTGTCAGGGTAAATCACCAAAATTTTTCACAATCAAGGTCAGTTTAATGAGATGAGAGAACAGGACTGTCAGGGTAAATCACCAAAATTTGTCACAATCAAGGTCAGGTTAAAGAGATGAGGGAACAGGATTGTCAGGGTAAATCACCAAAATTTGTCACAATCAAGGTCAGTTTAACGAGATGAAGGAACAGGATTGTCTGGGTAAATCACCAAAATTTTTCACAATCAAGGTCAGTTTAATGAGATGAGGGAACAGGATTGCCTGAGTAAATCACCAAAATTTTTCACAATCAAGGTCAGGTTAAAGAGATGAGGGAACAGGATTGTCAGGGTAAATCACCAAAATTTTTCACAATCAAGGTCAGTTTAATGAGATGAGGGAACAGGATTGCCTGAGTAAATCACCAAAATTTTTCACAATCAAGGTCAGTTTAATGAGATGAGAGAACAGGACTGTCAGGGTAAATCACCAAAATTTGTCACAATCAAGGTCAGTTTAACGAGATGAGGGAACAGGATTGCCTGGGTAAATCACCAAAATTTTTCACAATCAAGGTCAATTTAATGAGATGATAGAACAGGACTGTCAGGGTAAATCACCAAAATTTTTCACAATCAAGGTCAGTTTAATGAGATGAGGGAACAGGATTGTCTGGGTAAATCACCAAAATTTTTCACAATCAAGGTCAGTTTAATGAGATGAGAGAACAGGATTGTCAGGGTAAATCACCAAAATTTTTCACAATCAAGGTCAGTTTAATGAGATGAGGGAACAGGATTGCCTGAGTAAATCACCAAAATTTTTCACAATCAAGGTCAGTTTAAAGAGATGAGGGAACAGGATTGCCTGGGTAAATCACCAAAATTTTTCACAATCAAGGTCAGTTTAATGAGATGAGAGAACAGGACTGTCAGGGTAAATCACCAAAATTTGTCACAATCAAGGTCAGTTTAATGAGATGAGGGAACAGGACTGTCAGGGTAAATCACCAAAATTTTTCACAATCAAGGTCAGGTTAATGAGATGAGGGAACAGGATTGCCTGAGTAAATCACCAAAATTTGTCACAATCAAGGTCAGTTTAATGAGATGAGGGAACAGGATTGCCTGAGTAAAAAAAACAAAATTTTTCACAATCAAGGTCAGTTTAATGAGATGGAGAGAACAGGACTGTGAGGGTAAATCACCAAAATTTGTCACAATCAAGGTCAGGTTAAAGAGATGAGGGAACAGGATTGTCAGGGTAAATCACCAAAATTTGTCACAATCAAGGTCAGTTTAATGAGATGAGAGAACAGGACTGTCAGGGTAAATCACCAAAATTTTTCACAATCAAGGTCAGTTTAACGAGATGAAGGAACAGGATTGTCAGGGTAAATCACCAAAATTTTTCACAATCAAGGTCAGTTTAATGAGATGAGGGAACAGGATTGCCTGAGTAAATCACCAAAATTTTTCACAATCAAGGTCAGTTTAATGAGATGAGAGAACAGGACTGTCAGGGTAAATCACCAAAATTTTTCACAATCAAGGTCAGTTTAACGAGATGAAGGAACAGGATTGTCAGGGTAAATCACCAAAATTTTTCACAATCAAGGTCAGGTTAATGAGATGAGAGAACAGGACTGTCAGGGTAAATCACCAAAATTTGTCACAATCAAGGTCAGTTTAATGAGATGAAGGAACAGGATTGTCAGGGTAAATCACCAAAATTTTTCACAATCAAGGTCAGTTTAATGAGATGAGAGAACAGGACTGTCAGGGTAAATCACCAAAATTTGTCACAATCAAGGTCAGTTTAATGAGATGAGAGAACAGGATTGTCAGGGTAAATCACCAAAATTTTTCACAATCAAGGTCAGGTTAATGAGATGAGAGAACAGGACTGTCAGGGTAAATCACCAAAATTTGTCACAATCAAGGTCAGTTTAATGAGATGAAGGAACAGGATTGTCAGGGTAAATCACCAAAATTTTTCACAATCAAGGTCAGTTTAATGAGATGAGGGAACAGGACTGTCAGGGTAAATCACCAAAATTTGTCACAATCAAGGTCAGGTTAATGAGATGAGGGAACAGGATTGTCAGGGTAAATCACCAAAATTTGTCACAATCAAGGTCAGTTTAACGAGATGAAGGAACAGGATTGTCAGGGTAAATCACCAAAATTTTTCACAATCAAGGTCAGGTTAATGAGATGAGGGAACAGGATTGCCTGAGTAAATCACCAAAATTTGTCACAATCAAGGTCAGTTTAATGAGATGAGGGAACAGGATTGCCTGAGTAAAAAAACAAAATTTTTCACAATCAAGGTCAGTTTAATGAGATGAGAGAACAGGACTGTGAGGGTAAATCACCAAAATTTGTCACAATCAAGGTCAGGTTAAAGAGATGAGGGAACAGGATTGTCAGGGTAAATCACCAAAATTTGTCACAATCAAGGTCAGTTTAATGAGATGAGAGAACAGGACTGTCAGGGTAAATCACCAAAATTTTTCACAATCAAGGTCAGTTTAATGAGATGAGAGAACAGGACTGTCCGGGTAAATCACCAAAATTTGTCACAATCAAGGTCAGTTTAACGAGATGAAGGAACAGGATTGTCAGGGTAAATCACCAAAATTTTTCACAATCAAGGTCAGTTTAATGAGATGAGAGAACAGGACTGTCAGGGTAAATCACCAAAATTTGTCACAATCAAGGTCAGTTTAATGAGATGAGGGAACAGGACTGTCAGGGTAAATCACCAAAATTTTTCACAATCAAGGTCAGGTTAATGAGATGAGGGAACAGGATTGCCTGAGTAAATCACCAAAATTTTTCACAATCAAGGTCAGGTTAAAGAGATGAGGGAACAGGATTGTCAGGGTAAATCACCAAAATTTTTCACAATCAAGGTCAGTTTAATGAGATGAGGGAACAGGATTGCCTGAGTAAATCACCAAAATTTTTCACAATCAAGGTCAGTTTAATGAGATGAGAGAACAGGACTGTCAGGGTAAATCACCAAAATTTTTCACAATCAAGGTCAGTTTAATGAGATGAGGGAACAGTATTGCCTGGGTAAATCACCAGTCTTTGGTAAGTTACTTACAAGCTCTACCAATGATGACCTACACTTCTGCTGATCTTAAATAAACATTACACTGCTCACAGGGATGCCGGCTGATGGAGCTTCATGATTAAATGAGCCTGCCTTTTCATTCTGAGATGTATGAATTATAAGAGGTTGACAACAAGACAATAATACTGGGTGATTCGGTCTGTAGAGATCATACAAGAATGGGGGTGTCAAGAGAGTGACCAATAATCAGAGAAGTTCACACATCTGCGTCTATGACAGGAATGAATGTGAGATGCCTCATGCCTTGCCAGTTAACTCTTGTTTGCCCCCATAGCTGCTATGCCCCATCCAAAGAATGGTGCCACGCCAACGTGAAGACACCCATCACGCTAATTGGCATGTACTCTAGCTGAGAACCAATACCCCAGGAAACTTTGGCACCTCACTCCATGATGTGACAAAGGATAAAAACCCTGCAGGGCATGGAATATCATCTGCTCTTTGCCAAAGTAACCACAATACTAGGCCACACAACAGGACAAATATTTGTTACCACAACAAAAGTAGAGATGAAAAGATCAGGGGGGTTAATAAAATAAAAAAATTAAAAAAAAACAAACATAAAGAGTATGGAAACATATAAAATTGAATTCACAATTTAAACTGCCTTCTCAATGTAATCTATAGTGTACACTCCTTTCAAACTATTCTCTAGTCACAATTTATACAAAAAAGTACAAATTTAATGATTACGATTCTGAACATGACATGCATGTATCTTTTGTACTGTGCAATCTATACTTATACTTCACCCAAGCATTCATTTCCTCATTCCATTAAATTGACAGCCATCATATAAATGAAAAATTCCTCAGTGTCTTGTTAAACAACAATGAAATAAATAAATACATTTTGTCAATGTTGACATACAGTAGTAAATACAAAGCTTTGAACTTCAACATGAATGCACACATATAGATGGGTGTATCCACATACACTTCACATGGGCATATTCAGCAGTGTACATGTACATATATAGATGGGTGTACCTATATACACTTCATATGTGTGTATTCAACAGTGTACATGTACATATATAGATGGGTGTACCCACATATACTCCACATGGATGTATTCAGCAGTGTACATGTACATATATAGATGGCTGTACCCACATACATGTCACATGTGTATTCAGCAGTGTACATGTACATATATAGATGGGTGTACCCACACAAACTCCACGTGTGTGTATTCAGAAGTGTACATGTACCAACATATAGATGGGTGTACCCACATACATGCCACGTGTGTATTCAGCAGTGTACCTGTATATACATAGATGGGTGTACCCACATACATGCCACGTGTGTATTCAGCAGTGTACCTGTATATACATAGATGGGTGTACCCACATACATGCCACGTGTGTATTCAGCAGTGTACATGTACATATATAGTTCTTGCAAAAGCAAATATAATTAAACTTGAATTTCTTCAGCATTAAACAAGCCTTAATATGATTTACCTAATTTCTTTATGAAAATAGTGTTATCCTTAAGCAGACGCATTAGCCTACAAGTGACAAATTTCTAAAATGTCTGATTTCATTATGTAGACCCTGAAGGCTGTTACTGCCCAAGTTTCAATCATAGACCTTTCTTTTCCCGGATCTTGACAGCATCATATAAGGTTTCATTGCTGTTTGCCCAGACATCAACAAGCTGCCATGGGAGGCTAAAGGGGTAGCTCAAAATGAAATCCGATTTTATAGGACACAATTTTTTTTCTAGCAATGCAAACTTCTCGCGATATCTCACATTTTAACATCACTGTTCCACTGTGAACTCATGCTTCCATCTTGCAGAGGAACCAGAAAAGGCAAAAACAAAAGGGTACCATGCTTAACAAAGTCTGTGGGATCTAAACACGATACATGAGAAACTTCAAACTCAGTAAACCAAAGCCTCCAACAGCATTCATCATAGTGCTAACTTCAAGCTTTTGTCATTCATCATAGTGCTAACTTCAAGCTTTTGTCATTCATCATAGTGCTAACTTCAAGCTTTTGTCATTCATCATAGTGCTAATTTCAAGCTTTTGTCATTCACCATAGTGCTAACTTCAAGCTTTTGTCATTCATCATAGTGCTAACTTCAAGCTTTTGTCATTCATCATAGTGCTAATTTCAAGCTTTTGTCATTCACCATAGTGCTAACTTCAAGTTTCTGTCGTTCACCATAGTGCTAACTTCAAACTTTTGTCATTCATCATTGTGCTAACTTCAAGCTTTTGTCATTCTTGTTTGTAATCATAATCTAAGCATGATTATGTTACATGTACATCTATCTATTGATTGCAACATTAAATGATTATGCAGAAACTATGTACATAAAAACATAAAGTCCAATTTGTACATGTGTGTGTGTGGTGTCAGAAATTGTCTCAGAGGAGCACTGTAGCACTTACCAATCGTAATATCAACATCCCTGAAGCCAAGTAGATGTTTTACTCCTGAGAATTAATAACCAGTTACAAAAATTTAAGTAATAATAAAATATATTATTTATCCATGGAATTATCAGACAGGAAGTGCAAATTAGCCACCGCTGATTACTTCAAACATTATCACATGATCAGCTTAAATATAGGATTACAACTGTTAAATACAGGCACAACTGTCAAATTCAGGCACAAAAGGCCTGCTACCATGTGCTAAAATAACAACTTGTCTACGCTGATGTCCTAGAGCAACTTTTCATGTTTAATTTGCTTTTTGGGTTATTTTCAACGTTGTAATCTATAAGCTCTAAACAATAACCTGAAGCCAATGCTATCTATATCAAACGGATTGTCTATTTCAAAGTACATGTATGGTCTTTCGTGCATCACCAGCCTAAATCTGAAGTTCCTCCATAATTCCATGGCTGTCAGGCAACATTTATTTATACCATAATTGATTTTTCTTACATGACTGATCAGTGATCCCAAACACATCAAACTGCTAAGCCCAGAAGAACGACATTGCAGACAGGGGATAGGGTAAGTCTACTCTGACGTTATCATTTATCAGATTGATTTATAGATCATGGTATAAGTGCTCTGCAGCATTCTAGTTCTTCCTACCAGATACAAGCTTGTACTGCTACCCATAAGGATCTACATACAGATAGCTTTCCAGTGGCACAGAACAAAAACTGCAGGCGAAAAGCAGATTTACAACACAACAAACACAGCTTTGGTCACCATTTTCTCTCCAACACCATTAATAATTCAGAAGTATCTGAAACAGGATTCAAAATGGGGAAACTCTCTTCCCATTTCACCAGTAAGAATATTACTAGGCTAGACAATTCAAGCAAAAAAACCAAAACATTTGATCCGTGGAAAAAAAAGCATAGATTGCATCAACTGGAATTTCGAGCTTCATATTTGTGCACAGATTGGAGTGTGACTTTCAATATTTGTAGGCATAACTAGAGACTGGAGGTATTCTGCATACTCTCTTAGTTGTTTTATATTTTTAATGAGAGAGGTTCAGAATGTCACCATTAAAGCACAACCATACAACCAGAGGTTCAGTGTCACCAGTCAAGCACAACTATACCACAAAAGGTTCACAATGTCACCAGTCAAGCATAACCATACCACGAAAGGTTCAGTGTCACCAGTCAAACACAACGATACCACGACAGGTTCATAATGTTGTCAGTCAAGCACAACCATATCACCACAGGTTCATAATGTCACCAGTCAAGCACAACCACATTACGCGAGGCTCATAATGTCACCAGTCAAGCACAACCATACCACGAGAGGTTCACAATGTCCACCATTCGAGCACAACCATAGAACCAGAGGCTCATAATGTCACCAGTCGAGCACAACCATAGCACCAGAGGCTCATAATGTCACCAGTCAAGCACAACCATACCACGATAGGTTCAATGTCACCCGTCAAGCACAACCATACCACGAGAGGTTCAGTGTCATCAGTCCAGTACAACCATACCACGAAAGGTTCAGTGTCACCAGTCAAACACAACGATACCACGACTGGTTCATAATGTTGTCAGTCAAGCACAACCATATCACCACAGGTTCATAATGTCACCAGTCAAGCACAACCACATTACGCGAGGCTCATAATGTCACCAGTCAAGCACAACCATACCACGAGAGGTTCACAATGTCACCATTCGAGCACAACCATAGAGCCAGAGGCTCATAATGTCACCAGTCGAGCACAACCATAGCACCAGAGGCTCATAATGTCACCAGTCAAGCACAACCATAGCACCAGAGGCTCATAATGTCACCAGTGAAGCACAACCATAGCACCAGAGGCTTACAATGTCACCAGTCGAGCACAACCATAGCACCAGAGGCTCACAATGTCACCAGTCAAGCACAACCATACCATGAGAGATTCAGTGTCACCAGTCAAGCACAACCATACCATGAGAGGTTTAGGTCACGAGTCAAGCACAACCACACCACCAGAGGTTCACAATGTCACCAGTCAAGCCCAACCACACCACCAGAGGTTCACGTCACCAGTCAAGCACAACCACACCACGAGAGGTTCAGGTCACCAGTCAAGCATAACAACACCACCAGAGGTTCACAATGTCACCAGTCAAGCACAACCATACCATAAGAGGTTCAGGTCACGAGTCAAGCACAACCATACCACCAGAGGTTCACAATGTCACCAGTCAAGCACAACCACACCACCAGAGGTTCACGTCACCAGTCAAGCACAACCATACCACGAGAGGTTCAGGTCACGAGTCAAGCATAACAACACCACCAGAGGTTCACAATGTCACCAGTCAAGCACAACCATACCATGAGGTTCAGGTCACAAGTCAAGCACAACCACACCACCAGAGGTTCACAATGTCACCAGTCAAGCCCAACCACACCACCAGAGGTTCACGTCACCAGTCAAGCACAACCATACCACGAGAGGTTCACGTCACCAGTCAAGCACAACCACATCACGAGAGGTTCCCAATGTTATCAATCAAGCACAACGATACTACGAAATAACAACTTGTGTTATGATGATGATAAATGAATCAAACACAAGAACTGTATCTAAGGCATGATACAGCCTAGACCAGCCTTACATTTAACTCTGCTAAAAAAAAAAACATACAGTCATACAGTTTCAGACTGAAAACAAAGACATAACTTAATTTAGAGAGTTCACATTAATTCCCATGCTAAATATGGTTTTCAAACTGGATCTGAGACAAAAATTTGTAACAAAAGCAGTTAATACTTCAAGCAGTTACTACTGAAATGATACATCAATCATATATCAAACATTCAAAACTTATGCAAGGATTGGACTGGTTATCAAACCACATATCAAGTTCCTTAAAGAGAACCTTTGAACAAAAAATCAATATCAGGAAAATATTTGAAGGTGTTCTTGTATGGAAACCAAAGTTGCACAGAAGGCAAAAATCTAGTAAAATTGAAAAAAAAAAACAAGAAAAGTAAACAGAGATTTCAAAGATGTATGCTCTGTGGAGGAGGGGAGGGGTTGTGAGAAAAACATAACTATAGCACAATCAGCCTTTGCACAGTATTAATATATTTTTAAGAGATTGAGTGTTTTTGTCTAGAAATACACAACATTCATGAGACGCAAGTGGAACATTAAAAAAAAAAAAAAAAGACATACTTCACAGAGGATTCAATAACAACATGGACAAATGCAACACAAGAAAAAACAGCAGGTGTTGGTTACAATCTGTTTGTGCTGGTTGCTAGGGTACCGAGCAGTATTTCAGCTAATATGAGAACAGTCTGTGAATTATGGTGGAAGGAAACTTGACAGAGACACAACTTCAGGTCATCTTGTGCACTTCGTGTGAGTTTGATAATCCTATACCTAGTAATTGCTGAGAATTGCACAAAATTGAGCGGGACAAACCGACAGAGTAAAAAGAGATCCTTCATGTCCTCCATCATTAGGAGAGCGGTCATAATTATTCATGTCATGACAAGAGTGGTAAGAAAATGTGTACCAAATTGAAATGTCCTGCTTACTTAGTTTTTGTTCACAAAATCACACCACATACGAACTCACATCCGCACCTACACAATCCAACCACGAACAGGTGCATATTAAGATGCCTCTCCTTTCCATTGCATTTACAAGGGGGCATAAAAAGCCTGAGGTGACCTCCTATCAACATAATCACATCAAACACCCAAGGGGCAGGTTTATTTAGTTATACCCCAACACAAGCGACACCCTGGTCATGAGAAACTGGGCGTCCTCAGGTTTTGAGGTTGGTCCTCCGGGTGATAGTCAGGGGTTCCCTGTGGAGAGGAATTAGCAAACAAGACAGAGGTCAGCAAATGAGCCAGAAGCATCACGGACCCTATCAATAGCAACCTATACAAGATCAACAGTGCGAATCACAAAATACTGGTCAAACCTGTGATATACTGAGCCTATAAACCAAACAATCTCACTAAGCACTCAGCACAAAGAACAAATTCAGCTCTAAACTGACAATCCTGGATGATTTGTTTAATGAAAGTGCGATCTTTAATCGAGCAATGGCTTTTTCAGATAACACCTTTGTAATGGCAAACAGTTTGTTCTGGAAGAAAAGGCCGTTTTCTTCTTGAATTAAGGAAATCAATGCAAATCAACAGCAACAAAGGAATAATGTTTAGATCAGATTTGTTGGCAAGATTTTCATCAACATGATGAATTGAATTTGTCACAATGCATAGATATCAACCTGCTCTTCTTCAAAAGAAATCCTGTACACAAAATACGTCTGAAGAAATATTCTGCATCTGCAGACAGTTATTCCCCATTTCTCTCCATAAGACGAAAACATCTGCCTTGTTTAATACAATGTCCTAATGCCATGAACACACGCTGGATGCTTTCACATGACTAAACAATACTTTATTTATAATGCATCAAGCCATGCTGGATAGTTTCAAATAAAAAAATCAATGCCTAATTTCATGAAAGGAAATGAGATCATCATTCTCCTGTTAAGACTTTGCCGATAATATGCTAATTAATAAATATACTTATATATAAATATGATAGATGTATGTATATAAATTAAAGGTGTTCCTAATAAGATACGATCCATCCTTAAGTAGTAAACCCCTGACCAGTATTTGCATGCTATTTCCATTTGCTGCTTACAGACTTTTATTGTAGACATCAGAAGGCAGGAGCCCAGTGGACATGTGTCCCTCAATAATTCATAATTCCTGTGTCCTGCTGGAGGATGGTGCTCAGGAATCCTGGCATCATTTATGTACATGTATATTAATGTACATGGCTGATTTGCTCTTCCAAACAAACCATTTCCCCCTGGTGTCCACCATGCCCTTCCATCAGGTCAGATGAGTTTAGGGATTGGGAGGAACTCAGAATGCATATGTAAACATGTACATTTGTGTGCACTGTTTACACGTCAAGGGAAATGCAGGCCAAATTTGTACAGTCTCAAATACAGAATTACCATCCTTTCTCACATGTAGTGAGTAGTGAGTATCATGGATATCCTTCTTCTGCTATGAGTACATGTAGGCTTATCAGAACTTTGACAAGCTTTACTCTGTACAAGTACTGCATGCTGTGGGATGGGATATAAGGAATTCTCAGCACCAGAGAAGTGATATTCAATGAAGGAGAAGCTCAAGTTGAATATAACTTGTCCAGAACCGAAAATTACTCATATTCCATCTCACAGCATGCACCATATGTTTTATTAGACTGAAAAAAAACAGTGTACCTTTTAGGGTTGTGTGCACATCTCCAACTTTGTACGTTGATAATGGAGCCATAGCCTTAAACCCTTTGTTTACTTTATGAACAAGCAGATGCAGAGACCTAACAGATCTGTGGGGAACTGATATCATGTATGGTCATTTTCATTCTGAGGACAATTCTATCCTGTCTTTGCAAAGAACATGACAAGATCAAATTGTGACTGAGGCTTTAATCTCAACATCAATACTATACTGTTACGTAAACAATGTGTATGTGGCACAACTAAGAACGGGCGTTTCCAGACAAACTATTTAATCAGCAACACATCAGTCAACATATACAAAGTTCACTGGCCAACACACACTAGAAAGAGAAAAGAAATCATTAGAAAACGGTATCGCATGATATGTTTCCATTACCACTAGATATAGACTGTTGTGAAGAAGCTTTTTGGGGATCATTAGGATGTATCTTCAGGTGCCATTTCAATCAATGCCAGCACAGATCCCAAAACCAACTTATATCATGTCACTATATCATAATCAATAAGAACATAGCCCATCATTCAAACCACAATACAGCTATCCCTGCCAGGTCACTACATGGATATATGTGTGATTACTTATCCAAACCTACACATTCAGAGAAGCCTACAGATTAATCTAGACTGGCTTCGTTATGCTTCCTTTTTTTGTGTGCAGAAAACAACATACTCATATATACAAAAAAACATCCCCTTTCATAAACTGACTTGCTTTAATACGATTTATGCTTATTACGGATTCAATTTCCAGAAGAAAAACAAAAAACATTCATGTCATTTAGGGGTTCAGAAAAAGCATAATTTAATCCAATTACACCTAAGAAGGCTATAAAAAAGCAACAGAACAGTATGGGCTTAAACTTAGAGCTCGTAATGTTCTTCACTCATCCATAGCATGTATCTGCTTTCTTCGCAGTTACCATGAAGGAATACTCAAGGATGCACAGTCAATGGTTAAGACGCTGCATTATTAACTAGGTGTAGAAATCATGGAAATCAGAGACCTAACCTCACATAATGCAAAGGATGGTAGCTAATGCCAACCAGGGTAGGAAATGGGGGGGAAAAAAAAAGACTGTAAAATTCCCCAGAAACTGGATTAGGATATCTTGGTTGGAACTGATGCACCTTTTTTCCTGTTCCCCATAGAAGATTACAAAATCAAATAATATTTGTTCTGTATCACTCAATGTCTTGCTCTGTATTCAGTGGACAAGTTTGATGAGACAGACTGTCCAAATAGCTGACAAAATGTGTTATAGCCCTGGGCTATCCAATGCATCACGAGTCCTGGCTAGCCATTGTCACAAATGGCAACACCTTGTGTCGGATTTTTCACTGGATGTCTTACTAATTTTCTCTACATTCAAATTCTGGGAGAAAATCAGTTTTTAAAAACACTTCTGAAAATTTCAAGTGAAATCTTCAAAAGTTATCAATAAACAAAATTCTGCACCATGTAAGAATGTATTCTCAGATTACATGTATGAAGCCTTCACTCTATCCTTAAACATTCACCACAGATATTACAGGTACATGTATGAAGCCTTCACATTATCCTTAAACATTCACCACAGATATTACATGTACATGTATGAAGCCTTCACATTATCCTTAAACATTAACCACAGATATTACATGTACATGTATGAAGCCTTCACATTATCCTTAAACATTCACCACAGATATTACAGGTACATGTATGAAGCCTTCACAGTATCCTTAAACATTCACCACAGATATTACATGTACATGTATGAAGCCTTCACACTATCCTTAAACATTTGCCACAGATATTACATGTACATGTATGAAGCCTTCACACTATCCTTAAACATTCACCACAGATATTACATGTACATGTATGAAGCCTTCACAGTATCCTTAAACATTCACCACAGATAATACAGGTACATGTATGAAGCCTTCACACTATCCTTAAACATTCGCCACAGATATTACATGTACATGTATGAAGCCTTCACATTATCCTTAAACATTCGCCACAGGTATTACATGTACACGTCTGAAGCCTTCACATTATCCTTAAACATTCACCACAGATATTACATGTACATGTATGAAGCCTTCACAGTATCCTTAAACATTCACCACAGATATTACAGGTACATGTATGAAGCCTTCACACTATCCTTAAACATTCGCCACAGATATTACATGTACATGTATGAAGCCTTCACATTATCCTTAAACATTCACCACAGGTATTACATGTACACGTCTGAAGCCTTCACATTATCCTTAAACATTCACCACAGATATTACATGTACATGTATGAAGCCTTCACACTATCCTTAAACATTCACCACAGATATTACAGGTACATGTATGAAGCCTTCACATTATCCTTAAACATTCGCCACAGATATTACATGTACATGTATGAAGCCTTCACATTATCCTTAAACATTCACCACAGGTATTACATGTACACGTCTGAAGCCTTCACATTATCCTTAAACATTCACCACAGATATTACATGTACATGTATGAAGCCTTCACACTATCCTTAAACATTCACCACAGATATTACAGGTACATGTATGAAGCCTTCACACTATCCTTAAACATTCGCCACAGATATTACATGTACATGTATGAAGCCTTCACATTATCCTTAAACATTCACCACAGATATTACAGTACAGTACAAAATACCTAATGGAAAAGGTTGTCAATGTTTTTTAGATATCCATATGGACATACGTTTTACACATACATGTGCACATCTTTGGATACCTTAATGTGGATGTACACTGTATGTACTGCTTTTTATATGAACTAGGTTTGATCAAAAATCAGATGTAGTTTCTATATATACATATACATATATATATATATATATATATATATTCAACACTTAGGGAACAAATATACAAATATACATGTACACACAGCCAGCAACATCAAAAACCGACAGAGCATAGTGGTAGATGACAGGTTAGGTTCCACCTATCGTTGTAGTTTGGGAAGCTGCTTGAGAATAAGCAGAGTGGCTTAGTTAAGAAAGACATTAAAGAGCCGCGTTAAACATTTATAAGCAGAGCTTGTTGCAGGATTAAGACAGTGACAGTAATTTAGTTGATGAGGAGAAATGTCACATTAACCAATGAGCATGCCTACAAAACGAACCAATGGAAAACGAGAGGCAAGCGACTTCATATCAGCCTGTCCCACAGGGGTAATTTTTTTTTTTATCTGGCCAAGGAAATAAAATCCAGTGAAAATGATGTCAGCTTGCAAAGAAACAGTTGAGCCTCTGGATAGCTGATTGATTTGGTTGATTGGTGTGTAACACAGTAGTCAAGAGTATCTCACTTATACGCTGGAAGTCAATTTCATTGATGGAGAAGCTGGAGTGTCCAAGTATAAAACCACTGGACTTTGGCATGTATAATTAATAACACTATCTCTAACACCATTGAAGAAAACCAGCCAAGCTTGAGCAACTGTCATGTTCCCAGTTAAATGTGGACCCACAACCTGTAATGATCTCATTAAAGAGTTTTACCTGTGATGGTGTGACCTAAATGTGAGAGTGACCAGACACAGGTGTTAATGGCCATTGTTGGCTGCTCCTGCGAGAAGGAAGGGTGGGAACACATAGCTAGACTTAAGTGATTGCTGGACCAGTGTCAATCTCATTCTTGGTACCTCAGACAATAGGTATTAATCTCCGTTCTAGCTTCCAACATGTTACAGCAAAGCTCCACAAGTAACTAATAGATGTGACACACTTCTGAATTGTGGCCAAGTCAACTAATGTCAGCACACTCAACCACATGAAAGGATGGAATTTCATGAAAAACTTGTGAAGTGCAACGTATGCTACGTACACAATTTTTTCACAAATCTGAATTTTAGCACACTTATATACCAGATGAATGTATGGGTAATATTGCTCAAACACCTACACTTTTGACAATCCATCTGCCATTAGCTTGAGTCCATAATTATAGACAAAGTTTGAAAATATAAATTAAAAGACTCAAGAGTCCAAAATGTATTGTTTGGGTTACAAGAGGGAAATTCACAGAAATAATGTGTCTAGATGAACATTCCTCCAGCATGTCAAAATATTCACTATGTCTGTGGTCAAGTTTATTCAGGATTTAGTGTACCTGGACAAATGCTGAAAGAATAATTCCAGAGAAACACAAAGAATTCATGACTTTTCCAGCAGATTATCTAAGACTGTGCCATTTTTGAAATGGCAAAAATAAATGTAATAAACTGAGTGCAAGCTTTACTTCTTAACCAGCCATATATTAAAAGTCAAACAATGAGCTTGACATGTAAGTCAATGGACTTGACAAGAAGGTCAAACAATGGGCTTGGCATGTAAGTCAATGGACTTGACAAGAAGGTCAAACAATGGGTTTGGCATGACTATTGAAAGCAGAAGCTTTCCATGTACAGGCCATGCCTGTCTCCTGGAATAAGTTAATGACACTCCTTGTGTGTTACAAATGCATCATGGTCAAGACTACCATGCAGAGAATGTACAGGTTAGCACACACAACGTCCCGTCTGGCCGGCCCCAACCTCATGTGGCATTCTTACACAGCCATCAATCTTTCTATCACACTCCAGGCTTTACTGGCTCTGGATTAACAATAACCTTAGTCAATCATTTATCCCATGATTATCTGCATGGCAGTTTAGACCATGGGGCCAAGAAACAACAACCTCCAAATTAATGCTAGCTTCTCTCAACTGTTGATGTATTTCAGGATAACAAAGTTTAGCAGCCAGTTAGTTCTACTACTTCTCCGCACACAACTCTTCTTCAGCAGAAACAAGACAATGCAATGACCATTAATATGAAGAAAGGATAGCACAACAAGGAGCAATGACAGTGTGATGACAGCTAGCTGGCAAATGATCACACCTAACTGGTCAAGTACTGTCTCTTGACCATTTTAACTTCTGTTAGTGTTTTCATTCTAACTCTTCATATAAATGGTTAAATACATGTAGCAGCAAACCACAGGCCCCCTAGCACCATGCTTTAAGCAGAATTATGTAATACTAGTTTAATACTCAGCTAAAAGCAGCCCTTGATCCACACACCAAAGCAGTGACAACACAACCGGACTGAATACAAGTTATGTACCAAGGTTCTGGTCACCTCTCGGATGACGAAGCCAAATGCTATGCTATGCATCAATGTATGCATTTATTACACTGTTTCACCAATGAAATCAGTGCTGAATGGAGAAAAATTCAGTGTCTCATGGTCAACGTTATACACACAGAAATAAATCCATTACACACGGATTGCAGGACATACACTGCACTGTCAGAATGCTATCAGGGTAATGATATCTTTACATGTAATTACCAGCCTGTCTTAATATGGTTCCAGTATGGCTGACTGTAGCTATTGTTCATGACACCTGTGAACATTCTAATATAGTATATTAGACGACATTCTCAGAAATGAAATGCTTGAAAAAATGTATTCTACAATCAGAAAAGATAAACTTGATTTTGCACATCACTCATAATAATGTCTTCATTCAAATGCAATGTATACACTGCCGACAAGTCAATTTGCCGACAATATATGCACAAGCAAATGTTAAACAGCCATATACATTTATTCTTCATACCGTCAACATTTAGCGTTCTGAGAAATTAATGCCTCAATGCTTTTGTGTTCAACAACTAACAGTTTTCATTCAATGTTCATGGTCTGAATCCCATTGATTCACACAATAGTAGACCGTGTGTTAGTGAATGGTGGGAAGCCCAAGTCTGCGAGGATACAATGTGAGCTTTGACACCTGGCAGATCTGTCGGAAGGTAAGGTAAACTATGTAATTGATTGATTGTGCCTGCCCTGAGAGCTGATGGAGCACCAAGTAAACATACAGTCTCAACCTCTAAGTATCTCAAATGAGGACAGGTAGGCCCAAAGCAGAGTATTAATTAATGCAGAACAGCATGGCAGTGGACACTAGTCCTGGCCACAAAGTAGGGACTCTTATTACTGACCATCAGAAAAAGAAAATATAAAGGCTAGGTATGAAATAAAAAACAAAACAGGTGGATTCCAGTTAAAAGGGGCAGACTTATGGAGACATAAGTACAGAGTTTAATGATGAATGATCCTGCCCTATGCCCCTGCTTCCCATATGAATATGATCTGCATAATTGATGAGGCTGGCGCCTGCACAATGATAGCCAAATCCTATCCACTTAAGTCATTAGGACATCAGCTGCATTGTACTGGTGAATTACAACGTAGTCAAGCTCAGATACCCAGGTTATCATCACTGCTAATCTTGAAGGGATAAGCCAAATGTTTGCCTAACGGAATCTCTGTTTAAGTTGTACTCCCTAGGGTAACAACATCACAGGAGACATTGCTTCATATTAGTAAAAAGCTAAGTCTTCAAGCCAGTACAATGTAATGAATGCTATCATTCAGATCACGTACATGTATTCCTATAACAACATGCACATGTATAGGAAAAACAGAAGACAATGCCTCAACAATACACAAGCGGGGAGCGGGGAATCACTGAGCGGGGAAAAAAATGCAAAATAACCAAAATAACATTTATGCCAATTTCCCTCACCGGTAGAAACCTTAGTTACATGTAATATCTGCATATATCAATCAATTAGAGTTAATGGTTTCTGTAATTTTTGCATCATACAAATATATGTAATGTCAGGTTTCGGTCATATAAAATTAATTCAGTTCATGCAAATCTTTTAAAGTTACAAAGTCTGAGATAAAAACAAAAAAAAATTTTAGTAGTAAACAAAGTAGTGAAAAGGTGCTTTTACTTCTCGAGTGGCATCGTCGATATCTAGTTGTAACTGCCCTGCCTCAGTAATGGGCACCTGGTTTTTCGCTTCAGCATTTGATACGACCGAACCTTTCCGGAGACTGGCATCATTCATGTAGGTGAAACTTTGTCACGTGTGAGCACAGTAGCTGAGGCCTTGGGCCAGCGTTTCACAATGACAGTCCACCCCAAGAAGCACAGAAACAATGACAATGACAAAGACAATGTTCCTAATGGAACGTTAGTACACTAAGGATCACAACCCTCTACTTTTGACAGGCAATATGGACCTGTGGTTGGAGTATGACAGATGAGCAGTCAGAATTGTCACAGACATCAAGCTTGATAATTAACTAACGGATCACTGTATCCTGCATAAATCCACCATTAACACCTATTGACAAAGGCCGAGGCAGTATCACATCATAAACACATCCACCACTACTCCATATAACAGTCAGACTTTACTGGAGTGCTTAGAGAGCTCTTCCTAGGTACCCTACTCCAGTATTGACTTGTCAGCCACAGCGGCTGTACCAGCAACTCTGATCCTCCTCTTGTTTCTGGTCGTCTTTGCCCGAAGGCTAAGGCTTCGTCAGTGCAAATGTCGGCCTATCGGATGCTCACTTGGGTTCCCTGCAGTCCACAGTGTCTCGTTGGTGGCCCGGCTGAGAGAGAACTGGGTGCACACTCGCAGAGCATCCGCTCAATAAGTCTGATCAATTATTAATACCCAATGTCGGTTTTGCGGCTGTACATCCTGACTATAGGAGATATTACTGATATCACACTCATGTAGTTGACTGTCATAATTAAACCAATCAACAGTTTCATTTCCATCTGCTTTGTCTCAAATCTGGCCAATAATGACAGCAATGGGACCTTGGAGTTTAAGCCCGTACGTTCCAACAAAGGAGAGGTACCTGCATGACACCTAACCAAATGCACAGGTAAAGTTAAGACTAAATGAGAAATGGTTGTGTTTATGTCAAGCATACATGATTGCAATGGCAATTTCCTAAGATCAAATATATCACCATATGTTACAACACAAAAATACAACAAAAGAAGATTTCACAACATCTCAAATTTTCCCTCCTTTGTGTAAATATTGACATTTGGCATTTCTGTACAAAATTGTATTTTGCTCTTGGAAACAACAGTACGTGCAACTGCACGTATATGTATATAATGTGATTATGAAGGTATCAGGTGTCATTACACATTGTTCAACTTCGAGAACCAAACCTTCATTGTAACACTGAATTAAAACGACACGATTCAAGGCCTCAGTGCAACTTCAGTCTCACCATTCACTTAAAGAACAGAATGATAAAGGGCCACAAAGTGCAGACATTTCGACCCATACACTCAATGTACTTTTTACAAGACAGAATTTACATGGGCATAATGAAAAGGTTTCTTCAGTGAACCCACATGAGCGTAAACCTAACGAGGGATCTTGTTTGACGGACAAGACAGTATCTGGAGTACACATCTACAAGCACCACAGAGATGGGTTCTCTTAATTTAGAAGCACTTCAGTGAGATAAATGCTAAGCTGTTCTTACTGCCAGCCCCACCCTGCTAATTTACTAGATATTGAATTAGCATAAGCTTGGCATGCGGTAAGGTGGAACCTTGTATTGACTCAGACATGGAACAAAACATGCAGCATTACTCGACATGGGTCTGCTCAGAGCAACTGGAAGCTTGGAACAATAGGTGAGCCGCTGGTCGAATCTGCTATCTTATTTCAATTGATGCAGAAAATGCCATGTAAAACACATTGCTGAAGACACTGAAAATCAAGCCTGTTTCCATCTGGCTCGTGTTTGGCTGGTGAAGTGCTATTCAATAAACTCAAACAAATAATGAAATACAAGCCTTGTACATGGATTGACTCACAAAGTAATCAATCAAATGACTGGCAAAACATTTATCCACCTGATAACTGTAGATGGACCAAAAGCTATATTTTGGTTTTTATACATGTATTCCTGTTCTGTGCTTGTTCATTTCATTACTCACTTACTGGGATAAATACAGTATACAGACTAGAAAGCTATAACTACTTATTAACAGGTGAACACTTCAAGAATACTAGCTTTGGTATGCTAAATTGGCAACTGAAGCAATCTGAAGCATTGTAATTATGATGTTATGATAAGGTGACACCACAATTCTTCAGTATTTCACGGGTGCTCCAACACTAAAATATCTGATCACTAAAAAAATAAAAATGCACCTTTATATTGGTATGATCTTGATATTTTTATGTTTTGCCAGTTTTTCAAGGCTTTCTGATCAGGTACATATGACATCAAAAATTGCTGGGATAGTTCACATTTCCCACAAATTAGACGACTAAGTTTTATTTTTATTTTTATAACCTCTGCCGACACTGAAAAAAATGACTGCCTGTAAAACAACAGATTAAATTGGTGTGGGCTAAACCTTCAGGAAAGGCAATAAGAAGTACCAGGGGTTAAGTGCGCCATGCCTTTATGGGTTGTACATATGCACATATAACCACAAAAAATATTGTAGTATGATGCACATGTATCTGTAGTACAGAAGAGGACATGATACCCTAAAGGCTTATGGTGGAAACAATGTAATTTCCCTCCTGGCTTTCAATCAGGATGGATTGAAATATTGAGAGTGCTTCTTTATGTACTGCGTGTGCTGTAGCTGACCACTTTCATGAGTTTTAAGAAACTCTCCATATCTGGCTCAACAGTATTAAAGCCAAAGACTTTATAATCAAATGTCTTCAGTTACAACTCAAAGTCTCAACCTTTTTCCTCTTGTGTCAAGAAATGCATTCGATAAAATGAATTGCTTTCTTCTAGAAAAAATCTCAATAAAAACCTGAATTTGATGTGTCTCCCAGAGGGTAGGTTTCTTGTTTGAGTTCTAGGTCTGTAACAACTGAGATTCAGACAAAATCAGTGGAAATGACACATGAATTGAGTGCTAGATATGACATCCATGCTATGGTGATATTGGTACATAGGGTGAAATTTGCCAGACTCTCAGACAGGGAGTTTGAAAGTGTCTGGTAGAAATGAAGCCATTAAACTCTGCCATTAGCAAGGGCCTAACTGCCTTAGCCATGCTAGTGTCAATAAAACATGAATATGACAAGGAATATTTCCTTCAGAGCTCTTATCCAGTATGTTTGATCAAAACAGAGAAACAGATCTATTGGGACTAGCTAGGGACCATATTGGTAAACTTGATTTCATTAAATGGAGGCAAAATGCATTCGTGGACCCAAGTCTGTCCTTGACAGATCTTTGTGTGGCACCAGAGGGGGCGTGGCAGTGGCGGGGAGACCGTCTGATTACATCAGTCGTTGCCACGCTCAACCTATCAAGCAACTGAATGGAAGGAAGATCCTAACAGAGTTTGTCATATTGAAAATGTGTTACAGCAACTCTTCACGAAGATAGATACTTTTGAGCGTAAGCTTACAGGGACGTTCCTCTTAAGCCCCCATGTCCATTCATGTAATAGATACTCATGCTGACGCCAGCAGCTTTCACTGATATCCTATAAAACTAAAAAAAGAACTAAAAAAAAACCCTGATGGAGTCTCATCTGACAGATTTCTGTGGCTTAATAAAGGATTTCTTCAGCTAGACAGATGCTTCCTCTAGACCAATGTCATTTCCTCGTGCATCAAGCTCTCAATTCATGCTCAGACAATAGAATATCTGATATATCTATAGCCCCTGAAGGTACACAGGCCTACTTTGTGTAGTGAGGCCATGCGGATACCAGCAGGACATTCTAAATGACAGGTATAAGTGTCCAGACTTTCCGTTTTATATGCAGAACCCGGCATCCTGGAACACTATTCATTCAATAGGACTTAAAACCCAATATTCTAATGTAAAAAGAAAAAAAATGCTACCGGTACAAATCTACACATTGTGATCAGTTTGCATCTTAAATCTAAACCATCAGGTTGTATGATTCATTGTATGGGGTTGAATGCCACATTGACAGTATTCAGTCATTGTCATGATGCAGGTTGTATAAGTAGAACAACATTTGGCAAATATTTATCAGATGTATAAGTTTAAATAATGATGACAGTTTTTATTTTCATTACCTCTTCCAAGGTGAAAAAAAAACAAAACAAAACTAAATAACTAAATTGCCTGCAAAACAAAAATCAATTTGGCACGGGATAATATGACAAAGCTAAAGGTTATCTCCAGCACTAAATACCATGGCAACTGTAATGACAAGATGAATATTAAAGCACATACAGGTAGACATATGTAAACTGATCCTTTTCTCGTAAACAAAAAATAGCGATGGTTAGCAAGATATTAAAATTTTAAAATGAACACCTCTATGGCTGTTGTGTGATGTCATTTGGAGAAACCTGTTGTGTGGTGTTTTTATACAATACCTGTGTGGTATATAAAACTGTCTGACATTTAGAGTCCTTATAAATACCCTAGGGTATACGTCATTTAGTGTTTTTTTGCCAACCATGTTTTCCAAGTCTTGCTTACACTATACAAGTACTATCCCTGTGTTGGTTAGCAATATGTATATATCTTCAAAACACTACTTTTCTTGTGTATGTAGCCATTCAGAAAACCTCATTTAAAACTGTTTTATCAAACTACCATGTGTCCTTGTACATCTGTTCTACAAGCAGGAGTCCATAAAAAAGACAACACATGAGAGCCCTGCGAATCCCAGGTAAACCCTTCCTGGAGTCCAAAGTTAAGACTGGACATTAAGCCGATGCCAGCCTAAAGTCTACTTTACCCCCTAACTTTCCAGAACTGAATACAAAGCAGATGTGATTTATTGGTTTGTCATCAACCTGCCATTCATCAAAATCGCCTGAGACTGCCAGTTGGCAGTTTGCCAAGCTTTGGTTTGCCAACACCAGCCAGGTTAGCTAATACAATGTCTTTGATTTGGGCAGATTTCTTCACTCCGTCTCTACTCTTTGACAGACGAAGTACATGTATATCACCAATTCCAGACATACCAGAACCCAATGACAGACATCAAGTTCATCATCAAATGGATAGCCAATCACAGGTAGCCTTTCATCCCACTCAGACTTTAATGGTATTGACATGTTAGAGGTCAGGTTTAAAATATACATGGAGAAACTGCTTCGCACAATTTGACTGCCATTCAGTACTACTTACAGGGTCAATTTGCCCAGTGTTCTACTCTGAATTTGAAACAGCCCTGTCACACAACAAGATATTCAACTACAACAACAACTCTTTCTTCTGAACTGAGACAGAATATTTTTTGCATAGTGAAATGACAAGAAATATCCATCTCTCACGAGTAACAAAGTAAAGTAGATAAAGCTATTTAATAACTGTATTGTTTATACCATCTTAATGAACTTGTATTCTATTGTTTACAGATAAGGAACAGAACCAAATACAAGTTTAAGGTGCAGAACAAAACAGATACAAGGATATAGGCATACAAGGATACAGGCATACAAGGATACGGGCATACAAAACTGGCATCTTACACATGATGTCGACTGCTACAAGAAAAGACCTAAACTCTTAACTATACATTCACAGTATATAGCCATTTATTTATTTGATTGTGGTTTAACATGATATATACTCAAGAGTATTTCTCTTCCAGGATGACGGTCTATTTTATCACATGGGTGGAGGAAATAGGAGTGCCTGGGGTAAACCAGGCAACCCTTGGCAACTTATAGATGAACTTTTCTGCCTCATGTGATGTACAAATATGCACACCATATTGTTGGAAAATAAGTGGTATTCAACGAACGTTAAGACTGCGGACACGGAGACATATTGACTAACAGTGTCCACAGGATATAACTATCTTATGAACGCAGACGCTCTTTGCCCCATGTTTCACCCAAGTGGGTTATCCTGTAACGCTGGCCAGTCTCAGACAGTTCGCGCTCTTGTACCTGCAGCCCAGGTTTAAATGGCAAACAAATAATTAATGAAAGACCAGGTTCGTTACTTCTACAAACCAGACATCCAGAAATAAGCAGGAAATCCCTGGACAAAAGCAGTAATTATATGTAGTCTGGATCTTATCTTTGCTTTAAGATTCAAGACATGCTGGAGGAAAACAATGCCTGGATCCTATGATTTAAACTACCCCCCCCCCCCAAAAAAAAAACAAAACAAAACAAAAAAAAAAACAGGGCAATTCTTCTCCATGTCACCTTATGTCACTGTAATGGTAGTCTTTTGTTTATTTTTTCATCGCTGGGTTATTGTCAGTTTGGATTAGGAGCCAGATCAACATTGCATATCTCTAGATATTGCTTTTAAAGCCCATCAACCAGGAAGAAATTTCTCTCTGACTTCCTTCTGAAATTGTTTTTAAAAGGCTATGACAAATTACAACATGCATGTAGATGTACTCTACAATGAAAAACTCGTACGCGGGAAGGTTCATACATGCGGGTGGTGGTGGGTTTCCTCCAGGCTCTGCCCAGCTTCCTCACACCATAATGCTGATTGCCGTAGTATAAGTGATATATTCTTGAGTATGATGTAAAACACCAATCAAATAAATACAATGAAATGAATAAAATTCAACGAAAAATCAGGGATGTCAATTTAGACATAAATTCAGCCATTCATCACACTTTTAATATCTGAATATACCATTCTGGTCCAAAACTCCCATTTTTTCATGTAGTTAAAGAAACATTGTGTGATAAACATGTTTCAATAGTGGATATCAATGCATGAATTTCTAAAAAGCATGATAACTGATTATAAACCGAATTCATGGATATGGCAAAATGTGATTGCAAGAAACCAGGCCCAACTCAACAAAGTCCACCACTGCATTGCTGTCGAAAACTTTGCAATTGTGAGCATATTAGAAGATTCACTTTCAGTCCGAGTTAATGTCGACTGCAACTTACGGAATATGTGATTGCCATGTGACCTGTTTAGTGACAATGCACCACAGTAACCAACTGGGCCCAAGCATGTGCAGTTGGTAATCTGTGTAGATCATCTAGAACCAGAGGATCTTCTCTTGATGCTTGAAGCTGCTTTGTGATGCCACGACCCCAGTGGCCCAGAGTTGTAATGTCAATCTATGCTCGAATGAGTTTTTTCCCCAATGGAAATTACTATTTGAAACAAGAAGACATCTACATGTTATCCTTATATTATTACAAGGTTAATTTCAAGTCTTTCCCTGACCTTTCAACTTCCCGCTATCCTTGGGAGAATTTTAACAAATGTACTGATAACCCAATATTACAATAAAAATGTTTGGGGAAGAGTAATATGTTTAATGTTTGCCCACAAATAGTTATTACAAAAGAAGTAAAAACCAACAGCCTACACAGCTTTAGCCTAAATTTACTTATTTAGGGCAGATTTCCCATTACCAATGTAAGATTAATTAACTTGTCAACACCCCACAAGACCTTTGTCAACTGAATCCTACTGACCTCATTTGTAACCTTGTTTTATTTTAGTATCATTCCACACCTGCTGGGTGTCTTATTCGCTTGCATGACTGAACACATTACCTTATAATACAGGTAGTCAACAAGTAAATAATTTATAGTTATGCTTTGTCCTTAACTGAAATGAACCGAGACAGCATCTGAGACATTTTATCATTGAGACTCCCAAAACCAGCTTGGAGGAGAAAACAGAATATTATCACTCAGAGCAGGAAAAGAAAACACACATGCTCGTTTACATGTCATCAGAGAGCACTGAATGTAATGTTCAGTATACCATAAACACAAATCACTCCTATCTGATTTAAACTATTACTTTTGTACTATCTTGCAAGGCATAAAATATTCCACCTGGCTGACACAAAATAAGACTCCTTCTACAGGACACCTGTCTACAAAATAACACCACTTGTTCCAAAGTGAACAGAACTGAATTTCACCAGAACACCTGACCCCCCATTAGTCATCACTGGTACTGCTGCTGTGGATGTCCCTCACCATAGCAAATAGTGACTGACACAGACTGTTAATTGCTAGCTTTGAAGTTGTTAATAAATTTTCAATAGTTATTACTATTCATTCAGCATTTACATGTATATAGAATCATTAACATGAATACTGTCGATAATTTTATTCACTTTACATGTATTTACTTTACTTTTTGCTCGTTATCACTACATGAGCTTATTTCTTTTTTCAAGATTGGAACATCAGGCCTTCTACAAATACCTAAAAGTACAGGTATGTTATACTAATATAGGGGTGTCCATGGCCGAGGTGGTTAGCACAGCAGCGTGGCGCAAAGACCCAGGGGCCTCTCACCAATGCTGTCGCTGTGAGTTCAAGTCCAGCTCATGCTGGCATCCTCTCAGGCTGTATGTGGGAAGGTCTTGCAGCCACCTACGGATGGTCGTGCGTCTCCCCGCTGGCTCTGCCCAGTTTCCTCACATAACGCTTTGAAATAACTTCTAGGCAGGCTCAAATTTCACAAATGTTCTTTAACAGGCTTTACTGTAAGAAATTACTGATATGCTACAGATTGGAGAGAGATACACATGCTGTAACGTTTCAACCAACTTCAAAATAAACAGGATTCTCTTGACTTTGTGATATCATTCAAAGCAGGTGTATGACAAGAATAATGTGCAAACACTTAAAACATTTATGTTATGCCTAAATTTATGAGAGACAATATAAGGCTTCTTCTTTTTTTACTTGCCCTTACAGTGATAACTGAAGGAATTATCATCACTAAATGAAATCTTAGGCATTTACCCTTAAGCAACACTCAAATTTTCAAACTTAGAGACAAACAATCCACTGACCAGTACATTGTTGACATATCAATTGTAACACGCTACAAAATTAACTGTTTTACACGGCATCTGTAAACGATACTAGTTCCCATCCTGGTTGTTTTTTTCTTGATATGCTGCTTGTGTGACATGACATTTTATGTCATACCTTAAAATGTGAGAGTAAGGATCAATTTCATTCCCTAAAACTCACCCTAAATTAGCCTCATCAAGCAGACATTAATATGCACAATTTCGCTTTAACTGCTCAAAAATAAACTAAATATGGTGCTTACATATAATCAGCAGAATTCGTGATATCCCAATAACTACACTGTACACTAATTTTGAGACTATTCACTGAATGGGCAAGTACATCACAGAAAAAGACCTACATCTTGATTGAACTGGATTAATTCATTATACATGGTATTTAATTTGCTGAACGGACAATATATGCCCTTCTTGGATACACACTGTGTTGTGTACACAGTCTGAGAATGACTGGGCTAGCAGATTAGAGTATGTATGCTTGGGATTCATACTTGTCAGTCATATGATGACGAGGAGTCACTGGGTGTGTCTACATATACTGTGTCTTCTTGTATCAGGCCGAATCCACGCCAACAAAGTGCTGCCGCCACTGAAATATCATGCTAAAGACACCAGACATGACACCTCACCCAGTCGCATTATACTGACACTGGGCCTACCAGTCCTGTTTCCTTGCTATAAACTCCCACCGCTGAGCACCAAGCGACGCATCAGCAAGTACCATTTTTAAAGTCTTTGGTATGACCCAACGAGGGTTTGATCCTGGGCCTCCTGTCTTTGAGGCGGACACTCTAACCATTAGGGCACCAAAAAGGTCTACACTGGAGTAAAAAATTTCAGAATGGAAAGATGACACATCCCTATCTCACACCAGAATCTTAGGTATTGCAGTTGAACAATTTCAGATTCTACTCCAAGCATTTCCATGCACGGAAAGTGTACTTTATAAACATGTACATGTATGTGTTTGTAAGCGTAAAAGACCAGTACATATATGGATACCCTAACTCTTCTAACATATGGGACAGATATTAGTAGTGTTGAAAGCAGAATATTACATTTCTTTACAAGCCTTTTGGAAAAGTATAGATATGTTGTTCATTAGATGGTCTAACCATGTGAGAAAAAAAAATATTCCTACTAGAATTATATATATATATATTGGGTAAAATGAGCATATCAGATGTCCTAAGTTTTCGAAGAAATAGGATATGCCTTCTTAGAAATAATTAACTTTACTGCCCTAAAAACACTGTAATTGCCCTAAAAACACTGTAATGATTACACTGGCTGCTGTATATAAATGTAAAACTGTAAAACTGCAAACTGTGTTATCAGCTCCATGCCAAAGTCACCAAACAATAACTAAATGCCTAACAGCTACTTGTAGTTCCTTACAATTAAAACCTTTTACACCTCTTCACAGAAGACAGGTCAAGATCCAAATTCCTTTGCAATGACCTTAATAGGCCTTCACAAACTATTCTGCTACCCAGTGGGCATTTAGTGTTATACAAGGAGCAAAAACGCAGACAGCTATCTGGCTTTCTTAGTAAACACACCAACCCCTAACACCCACATATCCTGCTACATAATCAAGCTTCACATATTAACCACCATAAATTGTTAACCTTGAGACTAATAACTTCTCAGTGTACATTTCTTAACAACACACTGTTCCTCCAGGCATTTTTCTCAGATACAGTCATTTACATGTAAATGCCTTTACGTATTGGCCTAACTACAATATGTCAAATACGCACAAGTTTGTTCCTTCTAAGGTTGGGATAGGCTTTCTCAAATCAATGTTACTTCAATATTTAAACCCTTAACTAATTCAACCACCTACAAAATACATGTTTTGACATACATATATACATATATATATACTACTATATGTAATTTGGGCAGGTTGTTTTCTGCCTGCCATGATGACTCCAAGTGCCCTTTCTTTTATGACAAGCCTTCAAATATGCAGCCAGACATGGACACTGTCTGGTACAAACACGGCTTGCATGTATGTAAGCCTCCACTTTGTTGATGCCGTCATTCTGTCCGGTAGAAACTGAGAGGCCCATAAAAAGACGAGATATTCAGTTGTGTAACTGTCTCTATCTACTCCTGATCACACTTTCATGCCCTCATTTCAACGAAAACACATTCAACTGTCAGTAGTACCATTTTGTACAAGAAATTGTAGAGCTAACCTTTCCAAAACATTCTCAGGCAAATGGCAAATATAGCACTATACACTGTCAATTTCCATTACACACTTACACCTTTTTACCATAAATTAGGTCATTATGAATTGAACAGAGATGATGTCTTGGTTGCCATTCACTATCCTAGTAGAATGCAGTGTTTTACAGGGTCAAAACACAGTTAATCTATTACAGTACATGGAGGTGACATCATAGCTGGCACTGCTTGTAGCTGTCCCCAAGCTGTGTGTGCTTGGTCAGTGCTTGGTCAGTCAGTGATTTAGCTGTGTCAATTACCGGAAGCCGTAATATTGCATAAGTGTCAAATCAGCAGAATTATAAGAAATCCCCATATTAAGCAGCATTTAGAAGTTTATTCACTTAGGGAGAAAAAGTAAGGCAAGAAATCTATAGAAGCAAGGATTTTATTATACATTCCTACTTTTTTATTTGTAGGTGATTTGGACTTAGTATCTCCCTGAAAACCAGATAAAAGTTTTCCAGTACAAAATTTTAAATGTCAGGCACAAAGTCATTACTACCTGACACTCCTTAAGTCATTGCTACCTGACACTCAAATAGTGATTTGCAGGCTTGTTACGATGGATTTTAATTTTAAACATGTTCTCAAATATGTCTTCTGTTTTCACCTGAAAGTAATACTTGATAATCCTGATCAAATTTAATAAGGATTTAGTGTAATTAATTTTTCAGGTAAAGATGAGTTATGTTATACTGGAAAATCTGCAAAACCATTAGCAGTCCATATGAATGGTTTATCAGCATGAGAGCAGCTTCCTCGTCAGTGTTCTGTGGGCAGAATTTTACCCTTAGTCTGACCTTATTCGCTCAATCATAAAGAAGGTTTGGAGGTTCCCTGCAGAATGGCAAGTGGGCGGACAGATCTCGGAGGGGCTGGCTGATGGGCATTACTAGAGAATGGAGCGAGAATTTCACCATAAATGTGGACAGAGAGCTCCATTGAAGCCCGGAGAGAACTAATTAACCCTCTCACTTGATTCTTCTGACACCAGAGTTAGGTTTAACACAGGAAACAGGGCTACACTGCTACTACGCCACATTATATATAATTCATATTCATCTAAACAAGCTCTAATCCTGCCAGTGGATCAGCTCCGGGTCTCATTTTTATAACATTCACAATTAAAAAAGTCCAAGACACTTTAACAGCCGCAGATCTGCGGATTACAGCCACTGTTTTTATCGGCAGTCTTACCACCCATCAAATACAAAGTCATTTGCAGAAAGTATTCAGTTTTCATCATGATTTTCCGCTCAAAAGCCTTGAGGGTCAAATGTCACGATATAATATCTTTTCACAAAACATCATTCTTTATAATATATAAAAAGATATAATATATGTGAATGTATCCTCTGAAATGCCACTAAAACTTCTTTAGAACTTTCAGTAAACAAAGTTCTTATATTTTTAAAAAATTCTGCAAATAATTCTGATAATGACTGAAACAAAAAAAATTATGATGACATAAGTCTTATGTCAATATAGTGATATAAAACATTTCACAACACCAATGCCATGTAAAGTCAGGCAGTTCTTAAACATGTACACAAGCTTACTGCACAGCACAGTCTTATAGTGCTCTATGTACACAAGCTTACTGCAGTTTAGTCTCATAGTGCTCTATGTACACAAGCTTAATGCACAGTTTAGTCTCATAGTGCTCTATGTACACAAGCTTAATGCACAGTTTAGTCTCATAGTGCTCTATGTACACAAGCTTAATGCACAGTTTAGTCTCATATTGCTCTATGTACACAAGCTTAATGCACAGTTTAGTCTCATAGTGCTCTATTAAACACTGCAGCAATATACATGGTTAGAGCGACATCTAGGATAGCCACTGATGGAGAAGAGCAGGACAGACAATGGCACAATGCCAAATATTGATGGGGGGAATAACACACTTGAGGTGACTTTCCTGTAACAATACTGTACATTATAACTGGTCAGCTAGGCCTTCCATCAGAAAACTGTAACCCTAAAACCTGCATTTCACCACCCCTATTCCAATAGTGCCACTGCCAAAGTTTCCTGGATCTTTATTGCTTCTTATAGAAGCAGTCAAATAATTCAATACCAGTACCTAAGAATATTCATGGGATAATGCCATACATAGCGTTAGGGAGGCCGCGTACAATTGGCCGAAATTGCACTCTGCATCTCGAGGGAACCATACGTTGCTTGTGCAGATAGCTCAATGGCTTCAATCTGTCTCTCCGCTAAGGTCAATGGCAATTGTGGAGCTATGTCACAACAGGGGTGACGGACAGCCCTTTACAATTACCGGTATATGTAGTATATTTTGTAAACATTATCATATCAAAATTTCTTGAAAGTGCACCACTTTATGTAGCATGGCCTCGTGGAAGCACAGATATTGTAAATGACTAAAATGGTGTAACCAATTTTCCAAGAATTTTTCACTTATACCAGGGAGGCCAATTTGATGGGTTTTCCCAAACCAGCTTCATGCAAGACCACACAAGAAAACATCAACCAAGATTCTAAGAGCCATAAAAGCATGGAAATCTTCAATAACCCAAGTCTGATCATGTGACTGAATCCACATCTCTTTTGACCTGGCAACTTTAAGGCAAGTACTTTTACAGTTGAACCTTGGGAAGCTAGGAAGATATATTTTAATAACTTGTGGGAAGCCCAGAAACTGTTAATACAGGTACATGTAGTGATCGCTCTTCTTCTAAGGCCACAAGAGTCATAATGAGCAGCAGATTAGTTCATGTTGGCCTGCTAACTTGTACTTTGGGATCAGAGTCCTTCTACCAGTCTATGATCCACAATACCAATGGTCTGTATTGTAGTTATGTTTGACAGGTCAGCTGCCACTGCATGTTATGCCCACTATAATGCCATCTCTCAGTCACGAATTTATGCCAGTTATTACCATCAGGTAATAGCCTACCCCCACTAAGTATTCCTGCAAAGGATTGGACAGTGCAATGACTAAGGTTCACCACAATTCTATTTTAGTGTTGGTGTACATTACAGTTGGATAAATGAATTTGGTGTACATTACAGTTGGATAAATGAATTTGGTGTACATTACAGTTAGATAAATGAATTTGGTGTACATTACAGTTGGATAAATGAATTTGGTGTACATTACAGTTGGATAAATGAATTTGGTGTACATTACAGTGAAACAAATGAATCTAGTGTACATTACAGTCAGACAAATTAGCTAACCTAAGGATATACATGCATGAAAGTCACTAACCATATAACTGATCTATTTCACAAAACGTACATCACAGTACACGTGTAATGTATACAGCTGTGTATTCTATCTACCTCTCAGTAGACATCCACAATAGATTCCTCGAGCTAACAAACAGTGATCATAGAGAAAATGGCGTGCAGATAAAAATGAAAGTCAAATTAAACAAAAATAAAAAAATTAGTAAACGCTCCTTGATGCAGATGTACAACGGAGAAAACTCTTTATTGGTAAATCACCAGTTTTTTGTTAGTTTTGATATGACTTGACTGGGAGCCCACAAGTCTTCCATGAAACCTACCAAAAAGAATCCTCATTGTGACCAAGCATCACAAAAGATGAAATTGTATGTAGTTAAATCTAGAAATTCCCTGTTAAAGGCTGAAATTGAACCAGGACCTCTTATGCCAGAGGATAAGAGTAGCTTTTTCTTTCATGGTTGTTAGATAATTAGACATTGCTCCATGATTTCATTAAAAGAGACATCTGTCATCTTTTGTCATCATGACTGTTCCTTCACATGTCACAGACTGATTAATCTGCTACAAGTAAAATAATATTTCTACCAGTACTTTTTGCAAACAGCTATTCCATGATCTTTTTTTTTAATCAATAAAACCATTAAGTGAAATATTTTGCAATGACATAATAATGACATGTTATCTGGATAAATGGGTAAATGCCAACAAAATAATTCTCTGGTCAAGTTCCAAACTGTTGTGATTGAAAACCATTAACATACATGGCAATCAGCATAAAAACTATTCTCTACACGTTTTTAAAATAAAATCACACATACATGTATCTGCAAGAAAAAAAAATAAACTAAAATAACATGGTCTCACATTCAATAGATCCTGAATCAATCCTATTCGACAACACAAAGACAGATAACTCTATATCTCATGTGCTCAAGAGTTGTGTCCCCTGCATTTACAGAGTTTGCCAATAAAGCTTCAGCACTGATAATTTTCATTTCCCTATTTTAAATCTGCTGCAGTTTTGCAACTCACTCACCCTTCAAACATAATTGTGAAAAACGCTGTGATATATGTATCATGTCTGTTAACTCAAGCACTTTTCATATTTGCCACAGAAATTTTATGAAGAGTAACAGTCAGGTAACTCTGAATAATGTCATGATGCCATTTAGGTCCATATTTCGGTTTTATACAAAACTATTTTCAAGAGTGAGTGAGTGAGTGCTTAGGGTTCAATTTCGTACTTAACAATTTTTCAGTCAAATGATGACAGAGTCCTTAGAGTATATATATGTGTAATGTGCCTCGTTGCTGCAGGGTGGATTTACAATGCTCTTTTATTTAGTGCTGCCTCACTAAAATGACTTAATGAAGGCAAGTGAGCCATCCCACCCATGCCATTATACTAATACTGGTCAACCAGTCATTACACTATCCACTTAATGCTAAACGCCAACCAAAGATACAACTCCTCTTTAAGATCTTAGGTATGACTTGACCCAGGATTGACCCTGAATCTACCTCCCACGAAGCAGGTGCCCTATCCACTGAGTCATCGGGGCAGATCCATTTTGAAGACATCAGAAAACTAATCTTTCAGAGGACTTAATTGTTTTAATATAAAAATCTGTATTTATAACGTCATTCCCCATAGTTCTGCTCAATTTCCTCACATCAAACTACTGGCCACCCTCTTATCAGTGCAATATTCATGAGTACAGAGTAAAACACCAGTGAAATAAATAAACAAACAAACATATACTTTTTGACAGACAATTCATCAGTCCAAACACAACAGTGCTGTAAAACAGTACAAACTGGAATAGAACAGATGACTTCATAAGTCCAGTTCTTTTTCCTAAGAATACACTGATAGGAATAGCCAGCAAGGAAACACTAACAGGAATAGCCAGATAGCAATAGCCAGTATGAAAATACTGGCAGGAATAGCCAGATAGCAATATAGATAGGAACAGCCAGCATGGAAACACTGACAGAAATAGCCAGATAGCAAAACCTGCATGGAAACACTGACAGGAATAGGCAGACAGCAGTAACCAGCATGGAAACACTGACAGGAATACCCAGATAGCAATAGCCCGCATGGAAACATGTCAGGAATAGCCTGATAGCAATAGCCAGATAGCACTAGCCAGCATAGCAACACTGACAGGAATAGCCAGATAGCAATAGCCAGATTACAATAGCCAGCATGAAAACACTGACAGGAAAAGCCAGCATGAAAACACTGACAGGAATAGCCAGCATGAAAACACTGACAGGAAAAGCCAGCATGGAAACACTGACAGGAATAGCCAGCATGAAAACACTGACAGGAAAAGCCAGCATGGAAACACTGACAGGAAAAGCCAGCATGGAAACACTGACAGGAATAGCCAGCATGGAAACACTGACAGGAATAGTCAGCATGGAAACACTGACAGGAATAGTCAGCATGGAAACACTGACAGGAAAAGCCAGCATGGAAACACTGACAGGAATAGTCAGCATGGAAACACTGACAGGAAAAGCCAGCATGAAAACACTGACAGGAAAAACCAGCATGGAAACACTGACAGGAATAGTCAGCATGGAAACACTGACAGGAAAAGCCAGCATGGAAACACTGACAGGAAAAGCCAGCATGGAAACACTGACAGGAATAGCCAGCATGGAAACACTGACAGGAAAAGCCAGCATGGAAACACTGACAGGAATAGCCAGCATGGAAACACTGACAGGAATAGTCAGCATGGAAACACTGACAGGAAAAGCCAGCATGGAAACACTGACAGGAATAGCCAGCATGGAAACACTGACAGGAATAGCCAGCATGGAAACACTGACAGGAAAAGCCAGCATGAAAACACTGACAGGAAAAGCCAGCATGGAAACACTGACAGGAATAGCCAGCATGGAAACACTGACAGGAACAGTCAGCATGGAAACATTGACATACATGTACATGAACTTACCTCATCTGTGGTTTCATTCGCCTTCATCTGAATTTCCTGCAGCTCACGCCGCATGTCATCGTCAGTTGACATCCTGACAGGGTTTTCTGGGCTACAACCTTAAGATTTGAGACCACCCACCTTCTGAAACGAAAAAAAAAAAAAAGAAATAAGACACTTTTGTTAAAATCCACGGAATCAAGATTTGCACCATTTCATGGTTTATGGATCAGCACTAGCATGGTAAACCAGTAAAATCACAAAATATACTAGTACCATCTATTACAACTGCTAAAACTGGTAACACCCAATTCAAAAAGAGAAATTAGTCCAACACGTTTTAATACTGTGTTCATAAAAGGTCCATCCTTTGCCTGATCCAACATTACATTATTATTATTGACTTAACATGTCCATGAAGTTAGAGAGCTTCAAACACCTAAAATGTCATACATGTGTGTTTTAAAGTGGTATATAGCGATTTCAGTATGGACCATTCGTATGAATGTACACATTGTGGCTGGTTCAAAATTACATCGTTGACTTAACATGAAGGTAGATCAGTACGTGTTCATGTAATGTCTTTAAATGCCTTATTCCAAAGTTACACATATGACTTACACTGACATCATGCATAAAATATGCACTTTTCGTTCCCTGAAGATCACATGTGACAGTGCGATGTTGAAAATAGTATAACAAAGTCAAGCAACCTGTCTACATGATTGTATATTAATCATAATTATTTTTAATATTAAAAATATTACTTATACCTGTATAGCACAACAGAAGTGTTGGTGCTGACAGACCTGTGTTAATACAGAGATTAACACATTTATCTCTCTTTCTCTTCGACAACATAATTCAGTCTTAAGACTTAAAGACATTGTATAATTTTACCTGTATCCTTTGCACGTTGGTAAATCTCCATCAGAATCTGACCTATTGCAATAATGCCATGATAATTAGCTTTGTATACAGGAAATTCCAGGGCGTTTAGAAGCTTTGATAGGTTCTCAGCTAGAAATCAAATCTGGGAACCACCGTTCCAACAGGTAACAGGTAAACCAAGATTTCTGACCACACGTGATTGTGATTATAATACGAATGTAAAGGTACATATATTATATTGTATCAAAACAACCAACTGATTATCATGCTATTGAAAACATTTCTGCCACATGAAAATACCATCTCTATACACTGTAGAAACTGTATCAAGGTTTGTGCAACTGTGCAATATACACCTAGTTTGTTCAGACACAACACTTAATTCTGTCGGCTAACCATTCTATAGAAAGAATTCATCCATGAGGGATTTTTCATGAATAATAATGAGTACTGCGCTGAGACACATTATACATGCATATGTTATAAGGTTATAACAACAACGGCATGCCAGCAAAGTACACAGATCATAGCAGCTGATACATCTGGCTGAGCACAGTTCAATTAAGAACAGTGATATGTTGTCACAAATTTGTGACCATGGCCTCTGTGGCAAACTGAATAAGGTGCTAGTGCAACGCCATGACCCACGAGGCTCTCAAAAATGCGTGCTCTGTGAGTTAAAGTTCTTCTCATGCCGGTTTGTCAGCAACCTGCAGATGGTTGAGGATTTCCCCTCGGGTTCTGCCCGCTTTCCTCCCACCATACTGCTGACCACCGTTGTATCAGTGCAATATTCTTTGAGTACAGCGTAAAACACTAATCAAATATATAACTGCATAAATCAAATTTGTGCCTATAGCCTGAGTCAGTCTGGAAGATAATTCTTCTCATGATTTAAATACTCAGACAAACTGAAAATGAAACCTTCCTGTTTATCTATAGAGTGTATTAACTAGTGGTCTCAACTTGTGACAGTGCACTACAATACACCGACCCATTTGAAACTTCAAGTTCTTAATATGGGTCTCCCACTACCCTACTTTCTCCTGTTGGTTGGGACAGTTGCACAGACAGCACTAATGGCTGTGCTGTTGCTTTTGTATGTATGAATGTATGTATGCATCTTCTCTCTTCAAACTATGCAATGCTATATCTTGTTTTATATACTGATATATATTTTTGATTGGACTTTGAAGTACATGTTTCCTATATATTGTTTACTCTGTGAAGGCCATGGAGAAGAACAGTTTCATTGTAAACTGACCTAGCTACCTTTGATAAATAAAGAAATTATTATTATATACTGCAGTAAGTATCAAATTTAGCACACAAAGAACATATCCAAAGTTAGAAACATATTAACAAATTTGAACTAGAATACTTGAGTTTATTGAATTTCTTCACAAGTCAATAACATTCAGGGGTTTGACATACATGTACACAAGTATTAAGCTTGAACTCCAGCCAATAGTACTAGTAATAGGTATGTCAATATCACCCTCGAGACAATAGTACTAGTAATAGGTATGTCAATATCACCCTCGAGACAATAGTACTATTAATAGGTATGTCAATATCACCCTCGAGACAATAGTACTAGTAATAGGTATGTCAATATCACCCTCGAGACAATAGTACTAGTAATAGGTATGTCAATATCACCCTCGAGACAATAGTACTAGTAACATGTATGTCAATATCACCCTCGAGACAATAGTACTATTAATAGGTATGTCAATATCACCCTTGAGACAATAGTACTAGTAATAGGTATGTCAATATCACCCTCGAGATAATAGTACTAGTAATAGGTATGTCAATATCACCCTCGAGATAATAGTACTAGTAATAGGTATGTCAATATCACCCTCGGGATAATAGTACTAGTAATAGGTATGTCAATATCACCCTCGAGACAATAGTACTAGTAATAGGTATGTCAATATCACCCTCGAGACAATAGTACTAGTAATAGGTATGTCAATATCACCCTCGAGACAATAGTACTATTAATAGGTATGTCAATATCACCCTCGAGACAATAGTACTAGTAATAGGTATGTCAATATCACCCTCGAGACAATAGTACTAGTAATAGGTATGTCAATATCACCCTCGAGACAATAGTACTAGTAATAGGTACATGTATGTCAATACCACCCTCGAGATCCTTGAGATATGAAAATAAGTACTTATGAAATTTTCTATGAAATCACATAAACATTTTAACAAGTAAAATGCCTTTCCTGCAAGCCCTGATATTATCCTACTGTCACGACGTCCAGAGTGTACCACCACTGATGGTTCATTCAACTTTATAAATCACACAATGAGTCAAAAATGGCATGAATTTTATTCATATTCATCATTTATCATGTTTATTATTAAGTCATGTAAAAAGAGATAGACTACAATCTAAGGGGTGAAACAATTTTGAAAATGCTGACATGGCATATTTTATATCATCATGGTTACCAACACAAGTGATTCTGAAAACTGAATTGTAACAATAACATGGTAAACCTTACATGTACATACACACTGGATATCCTGTCCTTAGCTATCCATACACCTACCCTACACGTATGTAAGCTGCATTTACCTTAAAGTCATTAATTTCCTGAGTGACACTTAAGAACACGTTTTCAGTTTCAATTTAACAAGAACTTGCGCATGATTCTACCAAAAATGTCCAGCTGTATCGGTAGACACTTTGGCATTTAAAGTAGGAATTCCTGTGAATGGACAAAAATGCTGAGACGAGAAATGGGGAGAATAAGGTAGTGGCTATTAGGTGGGTATTAGCATGTGTTTATGCCAGACGATTTGCCTCAAGGCACAAATGAATAATACACAAGAGCTTACTTCTTCCTCTCTTCCCAACCCTCCAGCAGTGCGGTTTAGACCATGGCCAGTCACAGTCACAGTAACACCATTTAAATACACCTCATGTTTTATTTACAACGCAGCAATGTGGAAATACCTCCAGGATATTACTATCTCTCCTCCCTCTACAATCTCATGGACTGGTCTGTGCATTCTGACCTGTTGTTCTTACAATACATAAGTGTGTAGTACACCCATAATCAGATTGGGAAAAATCTATTTCTGAACAATGGGTAGTGAGATTTAGCTGATTTCTGCCATGTGCCAGTACATGTACTTCCACTTTCTGTAATTCTGACCTCTTATGTATGGGTACATATATTGTACATTTATATGCACTGATGATTAGCATTACTAACAGCAGATGTTACATGTCCACAGCAGATTAGCCAGTACATACACTGATCCCATGTATGTATGTATGTATACATGTACGTGTACAAAGAGGTCGACCGGGTAAATGAGTGAAAGAGTGAATGAATGATTAGGGCTTAACACCACACCAGCTAATAAAGGCTGGAGAAGTCAAGGCTGCATAGTGACTACTACGATATATCAAGGACATTTGCACTACAATGCAATTCATCTCATGTTCTAGGGGCCTCCGTGGCTCAGTTGGTTAGCGCACTAGCGCAGCATAATGACCCAGGAGTCTCTCACCAATGCGGTCGCTGTGAGTTCAAGTCCAGCTCTTGCTGGCTTCTGCTCCGGCCGTACATGGGAAGGTCAGGCAACAACCTACGGATGGTCATGGGTTTCCCCTCCGAGCTGTGCCTGGTTTCCTCCCACCATGACGCTGGCTGCTGTCGCATAAGTGAAATATTCTTGAGTACGGCATGAAATACCAATCTCATGTTCGAAGAAATTCCTAGGGACCCTGATATTTCAATCACTCTGAAACACCTACAAGAGGACATCATTGTTGTTCTTTCTGTTAGAGGTGTTCTTGCACATGGGGCACATATCTACCATGTGGATGCTTTGCAGCTTATGCACAACCACAGAGAAGCACATGGGTCACATATCTGCCATCTGGATACTTTGCAGCTTGTGCACGATTACAGAGAAGCACATGGGGCGCATATCTGCCATGTGGATGCGTCCCAGCTTGTGCACGACCATAGAGAAGCACATGGGGCACATATCTACTATGCTTCGCAGTTTGTGCACGACCACAAATAAGCACAAGGGGCACATATCTGCTATCTGGACGCTTCGCAGCTTGTGCACGACCATAGAGAAGCACAAGGTACACATATCTGCCATGTAGATGCATTGCAGCTTGTGCTTGGCCACAAAGAAGTACAAGGTACACATATCTGCCATCTGGATGTTTCGCAGCTTGTGCACGACCACAGAGAAGCACATGGGGCACATATCTGCTATGCTTCGCAGCTTGTGACACCACCACAAATAAGCACAAGGGGCACATACCTGCCATCTGGATGCTTCAACCACAGAGAAGCACATGGGTCACATATCTGACATATGGATGCACATGGGTCACATATCTGCAATGTGGATGCGTCGCAGCATGTGCATGACCACAGAGAAGCACATGGGGCACATATCTGCCATGTAGATGCGTTGCAGCTTGTGCTTGGCCACAGAGAAGCACATGGGGCACATATCTGCAATGTGGATGCGTCGCAACTTGTGCATGACCACAGAGAAGCACATGGGTCACATATCTGACATATGGATGCACATGGGTCACCTATCTGCAATGTGGATGCGTCGCAGCATGTGCATGACCACAGAGAAGCACATGGGGCACATATCTGCCATGTAGATGCATTGCAGCTTGTGCTTGGCCACAGAGAAGCACATGGGGCACATATCTGCAATGTGGATGCGTCGCAGCTTGTGCTTGGCCACAGAGAAGCACATGGGGCACATATCTGACATGTGGATGCTTTGCAGCTTGTGCATGACCACAGATAAGCACATGGGGCACATATCTGCCATGTGGATGCATCACAGCTTGTGCATAACCACAGATAAGCACTTCTTGTAATAAAGTGACACCTGTTTTATTTTGTGTTATATGGGTGAAAAACACTATAAAAAATCCAAAAACTGAAAAACTTTATATTTTGTTCGATCTTAATGGGTGTTTTTTCCCAACGATCTTGTGTTTTTTGAGGCTTTACTACCACGTTAGTATGTTTTTAACAGGAACAACTGAGGGGACAGTCTACATTTCCCATAAATTACAATGTAGGTGATTTTCCAGATTTATTTTTATACCCTCCTCTAACAGTGAAATAAGATTCAATCTGCCCTTAAAACAAACATTTTCATTGGTGTGGCAAAATATTAAAACAAGAGAACAGTGTGATAACTTCAGACTCTGCAGATGAGTAGAAACATGGGCACACTGATGGTGATGTACAGGCAGGTCTACTGTGTATGGTGTTTACGCCTTTATAATACACACACTAAAACTTTTATAACATAAAAGCAGTAAAACTGTAGCAAACCACATAACAATTTTCTGACAAAAGCCACATTTTGACTGTGGTAATAATATTGATCTGTGATCACAGCTTTGAGATTCAAAGGAACAACATTTTTAAGACAGCTTAAACAAAGTCAGTTGGATTGATTACCAGATACTTTCGCTATTTTTGCCTGCCTATGAGCAGTATATGACTAATTTAATCAGTGGTACATAACTAGCCTGTGTAGGAGAGGGTAGTCTGACATACATAAGATTGGTATTAATACAATCATGTATTCAGTGGCTCACCGAGATGCAGACACTCTTACCTGCCAAAACAGCACGTCAAACAAAGGCCCTGCCTTATATGTACATGTATGAGAGCTGCAATTCTCCAGAGCAACCACACATGGAATGGCACCAAATGTGACATCTGGGCTCTGAGCATTTAAGGCAATTTGGAACATGGAACATGTAATCAACTTCCTTATGCTAGTTTCCATGGAAACTAAAATTTTACAGTTACTCCCTACAGTATTCTAAACAAGAATTTCTCATAATCTTTCAAGAATCCATCAATATGGATGTAATGGTGCAGCAAGATGACAGAATGAAGCTGTTAGCAGTACACTGCAATGATGTCCAGTGGCAGGACACTTCACATTTCTCTTTGGAAACAAAGCTCTTGCTGATCGTAACTTGGATACCACCTGAAAGGGGTCCATTAATTCATTCTTCAAAAATAATCTTTGTTGAGGAGAAGCCTGAAAGCCTCACAGCCTCACAGCCTCACAGCCAAACTGGTCAAATATTCTGTCTGGGATTGGTCAGATCTTTTGTTGAGGAGAAGCCTGAACGCCTCACAGCCAAACTGGTCAAATATTCTGTCTGGTCTTGGTCAAATCTTTTGTTGAGGAAAAGCCTGAAAGCCTCACAGCCAAACTGGTCAAATATTCTGTCTGGGATTGGTCAGATCTTTTGTTGAGGAGAAGCCTGAAAGCCTCACAGCCAAACTGGTCAAGTATTCTGTCTGGTCTTGGTCAAATCTTTTGTTGAGGAGAAGCCTGAACGCCTCACAGCCAAACTGGTCAAATATGCTGTCTGGGATTGGTCAGATCTTCTGTTGAGGAGAAGCCTGAACGCCTCACAGCCAAACTGGTCAAGTATTCTGTCTGGTCTTGGTCAGATCTTTTGTTGAGGAGAAGCCTGAACGCCTCACAGCCAAACTGGTCAAGTATTCTGTCTGGTCTTGGTCAAATCTTTTGTTGAGGAGAAGCCTGAATGCCTCACAAACAAACTGGTCACATATTCTGTCTAGGATTGGTCAAATCTTTTGTTGAGGAGAAGCCTGAACGCCTCACAGCCAAACTGGTCAAGTATTCTGTCTGCGATTGGTCAGATCTTTTGTTGAGGAGAAGCCTGAATGCTTCACAGCCAAACTGGTCAAGTATTCTGTCTGGTCTTGGTCAGATCTTTTGTTGAGGAGAAGCCTGAACGCCTCACAGCCAAACTGGTCAAGTATTCTGTCTGGTCTTGGTCAAATCTTTTGTTGAGGAGAAGCCTGAAAGCCTCACAGCCAAACTGGTCAAATATTGTCTGGTCTTGGTCAGATCTTTTGTTGAGGAGAAGCCTGAACGCCTCACAGCCAAACTGGTCAAATATTGTCTGGTCTTGGTCAGATCTTTTGTTGAGGAGAAGCCTGAACGCCTCACAGCCAAACTGGTCAAATATTGTCTGGTCTTGGTCAGATCTTTTGTTGAGGAGAAGCCTGAATGCCTCACAGCCAAACTGGTCAAGTATTCTGTCTAGGATTGGTCAAATCTTTTGTTGAGGAGAAGCCTGAATGCCTCACAGCCAAAGGGATAAAGGCGACTTTCTCTTCATGACTAACAAATTAAGTTTTAGATAAGCAAACTAGTGTTCCATACCTCGACCCTTTGTCTCCTTCAAAGGGTCTGTTCCAAGAAATCAAATAGTCTAACAGCAGACAAAATAAATTGTTGAAATATATTTCAGAATTTTCAGAATTCAGAATTCAGAATTCTCAGAACGCCTCACAGCCATTTACATGACGATTCAATAAATGACCTTTGGCAAGTTACTGACAAACTTTCTCATGTGTGATGAACAGACCTCCAAACCATATCTTATTGGTGGAAAAATAGTGGTCTTCAGTGAACTTGAGACTGTCCAAATGGCCTTATACGTACGATCGATGTTGGACGCTTACTGTCGGCAAGGCTTTCACAAACAGCGAGAGAGAGAAACTACAAATTGTGGTTAGCATTCGTGTACCTGACTCTGCTCCCTATACTTACCTCAGGATCACTTGTCACAGTTTGCAGTACTGTACATGCACATGTAATATGAAATTCTGAGATTGTCCGTATACGGGTGTGTTCTTGCTTCAGGGCCTAGATTTAAGTTATGAAAAGTTTGTTTCCTGAAGTGCTAGTAGTGTTACCGGCAGGTACCTGAATATCTATCACAAGTACATAAATATCTATCGCAGGTATGTGAATATCTATCGCAGGTACGTGAATATCTATCGCAGGCATGTGAATATCTATCGCAGGTACGTGAATATCTATAGCAGGTATGTGAATATCTATCGAAGGTACGTGAATATCTATAGCAGGTATGTTAATATCTATCGCAGGCACGTGAATATCTATAGCAGGTATGTGAATATCTATCGCAGGTATGTGAATATCTATCACAGGTACGTGAATATCTATCGCAGGTACCTGAATATCTATCACAAGTACATGAATATCTCTCGCAGGTACCTGAATATCTATCACAGGTACGTGAATATCTTTTGCAGGTACATGAATATCTATCGCAGCTACCATTAGTCACACTATGGTCACAATAGTTACGTGTATGCAACACTAGCAAGGGTCTCAATTGTGAAACCGTCTTCTGAATGCTTCAACCCCACATGTATACCCAGTGTGGCAGATAGCCCAATAGAAACATCACAGCACACAGGAACGTGTAACTGTAAAAGGAAACGTGTGCCAGAAATGTCAGTCCGAAAGAGAACAGCAGAATGTGCTATTTACAAACTTAAACATCGTGAATCAATGGAGACATGTAAGAGACCTGTCTGATAAGTTCAGTGCCAAACACCAATGTGCCAACAGAGGGTCTGTGGGAAAAGTCAGCCATACACACATTGCCAATCCCAATCAATCTGTAGGCTTGGATGAGAAACGAGGCACTGACAAATTATAGGTTTTACTGTCAGATTATATATGTTATACCATTTATTACAGAGTACTTAACTTTGGATTATGACACTCAGCCTGGTGAATGAAGACTGGCAAAATTTCTACCACTATGACAAGGACACTAGCGTCATACTGTGGAACAACAGAACATTTGTAAGGCCAGAGAAACAAAGTAAAACAGGCTTTATAGTATGTGGTATTTTGATACCTTGTTGATCTGTTCTACATTAATTCTCTTCACTGAGGGTAGCATCCCAGAACACAAATCCTGTGTTTCATACACAGGTGCGCATATAAATTCTTCATTTCTTGTATATGATTTATTAAATAAACACTCTGACTGTAGTATGGATCTAATTACGAATAACTGTACTCAATGTTGTAAAATTCCTAAATAAATTTGTATATCAGTATTATTATTTTCCACTTTAAGATTCCTTTTTCAGACTTAGTACTTCTTTCTTTTTGGAAAACTTAATAAAATAACAGCTAAGACTACATACGTATTCTCAGATCTTGCTATAAGATCAATCCTTAAACACAATATAACATGCTGAGCCCTGTTCATCACATGGGAGGAAAATGTGGCGGGATTCAAGCTGACTTATATCCATGTCAGACACTGAACAAAGCTGGTAGCTGCCAACAGGTATGTATGAATGAATTGATCTATTTTGATGATGATTCCACCCAGAAAGTCAGTCAGGCTGACCTGGCAAGAAAACAGAACAACTGAAAGACATGGCCAGACAGATGGGAATGATGAGAGCATGGCACAAAGCAGCCAATCTGCTCCAATTAAAACTGTGTATGCTCTTGTTCTTGAATTTCTGCCAGAGTAAATATTTATGTGTCTACATTTGTTTGGCCCCATGAGGAACTGACTAGAACACTTATAATAATTGGTAAGATTAGCAATCTGTTCAAAAATATTATATAAATCTGTGAAAAGGTTTAACTTTATGAGTGGAAGATACTTGTGACCTATGATGAGTCTTTATAGGTAAACCCTCAATGTCAAAGAAAAAACAACTCAAGGAATTCGTTCGTATTATCACAGAAGAACACATCATTTGGTGTTAGTCAAAATCAACTCTTCATAAGACCAAGAATAAAGTTTTACACAAACATTACAGAAATAATGATAAGCTTGTGAACACAAGTGAGCTACCTGTATACGTACATGGTCATGTCTCAAAATTGACAGCTGTCCCCGCAACTGTCCCAAACAGCAAGAGGAATATGGTAATGGGAGATTCTTTCAGCATGAATATTTTTTAAAAATTTATACTATTGACTTTGTTTAAAATACACTGTATACTTTCCTTGTGAAAAATGCAAACAAGTTAGTAGATTTTTAAAAAAATATATCTGATTGGTGTTAACTGAAATTCCTGCTTTAATATATATATCTATACATGTACAAACTTGTCTGAGAGCATGTACATAATCTCCACAAGCTCACAAGCAACCCCAACTGACTTTTCTCCAACGTATTAATCACAAATGCCAATAGCTTCATCTCAGTTACAGGACAATATGAGCTGTTAATGTTTCAGATAACCAAACAGTTGTGTACATCATAACACCGTTACACAAGACAAGTATGTGCAGTTAAGCTATAATTACAATTTCTATTTCAGCTAACTTGGTCTCACAAATGAGGTAAGGCACATGTATGTAATATAACTAGGATTGTTAATACTAGTACAAATTATTTTATTAATGAATTAATATCTGTAGCAGACTAAACACAACTTTTTGATAGCATAAAAGACATGAAACACTGTTATCAACAGTTCATTGTGATCATTGATAGTTAAACAGCTGGTTCTTTGCTCATTGTTCCATAATCAGATGTTGTATTTCAAGTCGTAACCTTACTGTTAAAACAGCAAATTCAGTGGTGAATAATCATATGCGGTGTTAAAAACCTGTTACAATAACATGTGACACTGTTGTGAGCAAAGAAAAGTAACCTGTCTCAACTGTCTTACCACTAACACAGCAATGCATACATATTTGGTGAGGTATCAGTTACAGCTACAAAGTATTTAAAACCAAAACATTACACACAGAATTCAATTCATTTATCTGATTTCCTTTAATGTCATACTCAAAGACTTTTTGGCTTACACAATGATGGCCAGATTTATGGCTGAAGAACTTTAAAGCACTAATTGAAATCATTCTTTTTTGACCATACATCATAAAAAACTAGCCAAACTTGAAGAGTCAGCCATCTACAAACTGATTCCCAAGTTGACTTAAATACATGTAGCTTGCCATTCAGAGAATCTCTGCTACTTAATTCAAATCATTCGTGACTCTGATGCTATATGTCCAGCATGCACAAAATCAACAGAGACTTCCAGTCCAATACATACAGATGCCCATGCCGGCAAAGTCCTGCCGCCACTGAAGTATCATGCCAACAACACCAGACATGACACCCCAATCAACACTCACATTGGGTTAACAAGTCCTGCTTCCTTGCTCTAACCTCTCGGTCCTGAGCACTACAAGACAGCAACAAGTACCATTTTTAAAGTCTTTGGTATGACACAACCCGGGTTTGATCCCATGTCACGGACTTCGAGGCAGATGTTCCAACCATTAGGCCACCAAAGCAGTCTCAATAAACAGAGGCAAAATAAGAGTTAGGTGGAGGGTTGACAATATTTCAACCATATCTTCGCATATGTAAACTAGTGTTGACAGCATAGTTCTCTGAGCATGAGCAAATTTGAATAACGACAGAAAAAATAGATCATATAAGGCTGTATTACCCCAGAGAACATTGTATTCTTGACACTTTTGGCAGAATTATTTCACACCTAATACTACAATTGGGCATGCAATCCTGCACTTGAAACTTAATCAAAATACCTGCTGTTACTGCCTAGAAACTGGTTTGTGTCCTGTGACAGATAACACACTTAATTTCTATTTCATGCTGAATCTATCTCCATGTTTAAGCTCAGCCACATTTTAGATCTCGTAGATATAAATACCACACACAAATCTGGTCGCATAATACCTCAGGATAGAACACAATCTGTTGCCATATATTGACAGAGATTTTCGAGTATGGTAAAGGATACTGTTGGTTCGAATATTATTGATAAACCTTCATAAATCTACTACTAGAAACGTTTCCATACCGTGAGAGTATATAAATTGTTTGTAATAATCACCTGAATATAAATTTAAGGCGCGTAATAAAGAACATGCAACACCTAGAAATGGGCTGTCGTATAAAGAAACAGTGTGTATTATGCACAGATACATCGGTTACGCCCCCTGACAGAAAAACCCGGCACGGTCAGTATCTAAGGAATGTACGGTAATTATGAGATATATCAGGTATCCAACGCCAACATCACAGAAAACAGGAAAGAAAATGCACTTGAAACATAATTCAAAAGTCATACCTTGGCAAATGATGCCACAACCAAGTTGTTGCACACAGCGAAATTCCCGTCAGATTCACCAAAATGGCTGTCACGTGACGTCACAATGCCATTCCGAGGCTCATTAATTTGGTCGGAAAACCTCAGCTATTTTAAGCAAAATAAACTCTGTCACCAATATACTTCATGTTTTGATTGTGGATCATCTATGGGGATTTACAAATGTCAAATACGCTACCAAAGAAAAATGTGAAATAAACAAAACTTCCAATAAGCTATGCTATTTATTCCATATGTTTTAATCATGTGTTTGTGAAGTTTAGTTTTTATTCTGAAGGCAGAGAATCACCAATCCGTCTGAACGAATGGAGATTTAAAAGGCTGAGCACATGAATTTTTGACGTCATCACATAACGTTCTACACAAATTTGAGGAAAAGCCCAGGGAAATTTGTCGATAAGCCTAATAGCACATGATGGCGAGTTCTAGAGATCTTGGAAACAAGCGTTGTAAGTATACAATGCGACTGAATACTAGATGCAAACATTTTATTCACGGTAGTCTGTGCATGACATATGCACAGACATTGTTTCTTGCAGTGAAACATGAACTGTTGTTGGTGAGACAGTGGTTTGACTGGACGAAGGCCCTAGCTGTGGATGTGCTAAAGCCCAAATTGATCATGTACATGTACTGAATGATGCACGTCTACATAGTCCTACATTTGAAAGTTACAAAAGTGGTGTGAATTTACGGGAATGACTAGTAAAATTTAAGATTATTTATCATTACATACAAACAAGCTAGCCATTTGCATGGCTACAATGTAAATAGGTTTTAAAAATTGATATTGATTGATCGCCTCAAAGTTTAGTGCATCAAGATGGACTCAGTGTGTTATTTTAAAGTTCTGAAGTTCATGATAACACTCATAACACTGAGTCCATTGCCGACTCTCAAACAAATTGACGCATATCTGCGCATGCCAACTCGATGGAGCCAATCTCAATGAGGTCCGCGCTCACGGCATCCAAACTTACCTGCACGAAAAATACGAGTTCTTTTTTATGCCTTTTTGGCAAGAAGGTTGAAGTTGTTCTGGGAGACGGCAATCAAAATATAATAGTTTTCTTGAGGATTTTAATACCTAAACTCAGTTGCATTTCAAACCCAGAAGTAGGTCATGTCACACTTGAAAATGGCTGTCGACCTTGAGTCACATGGTACCGCCGAAGTTCTAGCAATAATGTGACCACCAATCAGCAAGTTAATTAGTTTCATAGGTGAGGAAAGTAAATTAATAGGTTTGTATTAGAGATTCCACCGTAAAAATTACATATAAATGAGGAGAGGAGGTTAGTTAGAGTGCCATAAGTGGGAGGAGATGGAGTTTGAAATCTGTGCCATGTTTTTTGAGAGACGTTGAATGTCAGAATTTTAAAATATCGGACATCTAGATGGGCTACTCAAAGTCGGGAGACCTGGCATCAAACCCACATCAGATCGGGTCGGTTTGGGTCATACCAAAGGTTTTAAAATGGTACTTGTTGCTGGCTCACTTGGCACTCAGGACTGAGAGGTCAGAGTAAGGAAACTAGACTGGTTGGCATAGTGTCCGTATAATGTGATTGGTTTTGGTATCATAATCTGCTGTCTTCAGCATGATACTTAAGTGGAACTTAAGTGGTAAAACTTTGGTGGCATGGACTCGCCTGTCACAAGAAGACACAGTATATGTACTCACATCTGATGACTCGTCATCGTCGTATAACAGAAAAATTGTACAATGTTAAACCCTAAGGCATACTTACATACATACACATACAGATATTTATATCTAAAATTTAAACCTTTTGTGAAGACTTCCTGTAAACAGGTAGGCCCCAATCCCATTACACTGACTAGTAGTGTGTTGAGAAATATTTTGCATATATATTCACTCAACCTCTAGTCAGAGATCCCTCCTTTCGCTGATTGCAGGGCGAATAAGCATGCATTTTACATACGGCGCCCAGTGGTAACATCTCCCATTCTCATTGTCACACACAACAAGCTGAATCAGCATTTCTTGTTTTTCTCATGAGTTCACACAGTTTTGAGGAGACGGGCACTAATTTTTGGTACTTGCTAGACTGATTATATATCTTGCATAGTTGGGTCTGTTGGCTGAACGGTTGCCGTTGGTAGGTATTGTAAAATTAGCTAGTATGTACCATCAGCCCATTAAACATTTTTGTATTTTAGGTGGTGCTTTCTCTGCAGGTATCACTCTCTTCTGCCAATGGCCAAGATTTGCTGCATGGAGTATTACTGAACATGCGCAGAAAGGACTGTGAAGTATGAGAATGTCAGTTAGACAGTGGTTGCAAGGCTGAGAAATTGGCCTTAGGTGTCTGTTGTACGACAGCTTGTGTGACAGGTGATGATTTGAAAAGGACATTAAAATGTATTTTAGGGATACATTACGCATGCTTGAGGATGAGCAAATTTCTTAGGGTTAATACAGTAGGTCGTAGTTCTTGCTGACATAAGTGAGGTACACAGGGGCATATGCCTTCTGTGATTTCAGCATGTGCGCATCGCTCAATTGATCATTGATTGGTCTGTAAAAGGAAATTCTCCAGACACATATTCAACAGGGAACCACAAAAACTTGTCCAAAAGCGGTAGCAGGCACATTTCAAGAATCACTACCCGCCACCAAAGGGCTATGCTCTAACTCTAGTTCCTCTGCTGAGTACAGCTTGAAACAGCAGCCATCTCTTTTTGTAAAACTTAACTCTCAAATTATAACCATTTCTACATAAACATGCACATGTATGTATTGCATTTACATGCAGCTTTCAATTTTCTGTAGATATTAATTTGCACCATTTCCTTTGTGACTTGTAGGTTAACTTGAATGGCTTCAGGAATGGAGAAGACGAAAGACAAGAAGAAAATGAATGCAAATTGGTGTTCAAAACATTTCCTATCAAAAGAGGTGAGATAAAACTGCTATTGATATATCACTGCAAACTTTTAACATGTTTATTGAGCTGATGTCATAACAAACACATTTAATGTGAAACTTAACCCTGACAAGTCACTCAACCTGACAAGTCATTTATCCTGAAAAGGCACTCATCCTGACAAGGCACTCCTCCTGACAAGTCACTTAACCTGACAAGTCACTCCTCCTGACAAGTCGTTTAACCTGACAAGTCACTCCCCTGCCAAGTCACTCCTCCTGCCAAGTCACTCAACCTGACAAGTCACTCCTCCTGACAAGTCACTCCTCCTAACAAGTCACTCAACCTGACAAGTCACTCATCCTGACAAGTCACACAACCTGACAAGTCACTTAACCTGACAAGTCATTCAACATGACAAGTCACTCCTCCTGCCAAGTCACTCAAGCTGACAAGTCACTCAAGCTGACCAAGTCACTCCTCCTGACAAGTCACTCAACCTGCCAAGTCACTCAACCTGACAAGTCACCCCTCCTGCCAAGTCACCCCATCTGCCAAGTCACTCAACCTGACAAGTCACTCCTCCTGCCAAGTCACTTATCCTGACAAGTCACTCAACCTGACAAGTCACTCAACCTGACAAGTCATTCAACCTGACAAGTCACTCCTCCTGGCAAGTCACTCCTCCTGACAAGTCACTCAACCTGCCAAGTCACTCCTTACAAGTCACCCCTCCTGCCAAGTCACCCCATCTGCCAAGTCACTCAGCCCGACAAGTCACTTCTCCTGCCAAGTCACTCAACCCGACAAGTCACTCGATCTGACAAGTCACTCCTCCTGACAAGTCACTTCTCCTACCAAGTCACTTCTCCTACCAAGTCACTCAACCCGACAAGTCACTTCTCCTGACAAGTCACTCAACCTGACAAGTCACTCTTCCTGAAAAGTCACTCCTCCTGCCAAGTCAGTCCTCCTAACAAATCACTCAACCTGACAAGACACTCAACCTGACAAGACACTCATCCTGAGAAGTCACTTGACCTGACAAGTCACTTGACCTGACAAGTCACTCCTCCTGACAAGTCACTTCTCCTGCCAAGTCACTCAACCCGACAAGTCACTTCTCCTGACAAGTCACTCTTCCTGACAAGTCACTCCTCCTGCCAAGTCACTCCTCCTAACAAGTCACTCAACCTGACAAGACACTCAACCTGACAAGACACTCAACCTGACAAGACACTCAACCAAGCCAAGTCAGCCTAAGGTCATGAAAAATTTTTAGTATAAAGGTTTAAAGTTTTAAGCTTGATCCCTGCATGCTCACTGGATTTCTAAACACAGCCAGCCAGTCCCTAATCAATGTGTTTGCAAGTTCAAGTCAGTTCTTGCTGGTTGAGTGGAGGCTTTTAAAGGCAAGAGGTTTGCCTGGCACTTGACAAAGAGCAGGAATCTTACAAATGGAATTGAACATCAATCAGATGGAGAAGTAGAAGAGTAGAATTGATTTGTTAATGGTGTAAAGGCTCTTCTTTACATGTAAACAACTCTCTGACATACTCAAAGGTTCACATCTACGTATATTGGCATTAATGCTAGAAAACTGTTAGATATATTGGGTAAGATCAAGTTTTTGTATCACCTAATATTGACTCAAGACTGGATAGATTATCCTAACCAAAAGAGGATTATAGCCACTCTTGATAATACATGTACATGTTTGATGCGCGTGAGTAATTTCAGCCATTTTGTAACTCGGAAAAATAAACAGTTTTAAAAATTTTAATTTCAGTATTTCCTTGATTTCCTTGAAAATTATTTCCCGCAAACCCATCTTTGAAGTAAATCTGCAAAAATAAATTAATAAATATTTCACCGTATATACCTCTGATCAGGATTAGCCTTGTCTTTTGTGATCGTAGGCCTAGGACAAGGCCTTATATATGTTTATTTTGTATGTAATATTTGTTAGTTCTTTTCTTTCTTCTAATATTTATATTTAATGACCCACAACTGAGCATGCATGGTTTATTGCAGTTTCATTATATACCTCTGAGCAGGATAAGCCTTATCTCTGTATTTTGCACATGTTTACTTTTGATGTAATGTTTGTTAGCTCCTTTCTTTCCCTTAAGGTAACAACCAACAACTGAAGATGAATCACTATGTTGATACTTGTACGTATGTATCAACAATAAAATCATGATCAGAAATGAACCTCAAATGAAATTAGACTTTCTCTCTCTCACACACATATATATAATATATATATCCGTATATCATTTATACTTTCACGTTCACGAAATTACCTTTCGCTAAGGTGAAATTAAACTCAATATTAGGTTTTGTCAGTCTTTAAATCATAAATAAGCGTGATCTGGACCAGAAAAGAACTCCGTTTCTGGTTGTTAAAATTTGGACTTCTGTGAATCCCTGGACCCTCTCCATTGTTTTTGGACACTGTGTGCTTGGCATTTGATCTTTGCATTTTCCCTTTGCTGTGAAAAGTGAGTGGGGGCCTCCGTGGCTTAGTCGGTTAGCGCACTAGCACAGCGTAATGACCCAGGAGCCTCTCACCAATGCGGTCGCTGTGAGTTCAAGTCCAGCTTATGCTGGCTTCCTCTCCGGCCGTAAGTGGGAAGGTATGCCAGCAACCTGCGGATGGTCGTGGGTTTCCCCCGGGCTGTGCCCGGTTTCCACCCACCATAATGCTGGCCGCCGTCGTATAAGTGAAATATTCTTGAGTACGGCGTAAAACACCAATCAAAAAAAAAAAAAAAAAAAAGTGAGTGTAATAATGTAGCTGAAATGAGCTGAAAGTCCTAGTAGTGTAAATAAGATGAGTATTAATCACTGTGTGGCTGTATGTTTTGGAGAGGAACATACATACATGTTTGAATTTTACTCACTTTTCGTATTTCTTTTTGGACTTAGGACCTCAAAGAGCATTTCTGGTCCCTGTCACACCATAAAAAAGTGGAGGGAGTTAGCAAGTAAGTTGAATAGTTGTTTTGTGGGAACAGTATGCTATAAGCTTGGGTGTGGTTTGACTCAAATTACAAATGTCATTTGTTGATTGATGATGTAGCGGATAATTTGAAGATTCTCATGGTCCATTCAGATTTTATTCTTAAAAATAATGGTTGTCTGCTGAATTGTTATATTCTTATTTGTATTCTGAGGGAAGTTGTAATGTTATTATGTTGTACCATGGTTTTAGTATTGCCACATTGTGTAAAGCCGTAATCAGCCTTTCATGGTACATATTGTTCATCGCCATGATATGGCTGCTATGTAAGTCGTGTCAAGCCATAATCATGTATGAAACTGCAAACTGCACATCAGTGAATAAAGAGGTGTTTGTTATGTGTGTATATATATATATATATACATAACAAACACCATATATGCAGAATTGAGTGGACACAGCAAAATGGAATTCAGAAAATAAATACACACGTATGAATACTTTTAAGTGTGGAATGATTGAACGATTATGGATTTGAAGTCTGGACAAATTTTCCAAGAGACTATTACATGAAATGGCTGCAAATGGCATGATGCCACAATTATTCATTTATTCATTCACTAAATGTTATTGTTCTACAGGAGCAGCCTCCACAACTGCACTGTGTGCTTCACATCATGTCACAGTCTAGAAGACTATGGGAAACACTTGGAGTCTGAGAAACATAATGCTGCTGTGACTAAGGAAAGGAAAGCTGCCCAAGAGAGAAAAGATAATCCTCATCAGCCGCCCCCTCTCCCTCCTCCACCCCTAGCCAAGTCACAAGCAGCCGTCAAGACACAACCCCTGAGCCACAAACCTCCTCCACTTTTGCCAAACTTGCATCCACCCGCCACTCCTTACTGGGCAAAAAACAAGCAAAGGTGAGTGCAAGTACAATGTGTTATGCTCAAGTTCAAGAGAACCAAATAACTTCTGTCAGTTTCTGTGCAAGACGTGTTGGCTTTCAAACTAAGCTAATTCCAAAATTATTTTGAAGCTAGTATAAATAAACAGACGTTGAGGTCAGCACGGTTTTTGTGAAGTTTTACATAGCATTCCTTACCAGAATAGCATTATGCAGTCATATGTCTCTGTGATGAGAAGGGGAATGATTGTTTGTTCAGGACAATAGTTCTAGATTAAAGCCTTTGGTTTCACCATAAAATCAGCATACTCCCTTCCAAAGTCAGACCTTTTCCGTAAACCAACGTCATGCAGTGCCCTTCTTGTACATGCACATCAAACAAAGAAAAATATGACCAGTAAAAAACAAAATGTCATTTTATGTATACTGGTGAATTCATGGGAAGGTTAATAACCACGAGTTTTGAACCAACATACACCTGTTTACCTGCTGAGTACATGTTGTAGGGCTATAAAGTATCCAAGTGGTTATGATCAGTCATGGCACAACAGTACCTCCAGCAAGTCTACACATCCAGCCACACAGCCATGGCAAGGGGCTATCACAGATTTGCGGTACTCAGACACCTGTGGTAAATCGTGGGACAATAATGTCCAAGGGACACAGCCGTGGGAAGGTGTTTCCAGAAATGCTCAGAATGAATGGGTCAGCCAAGACTTCACAAGTGATGTTTATGACTTGGCATCTGGCAGTTGGCAGCAGTCCTTTTCTAATGGAGGACAAGTTTACGGCAATTATGTCAGTGGGTGGCATGGCTACAGTGGTGATTGGAACAACTACATGAGTGGATGGAATTGGAACAACTGGGATGTTAACACCCACAACAACAGTAGGGGAGGTAGAGGTGGAAGGTCTGTACACAAGACACCTAACAACAACAAGCCTTTTCACAAGGGGAAGGGCTCAAGTGACAAAGGGAAATGTAATCCCCAAAACAAAGGATGGCCAAAATCTGCCAAATCTGCCAAATCAAAAAAAAAGGCAAAGGCAATGGCCAAGAAAATGTCCATCAAAATGTCATCTAAGAAAAAACACAAGACAAAGACTGTTTCTTGCAAAAAATGGTTAGGATCTCAAAAATCACCAATTCAAGGCATGAAGATATCCAGTAAGAATATTGGCAGTAACCATACAGTTACGTTTGAAAGAAGTTGTGTTAAAAGAACTGTTTCTTTAGAGTCATTGAGACATTCAGGTTCATGGAATCAATCCAGGAGTACAAGTGCAACTCCAGTAGAAAGTTCAGGGCCGACAAGTGTATCCAGGAGTAAAAGTGCAACTCCAGTAGAAAGTTCAGGGCCGACCAGTGTATCCAGGAGTACAAGTGCAACTCCAGTAGACAGTTCAGGGCCGACAAGTGTATCCAGGAGTAAAAGTGCAACTCCAGTAGACAGTTCAGGGCCGACAAGTGTATCCAGGAGTACAAGAGGAACTCCAGTAGAAAGTTCAGGGCCAACAAGTGCATCCAGGAGTACAAGTGCAACCCCAGTAGAAAGCTCAGGGCGGACCAGTGTATCCAGGAGTACAAGTGCAACTCCAGTAGAAAGTTCAGGGCCGACAAGTGCATCCAGGAGTACAAGTGCAACTCCAGTAAAAAGTTCAGGGCTGACCAGTGTATCCAGGAGTACAAGAGGAACTCCAGTAGAAAGTTCAGGGCCGACCAGTGTATCCAGGAGTACAAGTGCAACTCCAGTAGACAGTTCAGGGCCGACCAGTGAATCCAGGAGTACAAGTGCAACTCCAGCTGAATGTTCAGGGCCGACAAGTGTATCCAGGAGTACAAGTGCAACTCCAGTAGAAAGTTCAGGGCCGACAAGTGTATCCAGGAGTACAAGTGCAACTCCAGTAGAAAGTTCAGGGCCGACCAGTGAATCCAGGAGTACAAGTGCAGCTCCAGCTGAATGTTCAGGGCAGACGAGTGAAAAAGATTCCAGAAAAACTGATGAACATATTAGCAAGCCTGCAGCATTGACAAGCTCCAATAAACCAGTTGCTGCAAAGTTACCCAAGCTGAATGGTGATATGGTAAAGAAGGATAGCTTTGTTCAGATGGTGAAATCACCTCGGTCTTGGAGGGACAGACATAAGCTGGCAGAAATGATGCGAAAGCATGTCAAAACTGTCCCAAAACGACACGTTTCCATTTCTAATCTTCATCTGTCGGAGATGTTTGCGGATTTACCTGAGCCCACTGGTGAAGTACACCTGGAAAATTTGCCGTCACAACTTCAGGTTAAGATTGCTGATCTGATTGAACCTAGCCAGGTGACGGAGTCATGTAGTAAGGATGTGGCAAGCTCATCTGCAGGATTAGATGAGTCGGCAAAGTCACTATTAAGCAATGACTCAGATTTGGACAGCGTGCTAAAAGCCATCAAGACAGAGCCAGGGCTAAACTCAGTGGACACTCATTTGCCTGTTGGCTCAGGTCTCAGTAGAAAAACAAGTTTGCAAAGTACTGTCACAGAAACTTCAAAGACTTCACAAAGCAACTTTTTGTCGTCAAAGAGGTCTTCTTTGGAACCTAGATCTTGTAATGTTCCTGCTAGTGTTAGGTCAGAACCAATTCCAGATTCCAAGTTATCAGGCCATTTTCCTTATAGTACTACAGGTAAGCCTAAGACATGTACAACGTCTCTGAGTTGTCCTGTAACAGGAGGGTTGGTCCAACACGTCTCTTTAAACCAGAAAACTTCTGGAGTGGCCAAGAACACAACAATATATATGACTCCATCAGTGATTCGTTCTTCATTGGCAGATGTTTTGAAATCAACAGCTCCCTCTCCAGTGAATTCCAGCAAATCAAACATGTTTTCAACCTTGCCATCCCCGTCATTGGTTACACCAGTGGTCTCTTCCCACATCTTACCAGTCCCTGCCCAGACAACGACGACAACATTACCAAGTGGGTCTGTGTCATCCTCTAGACAGCCTGTTTCTTCCACCATAACAGTCAGTGGTGCTTGTTTGGGAACAAACCGTATCACAAACTGTACGGTTTCAGAGTCTCAGCCTGTGAGTTCAGCCTCATCTTTTACAGCAAATGTAACCTCCACGGTAACAGCAGCATCAGGTACAAACTCCTCTTTAGTGTCAGCTACGTTAGCTTTGCCCAAACTGTCCAGTCCACAGACAAATGGTAGAGTAAGGAAGAAATCCCCAGCAGATCCTGGCAAAAGGGTAAGATTCTGTAGTTATACTTCTGCCGTGACTTCTCTCAGAAACATGTTTTAAGGTCATTTTAAGGAGCTTTTTACTCATTGAGTGTTGTTTTTTGGGGGGCTGATGATTTTGATTCATAAAATTCAGGATGGTAACAGTTTTGTGGTATGATGCTTGTTGTAATTTTTATGCTGTGAAGTTTACATTAATAGAATTTAAGTATGGTTATGATAAATAAAGTTGGTGTAAATTCTTTAATATAAGAACCTTTTTTCGTCTGTTTCAGAAACAGACAAGTCATCACAATTCTCGTTCCTTAACTGAACATGAAGAAGAAGCTAGCGTTAAAAGTAAGTATCCCGGGGTTAATAATTCCCAGATTTCCAAATTCCCAGACTTCAGTTTTGTAGATTTCAAGCCGAAGGTCTCGTCTCTTATCACATGTAAATTAAGGCTTCAGTGTGATTAGTTTGTCTCAGGGTAGCTCCAGCAACAGATTGTTGAACAGTAATAGAATTTGTTTCAGATTCCTGCACCTCTGAGACGCTGAGTTATGTGAACAGGGTGTTAGAGCTCAGCATGAAAGAGGAGGCACTGCGTGAAGACATCCAGGAAGTGAATAGCCAGATGGACATGGTGCACAGGCTGCTTCTCAATTACCAGCTCCAGTTCACTACCCTTGATCGGAGAAGAAATCAGGTGATTTGGTCATACACACTGTGGATCAGGACTCTTTGCTCATGCTGTTAGCATATTACAGTTGGGACAGTTGATTGCAGTAGCAGAAACCAGGCAAACTGTTAAGATCAAACTGTGTTGAGACTAGAGATGGGGGAAAATCTGTCAAACGAAGTGTGAGGGATAGAATTTGGTGTGTATGCATGTCAGAGGGTGGAGGGTTTTTTTCTAAGGAAAATAACACAAATTCAGACACAATTTATACACTATGAGGGTAGATGCAATGATTATTAAAATAAAGTTTGGAGGGGAGAATGAAATATTTTTTTGGGCTTTTTATTATGTTTTAGTTATTGAAGGAGGAGGAATCCCTGAGAGCTGAAAGAATGAAGATTTTACAGGGTGAGTTTATGTGTGACTAGATTTCAATACTGCAAATAAACCTAACCTTTGGCCTGTAAAAATACACTTTGACAAACATGTGAAGGCCTTGATGCCAACACTTAATTTTTGTCTGATAAGAATTTTATTTATGTGTATGAATCAGTCAGAATCAAGCAAAAATGTGTCACTTGGAAAATTAAAAAAAACTTCACGTGAAATACAGTAGTCTTGGGTAACCAAGGGGAAATGAAGTTTCAGCAGTCTTGAGTGTAAAATTTGACTTCTGCAGTTTTTGGTTGTTATTTTTTTTTTCTCTTTGTGCTGTCGATCTTTCATAGAAGCTGTTTGGGAAGCGGGTCCAAGTCGTTCCTCCAGAGAAGTTCCCAAGAGGACCTCAGAGGTTGGAACTGAAGATATTGCTGGCTCAGCACAAGTGTCTAGAAATCACAGGCAGGTCAATGGAGGTCAGGAAAGTCATGGAGAGGGCAGAATAAGCTGTGCTGATCTATGGGAAAGGCGAGCTAGTCATGACGAGAATAGCAGGCTGCAGAGTGAAACCTGCGCCAGTCCTGCTGAACGAGTAACATCCACACTTACATATAGTGTTGTACCTAACCATTCCTCTGGGAACTCCCTCACTCAGGAGTCTCGCATTGGAAATGTTACTTCTTCTTCAGGGACAACATGCATGAAAACATCAGCTGAGAGAGCAAATGAAAGTGTCCGTCAACAGCCAAATCCAGAATGGCATAGTGTGTCGAGTGGACTTCCTGGTGTGGTAGTCAAGGTAGAACCATTGAGTGATACAGAAGATGTGGCTGAGGAGGCGTTTCCCCTAACAAATGGTACTGTATCATGCAAACGTACATTGAGCAGTCCCAGTCCTTTGGGTAATCCCAATCATTTGAGCATCCTCAAACCTTTGAATAACCCTGATTCAGAGCCACAGACAGGGGTAGTGTTTAATAAAAACCCTGTGCTAAGGGAAACATATGGCAACAATGGCATAGAGAAGAACGGTGAGGGTAATCACAGTGACCCAGAAGTTGGTATGTTGCCCAGTAATAACACAGTATTATCAGACAGTGACACAAGAAAAGTGGAATCCATGGTAACCAGCTCAGTAGCCAGGGAATTGTCCCGTGATAGAACTATTATTGGATTTCACTGTGGACATCTCGGTGAAAACAAAGCATCTGTGGAATCACCTGGGAGCCAGCTTGCGCCAAATTTTCCTGCTATTACTGCCTCTCTCAGAATGGTTGATGATGCCTCAAATGGGACAAGTTTCCTGGCTGAGCAGTCGATTGGAAGTGAATCTGTTCTCAAAAAACCTAGAAAAAGTCAAAAGATTTCTGTACCAAAAACTAAGAAAAAGCCCCAGAGAAAAAAAGGTGCGAGCAAAATGGCTAAGGCGTCAGACAACAGAATACTGCAGGAGAAGCTGGGCTTGGTAAATACACAGCTGCCAGATTTCTGCATGCAGTACATGGGAACCTTGAAAGAGGGTGATGATAAAAGCACTATTATATCAAAATTAGCGTCCAATTTAATTGCGTCTCAGTTATCTGCAGTACAGTCCGAGCCGTGGGAAGTCCCTCTGCCTGAACCCAGTTGTTCCTCCGGTGCAACTGAACCAGTCACAAAGCCCTCTGACCACAGTACAACTTATCAACATGATGACCATCAGGCAAAGGAATTGTTTTTCAGTCGTTTAAAAGAAACGTTTGATCAATCTATGACAGGACCTGCAGATAACGATGTAGAGAGTCTGCTTGATAAACCCAGGACCAATCTTCCAGACACAAAAGTTCCTGATGGCATTACGGTTCAGCAGAAATTTGGTGCAAAAGTTGGTTCGCAACATCAGACTGGGATAACTGTTGCTGAACATTCAGCCCATAAGGACTTCTCTCTTGCACTTATGTCCCCACCCGCTCACACCAAGACTAAGAAAGGAGATCGCATACGGAAAAAAAGAGTACAGCTGCTAAGAAACCATACCATTGATGACTGTAGCTCTGACTCCACAACACAAGATGAAGAGACCAACACTTGCAGAAGACGAACGAAGCGGCGGCGGCTTGCTCACAAGAAGACTTTTGCGTCTGTGTCGGCTAGCAGACCAGATAACTATGTTGTGTTGTCTAGCACAGACACAGAAAATGTCAGTGAGAGGGAAAGCAAAGTCAAAGCCAGTGATGTAAACTCCAATGATGAATCATTCAAGTAAGTATATATATATATATATATATATATTTATTTTCGCTCTTGTCTTCTTTTCGCTTTTGCCTTAAAAAGGTGTTTCATTTGAACAAATGTAAATCTGTGCTTGTCTCCTCAGTCTACAGTGGTTTTCTCGTCTTGATCTGGAAGAATATTTGAGCATGCCTTTATCGGCAAATGTTTGTGTACTTGGTGTGAAAAATGTTGTTCATAGGTGGAAAGTATACATTTTCAATTTTCTACAGCGAGACTGAGAAGGCAGATGTGGATATGAGCCAGCTGAAGTGCAAAAAGTTTACTGGTCCAGATTGTAATGTGACTTGTGTGAAGGTGCACCAAAACCAGCTTTATGTCTGCTACAATGGATACTGTGCCAGGAAGTTTGATCTCAGTGTAAGTCTTTATGGCCATGGTTGAAAAAACAAGAAGAACTGTTTCTAAGAAACGTATTTAATTCATTGTTTGAAGAAATAAATTAAATTTAAAAATTTATTAAATTAAATAAATAAATTTATTGAACATCTGTTGATCTATTTTTCCATTCGATTGTTTAACACCATCCTCTTGACTTCTGCCCTTATCAGTATGCTTACTCACTCAGGCCAGCAATTTTTACCTTACCAGTATACTTACTCACTTTGGCCAGGAATTTTACCTTACCAGTATGCTTACTCACTTTGGCCAGGAATTTTACCTCTACCATTATGCTAACTCACTCAGGCCAGGAATTTTTCACCTACCAGTATGCTTACTCACCCAGTCCAGGAATTTTACTCTTACCAGTATGCTTACTCACTCAGGCCAGGAATTTTACACTTACCAGGATGCTTACTCACTCAGGCCAGGAATTTTACACTTACCAGTATGCTTACTCACTTAGGCTAGGAATTTTACACTTACCAGTATGCTTACTTGCTTCAGCCAGGAATTTTACTCCTACCAGTATGCTTACTCACTCAGGCCAGGAATTTTACTCTTACCAGTATGCTTACTCACTTAGGCCAGGAATTTTACTCCTACCAGTATGCTTACTCACTCAGGCCAGGAATTTTTCACCTACCAGTATGCTTACTCACTCAGGCCAGGAATTTTACTCTTACCACTATGCTTACTCACTTAGGCCAGGAATTTTTCACCTACCAGTATGCTTACTTACTCAGGCCAGGAATTTTACTCTTACCAGTATGCTTACTCACTTAGGCCAGAAATTTTTCACCTACCAGTATGCTTGCTTACTCAGGCCAGGAATTTTACTCTTACCAGTATGCTTACTCACTCAGGCCAGGAATTTTTCACCTACCAGTATGCTTACTCACTCAGGCCAGGAATTTTTCACCTACCAGTGTGCTTACTCACTCAGGCCAGGAATTTTACTCCTACCAGTATTCTTACTCACTTAGGCCAGGAATTTTTCACCTACCAGTATGCTTACTCACTCAGGCCAGGAATTTTACTCATACGGGTATGCTTACTCACTTATGCTAGGAATTTTTCACCTACAAGTATGCTTGCTTGCTCAGGTCAGGAATTTTACTCTTACCAGTATGCTTACTCACTCAGGCCAGGTATTTTTCACCTACCAGTATGCTTATTCACTTAGGCCAGGAATTTTACTCCTACCAGTATGCTTACTCACTTAGGCCAGGAATTTTACTCTTACCAGTATGCTTACTCACTCAGGCCAGGTATTTTTCACCTACCAGTATGCTTACTCACTTAGGCCAGGAATTTTACTCTTACCAGTATGCTTACTCACTTAGGCCAGGAATTTTACTCTTACCAGTATGCTTACTCACTCAGGCCAGGAATTTTTTTTACCTACCAGTATGCTTACTCACTCAGGTCAGGAATTTTTCACCTACCAGTAGGCTTACTTGCTTACGCCAGGAATTTTACCCTTATAGGTATGCTTACTCTCTCAGGCCAGGAATTCAGCTACCAGTAGACTTACTTGCTTACGCCAGGAATTTTATTCTTATAGGTGTGCTTACTCTCTCAGGCCAGGAATTTTATACTTACAAGTATGCTTACTCACTAATTTATCTATGTATATGATTGGTATTTTATGCCGTACACAAGAATATTTCGCCAGCATTGTGGTGGGAGAAAACCAGGCATAACACAGGGGAAGCTTGCTCACTGGCCAGGTTTATTTGCTGTGGGAGCTGAATTAGAGGGAGTGACCAATGCCTTTGTCCAACGTTCTGACTTCATGTCTTTGAAGCCATTAAAACTTGCTTAGGAATCTGCCAGCTCATTTTAGTACATGTTTGTTGACCTTGCTGATTGCAGTTAGAAGGCAGTGGGTGTGTACAGGAGTATAGCACTGGGGACGTGCCCATTATGTGCATGGCTGTCACAAACAAGGGTCACAGCACCAAGATGACTCGGGTGTTCCTCGCAGGTGATGGACAGGTCCTTTTCATTTTCAATGCAAAGGTAAAAGTCAAATCAAACCTTTTTTTAACTGTTTTTATGTTGATTATTTTTTTAAATAGTTGTTTCATGTTTGGCTCTGCCAGGGATGTGGCTGATCCACAAGCCTTTGACTTATGAGACTGGGTGTTGAAAAGTCCAGCTGCTTCTTGTTCAGGTATTGCATCAATGAAAATGAGAATTGTGGCTGAGGTATTAAGACGCCTAAGGCCAATTCCACAATGTGTTTGACTCAAAATTGGGAAATTGATTTGAACATTATTTTCGGAGCATTGATATTAATATTTTTAATATGTGAAAAGTGTTATGTTACAAAGACACCTGTATCCCAGTTTGGGGAATATTCTCTGGCTTGGTGACAGTAAACATTTGATAGCACTGGTATGGCAGTTGGTATGGGTGGTTTAACCAAGTTGGTGGAGGTCACTTGCCTTCCATAAGTGTTAAATACATCTGTGCATGTACGTCATATTGCAAGCCAAATGCTGGTGATTTGCTGCAGTTTCCTGTAATCCATCCATGACACTGGCAGTTGTTGTACGAGATAAAATGTAAAGAGTACAACACTAAACTTAATCAAATAAGTACACACATGTAAACAAAATATTGCAATTTTGTTTGTGTTAAGATGCTACAAACTTTGTCAGGTGATACGACTGCCACCACCCACCAAAAATGTGGCCTCAGCATGTTTGTTTTATCTCCAGCCACAGACATTACTGAAAGACTTCGTTAATGCACAAACAAACCCAACTGTCATCATAGAAGTTAAAAAAAAACAAACATAATAATGTATGAGGAAGAAGAAAATATGTACAATACAGGGCTAAACAGAAGATGTCTTTACAAACTGTTTGCTGTTGAGTGGCATACAAATTCCACTCCTCATGCATGTGTACTTCTATTCTTGTAGTTTCTATTCTTTTGTAGACTGGGGATCAAATAGACAAGCAAAATTTTGGAGACAAAATCCGATGTTTGCACTGCCGCTGGGGACACATGTTTATGGGCCTTAACAACGGTGCAGTGATGATATATGATCTGAAAGTAAGTTGTTTTAACATGGATTTTTCAGGTTTCTTCAGGGTAACGTGGTAAGTGGAAAACATGAACTGTATGCTAAAAGTATAACATGTTACGGGTCATTTTTAAAGTTTGTGTCCGTGTCTTGGCCAGTATATTACAAGTGCGATTCCAAAACACTCATTTGAGATTTCTTATGGGCTATTTTCTGTTTATTTTGTTCCTTTTTAAGCTAACGTCACAGATTTTGACATGTTAATATTTAAAGTTGGGTGGGTCTCTGGCTAAGGCTGTAAAAGTTTCCTTGGACACTTATGTTCTAGATGATGGGCCAAATTTCCTCTTAAATGTAGACCTATCATTATCATCGAGTTGGGATTTGAGCGTTTGCCCTGATTATGAATATAAGTTACATGTATGTGTTAAGTACATGTATGTGTTAAGTACATGTATGTGTTAAGTACATGTATGTGTTAAGTACGTGTATGTACATATTGTTGACAGTGAGTTTATGTTGTGTACAGGAGAACAAATCTCTGGGGGCGTACCGATGTGCCTCTAAAGCCATAACTTGTGTCACCTCGGCCACGGAAGGTGTGCGCAAAATTATCTGTGTGGCATCACTGGATGCTTCAATAGGTGTGTTTGATGCAAGCTCAGGGGTGATGCTGCGGACGTTAGGGGGCCATACAGGTGTTCCCAATGCACTTCAGGTTAGCTAGCCTCTACATGCCTTGTCACAAAACTCACTGCCAAATGTGCCATTTCTTTAAACACAGCAACTCAGATTTATGAAGTGTAGACACCCAGCTTTTAACATGGGATGGTGTAGTTCCTTCAGTATATACATGTATTGGTGTAAAACCCTCTGTGGCCAAATAAATACCTTTCTGATCAATTAAAGGTGAATTGTGTGTGAAACATGGACTCTGAAATGGGACAGAGGGGATGTTTTAACACATAACAGAACTGTCAAAGATCATGTCTTGAAGAGTTCTTTTGTAACGTACTAATTGTCTCCCACTGCTTTTGTCCAATTTACAGTGCAGCATAATAAGCCAGGTTGGCATTTCAGGGGTCCTGCGAGTTCACACAGGTATGGACAGGGTGGGGGCTCTTGCAGACTAACACAGTTAAAAGAGGAGATTATACGATACTTACTAGACTGAATATACATCTCACATAGCCGAGTCTGTTGGCCCAACAGCACCGATAGCAGCTATTGTAAAATCAAGTCTGTTATCTGCCTTAAGTCAGGAGAACGCCCACCCTGTCTCGTCCAAACCTGCATGAACTTGAAAGAATTCCTGAAATGCCGACTCGGCTTGTTGTCACTTTCAACTGTCATAGGGTTGAACATAATGATGTTTGATTGGAGTTTGGCAGGGTTTTAATTTCTTTAGGTTTTCATTTTCTATACAAAAGTTAGCTTCTAGAAATATTAACGGAGTTGTATTTTATAATGAGAACCTCCGTCTGGAAAGCAGTTGAAATGATGTGGTGCTTGACTAGTATACCCATATCTGGATGATATGCTTGAGTATATTACAATCCAAAAGTTGTATCTCTTATCAGTTGATCAGTGATTTGAATATTTTCACAGATCTTTTTGTTTTTTAAGTTGACGAAAATGTGATAAAAACCTGCTTTTTCTTCAGACCTGGAACCATCAGCTGTTCAGTGTGAGTGGAGATGGACGTACTTTGGTACATGATATATGTGTAAGTACATGTATAGAACTGGTAGTTGTGGACACTGAATATTGATACTTTTTTCTAAAGTGCCACATGTTTGCTTCTGATTTTTATGATTTATACTTGTACAGTACTTCTATAATACAAGGACAGTTTTCTCTTGGGACAAGAAAAGGTGTAACAGATGTTGTCATGACCTAAACCAGGCATCCCTATGACTATGTGACATGTTTTCCTCATGGACTTAACCAGGCATCCCTATGACATTATGACATTCTTTCCTCATAGACTTAACCAAGCATCCCTATGACATTATGACATGCTTTCCTGATGGACTTAACCAAGCATCCCTATGACAATGACATGTTTTCCTCATGGACTTAACCAAGCATCCCTATGACAATATGATATGTTTTCCTGAAGGACTTAACCAAGCATCCCTATGACATTATGATATGTTTTCCTCATGGACTTAACCAAGCATCCCTATGACAATATGACATGCTTTCCTTATGAACTTAACCAAGCATCCCTATGACAATATGACATGTTTTCCTCATGGACTTAACCACAAGCATCCCTATGACAATATGACATGTTTTCCTCATGGACTTAACCGGCCCGAATACCACAGTTGGTAGAATATCTGCTTCGCAGGGTTGGGGTTAATCTGCCGCTCATTCGGGTTACGCATGGGTCGCCGTCCGTCTAATTATGTGGAACATTTGGCCATTCGCCACGAGCTAAGGCTGAGATTCAAATATTTTCAAATTCACAGGGAAAAGGCCTTTAAAATCCGAACTGCAAGACATGTTTAAGTTGATTTACTCCGGCACTTAAATACTGTCAGCCTTTTGCTCGACAAGCAGCTCACGCTCATGGCAATCTATGTAGCATTTCGGGTATTAAACGTGCCTCCACACTAAAGACTTCCATGTAACAATGCAAGCTGAAAGTCAGCCAAAATGGTCAGTTGATCTCCGGTGAAAATGTTGAAAAGTAAGGGGACATCTTCTGAGTCTGTCACAGAAAAAACATTTCTTTTGTGGGACTTTCACACGACTTTACATATGAAACGAGTATGGACAAACAGTTGACTAGACTCCAATGCAAAGTTTGTTTGGAACATATTTCCAAGATTTGAGGCAAGGCAAAGATTCGAGGCTTCAGTGGACAGTCACTGCAGTCCATCATAAGCCATGTGGACGGCATAACTTACGTCCACAAATCCAATGTGACAAGATATGTCAAGTCCGGATCTTTGCATGATTGGACAAAGCGAAAAATTCTGTTCGGTTGCGCAACGAGAAACGTCAGCAACAACATCCACTGTTTGCAGCACCAGTGGCGCTTAGTTAGTAACAACATATATTGAATGAATGGGTGGTAAACCATTTTTACAGTGGGTTACTGCACACTAAAGAGTGACAACCCGCAAACTGGCTACCATGACCGCAGCTAATTCCAACCCTGCCTCGAGAGGCTGTAGATCCAGGGTCAATCCTGGGTCCAGTCACACCTAAGACCTTAAAAGAGGTCTTGTGTCTTTTGTCCTCGTGGCTTTCTACATGCACTGTCTAAGACACCCCAATCTGGTGCTCAGTATGTTGGCTGCAGTACTATAACGGTCATATAATGAGGAAGAGATGTGTTTTTGTCTTAAATTTTGTGTTATACATATGTGATTACTCTGATTTGATCAGGATGTGTATATAAACTTTGCAGCGTCTCGGGCACCAGTTACACATGAGTACAGCTTGCCACACATCTTAACAATGAGCATTTCTGTTTCTGTTACAGACTGGAGCATTAGACCAGATTCTGACGAGAGCAGGAAGCTATTTGTCAGCAGTCTTGCCCATTGATGTGGACAACGAGTTATTTGTGTTAACTGCAGGATATGACAAGTTCATCCGCTCCTACAACTTTGGAGTAAGTCTGCTTTTAAACATGGTGTGAAAGAAATGATACCCTGCATAGCATTAAAATGATCAAATGCATATTGTATCAGCTGTAAAACCACACAGTGAGTTGTATTTCGCTCAAGTTTGGCCTGTGAAACCCTCTCTCAGAAGTAGATTAGGAAGTAAAATGGTATATATTTGTTGCCAACACTTCATTTTTTCTGATAAGAAATTAAAGAAAGTTCACAAAAAAAAAAACTCTCTTAAATGGCTCTATGAGGTAAAAGAATCAATTAGAGTCAAGCAAAATGTTTCACTTAAATAAAAAAAAATGCAAAACTTAAATGAAGTATTCTACACCGTTAAACAGACAGGAATCATGTATCATTAGATGCTTATATTTGTTTATTGCTTAAATAGTAGATTGTCAGTCTCAGTGCTTACTTTGTTTGTGGTTGCAGAGACAGAAGGTAGAACAGATGTATTACGGTGCTGGCTACGGTGTGCTCACTTGTATGATAATGTACAACGGCATGGTCAGTGCTCAGTTTACTTACCACTGATACAGTCAACATTGGCTATGTCTCAAAAATGTGTCCATGTAGTTTGATATGATAAATAGTTGAGGGTTCTTCTGGGCCGAGAGGGGGCCTCCGTGACTCCGTGAGCTGTGAGCTCAAGTCCAGCTCATGCTGCCTTTCTTTCTTTCATACCTGGGAAAGTCTTCTAGCCACTTGTGGATGAGCATGGGTTTCTCAAGGGCTCTGCCTCCCTCCACCATAATGCTTGATTTGCGTCTTGATGAAAACCTCAAGTTTAATTTTTGTGTTAATCATGTATGCTCATCAGTTTCAAAATTGTTTTCTATTTTAAGGAAAAACAGGACACTTTTCCAAGAAATCATTCGACTGCTGTTTTATAACAGCTATATACTACCTCGCATTTATTATTGCTTAAGCATTTGGGGGAACTGCTCTAAAGACCTTCTAAATCGAGTTTTCAAACTGCAGAAAACTGCTGCCCGTCTTATGCTGAGTGTGGACAGACAGACCCCAACAACAGTTCTTTTCCAAAAGTTAAAATGGCTTACTGTTTATCAACTTGTAGACTACTGCAAGGTTATCAATGTATACAAATCCCTTAATGACTGTTTCCCAGCATATATGTCAGCTCTGTTCTCAATTTGAATTAAACCCTGCTATGAATTTAAGATCTACTACTGCAGTTAAAGTAAAAACACCTTTCCCAAGAACTGAAACATATGAAAAATCTTTACGTTACTCAGGACCAGTTCTATGGAATGCTATGTAAAGAAATTCAGTGTTCTTCCTCGGCTCAGTGTTTTAAGAACCGATATCTTCAAATGAAAATTCATTTTGAGAATGCCATCATAGCACACATGAGCTCATGTGCAGAAGAGAAAGGGATGGGAAAAGGCCATCACCCACATGTGAACATGTGTATCATGAGGTTCCAACTTCTGGAGGGGATAGGAACGGGTCGGTAATGGTCTGTCCCCCACTAACCTATCTCTTCCATTGGTTGGGGATAGTTATGGTGGCAAAATTCACACTTGCTTGTATTACTATCTCACTGGTTTAAGTACTTTGTGTTGATTTAATTTGCCACTGTATATCTACATATATATTGTTTTCAAAATCTTGTTGCAACTGGTTTACACGATCCAAATTACCATGTTTTCCAATGCATATGTAATGTAACATATTGTTTCAAATTTGTGTGTATCTGAGGGCCTCGGGGTAGATCAGCCCAGTGTTGACTGAGTATACTGATTGTATTTTACCCTTTTGAAATAAAGCCATTATTATTAATGCGTGAAACACAAATCAAACAAACATTGGCCAAGAAAACAGTTGGGTTCCTCTGGACACCATTTGCCCTTTACCATTGAGGGTACTTGTTTGATACCAGCTGTTTGTGGTCCTGTGTCAACTTTTGTGGCTTCCATCATTAAGATAGATGTAATCATTATTAGAGTATTAGGGAGGTCAACATTGCTTGAAATATACCCGAGAAGGGTTAATTCTTTGAATAGAAAGTTTAATGAGAAGAGTAATAACCTACCCATACATGTACTTAATAATGGCGTATTGCTTTTTTACAGTTTGAATTAAGTTTTTGTGACCAACCAGACACAGTATACATTTGTATTATCAAACTTTTTCTCCTGGGGAATAATCAGGATTTAGTAGTGAAATCTTTGTCAATCGAATTAATGCAGAACACTGGGTATTAGATGGCACTAGGAAGGATAACACAATGGTGTGAGGTGTCATGTTAGATGTCTTGTGCATTACAAGAATCGAGGGATATCACTACACTTTATTTGACTGATAGCAGGAAATCGAGGCTAATTGTCTATTGGGTCTGAAAATTGTGTGGACTGTTTGACAGCTGAGCTTACTTAAAACACAATATTGAAAAAAGAGAAACCTTGTGCAGAAGGATATAATCTGAAATTTGTGTGGAAACCAGTGTCTCCTGGAATATATGATGTGTTATTAAACAATCTCTTTAATTGTTGGTTGATAGCTTTTTACCGGGAACCGGGATGGACTGGTTGAAGTTTTGCCTTATAATCCACAAGTGTGCTGCCCCTGTGAGGTGAGTATGTTAGTGTGCTGTCGATGTGAAGTGCGTTTGTTAGTTTGCTGCCCATGTGAGGTCAGTTTTATATTAGTGTGCTGTCCATGGGAGTTGAGGTTTATATTAGCGTGCTCTCCATGCGAGCTTAGTACAGTATGTTAGCGTGCTGTCTATGTGAGGCGAGTTTATTTTAGTGTGCTACCCATGTGAGTTGAGTTTATATTAGTGTGCTGTTTTTGGCAAAAAAACACAAGTCAGATAAATAAATAAATAAATAGAGAGCTGTTTACAGTCTTTTGGTGAAGTAATGGTAAAAAGTGTTGTCATTGTTGGTTTCCATGCCTATCAGACATTCTCTGCTTGAATTAGTACAAATATTTTAAAACTATAACACATTAAACTTGACCAATGTCACATAAATACTGTGCTAAACCTTCGTCAAGAGACAGACCAATGTCACATAAATACTGTGCTAAACCTCCATCAAGAGACAGACCAATGTCACATAAATACTGTGCTAAACCTCCGTCAAGAGACAGACCAATGTCACATAAATACTGTGCTAAACCTCCGCCAGGAGGCAGACCAATGTCACATAAATACTGTGTTAAACCTCCGTCAAGAGACAGACCAATGTCACATAAATGCTGTGTTAAACCTCCGCCAAGAGACAGACCAATGTCACATAAATACTGTGCTAAACCTCCATCAAGAGACGGACCAATGTCACATAAATGCTGTGTTAAACCTCCGCCAAGAGACAGACCAATGTCACATAAATACTGTGCTAAACCTCCGTCGAGAGACAGACCAATGTCACATAAATACTGTGTTAAACCTCCGCCAAGAGACAGACCAATGTCACATAAATACTGTGCTAAACCTCCATCAAGAGACGGACCAATGTCACATAAATGCTGTGTTAAACCTCCGCCAAGAGACGGACCAATGTCACATAAATGCTGTGTTAAACCTCTGTCAAGAGACAGACCAATGTCACATAAATGCTGTGTTAAACCTCCGCCAAGAGACAGACCAATGTCACATAAATACTGTGCTAAACCTCCATCAAGAGACGGACCAATGTCACATAAATGCTGTGTTAAACCTCCGCCAAGAGACGGACCAATGTCACATAAATACTGTGTTAAACCTCTGTCAAGAGACAGACCAATGTCACATAAATACTGTGCTAAACCTCCGTCACATAACCAATGTCACATAAATACTGTGCTAAACCTCCATCAAGAGACGGACCAATGTCACATAAATGCTGTGTTAAACCTCCGCCAAGAGACAGACCAATGTCACATAAATACTGTGTTAAACCTCCGTCAAGAGACATGTATATTGCATGTATATACATGTGTATTTTGTCAAATCATGGAAATTTTGATGTATCCCCTCTAATAGTGCTTCCACTTTACTTTATATCTTGTCACTTTTACAGGCTGAGAAGTGTAAGTTTGTGTTTGGACTGTTTGAGCACAAGTTCTACCACATGAGAGTAGATCACCATTTAGTGTCCTGCTCATGGAAGTCTTGTGGCCAGTTACTATCCACAGCAGATGAGAAAGCAGTAAGTGGGTTGATAAATTAATGTGAAGGTGGAGATATTTGATTAAATCATTTGATATTCCTGCTGTGGCTCTGTTTTATTCATTTATATATGGAAACAAAATATGTAAAACACAGGCTTTGCCAAACACTGTGATTCACCACAGGTTTCATGAGGGTTCCTCCAAGGAACAAGAAGCATTAGTATATCAAGGGGCATAATTCCATTTCCTAGTGTAAAATCTTGTGGTTCATATCATATATAGGTTAATAGGAAGGTTTCAAATTGAATTCTGTGTAAGTTATACAAAACCTGTATTGAAGAGAGTGCAAAATTTACAGTTATATCTGTTAAACTCAATATTGTTAATATCTTTCGTCAGTTGTTAAGCTGGTGTGTGTGATTGACCTATTTAAACTGAAGCTGTTTCACCTCTGATCTCCGGTACCTTAACTTCTTTCTCTGTCAGGTTCATGTTTGTGTTGTAGATTGATGATCACATGACCAGACATCTTCTGAAGTCCTGAGGGGTAGACACAGTACAGGCGTACATAGCGGGGAGTAACTCTCCAAGGGCTGTGTGCCAGTGTGCTGTTTTCTTCCTGTTTTTCACACCAAGAATATTTTGACATTCTTGCTGTTATTTTTTTAAAACAAAGCACTGCAGCAACGCAAGAGAGCAGTTTTGTGTTGTCAAATAGAGAGTATAACATGGGGTAAGATTATACCCCCTGATGCTCCAGACCAGCAGACACACAGTGTATTAAGAGGGTACTGTGACCACACATCTAAGCCAGCTGGAATGACCAGGCGACATGTGTATGCATCTGCTGGTCTAAACTTGTGATACTAATGAAAACATGAGGCAGAAATTCTCTGTATTCAGGATATATTTAGCATAATCTGCCTGTATAATGAACATGTATGGAATTATTAAATAAGCGGTACATGGACTAGTTTGATAGGGCTTCGAGACGACAGCACTGTTTGGCCTCCTAAAGCCTAGTAATCTCTGGATGAGGCACCCATGGATTTTCTTTGCACAGGTTTATAAGGTGATCCTAAGCACTCGAGTGTTATTTATTTCATTTTTTGTATGAAAATAAACGCCATGTTTATTGGTGGTGCTTGATTTGAAATTTGATTTCATTAACAAGCGCAAGTTGTGTATGAAGTCATGAAAAATAAATATTCTTGTTTATATACTCTATGGATTTGATCTTTGAATTACTGATTATTTATTGTAATATTTTTCTAGTTCGCTTGCTGAACCAGTCAATTTTCTACATCTGCTGCAATAAGGTTTGAATGCAAGTTCTACTAATTCACAGCATTTTGCCAGGGGTGAGGAGTGCAGTTCTGTGGCACCCTTTAGGCTTTGCAGTTCATTAATCACTTTTTATTTACTGATATTACTGGGCAGATCAAAGCAAACTAATTTCATTGACCAATTGGTCACAGGTTCAAATCTAGGTACAGTTCATTCCACTCCATCTTTACATGTATGACAGGTAGTCACTTCACGCACCGGCTGAATCTCCCATGTTCTGCTCAGTTTGCTCCACCCATAAACCTGCCCACCATCATACTCATCAAAAGCAGTCAAGTATAAAGTTCAAAACCAACTAAAAAAAACATAATAGTACCATAGGGGAGAAAAGCTATGTTCTGAATGATTTAAACTCTAATACTTTGTCTATGTACCATGTTTGTTTTTTTGTGGGAAAAGGAACATATAAAGTACACCCCAATGAAGGCTAATGTTTGCACTATTCTAACACAGTACATACAAGAGTTTCTGTCTAACCTGACGCTTGTGGTTATCTTCATTTTAAGAGATTTAACACCACACTTTTATACCCTCTGCAGGGAGACCTGGTGATGTCACTGTACACTTCACACCAGTAAATTAATTTGATAGGTGTTTTTATGCTGTCGCTGTAGAATTTTCCACTTTTATGAGGGCAGTGGGAGGATGAAAATGAGCGTGCCCAAAGTGAAGCACCGACCATGGACAAGTATTTGAGACAAGTCTCAGCTTAAAGTCACTCTTGAAACAGTGAGAGAAGAATTCAAACACACAACCTCATTGGGTATGGAAATCTGAACCATGTATGCTAGCAAGGTCCCCTCAGTTTCCAAGAATTTGCAATGATCTAGAAAAGTTGCGTGACATGTACATTAGCAATGTGGTCTATAGTACATATCTTACAATATACAAATTTGACTACATTTTTTAAAAAAATCTAAAAAGAATAGTAAGGTAATTTCAGATAGCGTTTAAAAATTCTTCTACTGATGCTTACCACATTTATATACTTTCTTCATTTTAACTGAAATGATATATAAATCCAAGAATTGTCATTTAACACATTTTTATTTCAAAACAATTCATTCTGCATAGTTTTTGTTCAATTAGAGATCACTGTACAGAGTCCTACGTCACAATGCTACAGAACATGTATCACTCATCTCAAAATATAATCTGTAGGAGACCCTGACCCCAGTTTCAGGAAGCTGTCAGTAGTCAAGACTTATTAGTATTTTGTGGAATTCTTCCTGAAGCTATACCCTAGTTTTAAGTTTTATATGAAAGTCAAGGAAAATGAAGGTAAGTTTTAGCGCAACAAACTCTTTTGAAGTTAAGGCTAAGTCTGACGGCTTCATGATCCTGGGGCCTAAGGTCATTACCCCCAACAGTGCTAAGTCTGATGGCTTCATGATCTTGGGGCCTAAGGTCATTATCCAAACGGTGCCAAGTCTGACGGATTCATGATCTTGGGGCCTAAGGTCATTACCCAAAACGGTGCCAAGTCTGACGGCTTCATCATCGTGGGACCTAAGGTCATTACCCAAACCGTGCTAAGTCTGACAGCTTCATCATCATGGGGCCTAAGGTCATTACCCAAACGATGCGAAGTCTGACGGCTTCATGATCCTGGGGCTAGGTCATCACACTAACAGTGCTATTAACAACATACGTTAACACAGGTCTTAGTGAAAGTGTTCACCAAACTAAGCAACGCTAACACATAGTGTGCGCTGATTATCATGGCATATGGATGATACACAAATGTTCAACATACAGGTAAATTGCTCAAAGGAGGGGAAATTAATAATTACGAAATTTTGTATTTGTTAATGGTACAGTTTGGCATGGCAAACAGTATTCATGCCAACACACTGCAACGGATTAAAAGTCAGTGAGGATTCTGTGATCTCTTGTTCATAACAATTAAAGCATGCATATATTCAAATGCAAATTAATGACATTTACAGTAAAGATATGTCAAACACTCTCTTTTGTAACAAAGACAAAATACATAAAACAGTCGTTAGCCCTGAACTGGCCTCTAAGTAGGAGTGGATTTACAGTCCTGACAAACACGTTTAGGGTAAACATGTGCTTACATGTACTGACTAAGAATTTCATTTAAATGCTTTAAAGTTCATGATTGGAATACTGCAAAACATAAATAAAACAAAGAGCTATGAAAGGAAATAAAATCCATGACCGCATTACCCCATCATAATGGTCAGGACAAATCGGCCAATCTAACACACAAGTAAATGCACAAGTCAAACAATCCATTTTCACACAATATTATAGCACTTTTGTTTAAATATCATCAACATTCATATTGGACTGCAAAACCCTATCCTTCTGAAGTTGAACCTTAAGTTAAGAGTACTACTAGTATTAGTGTTAATAACTTAAGTTACAATCATCTAAATGTAAATAAACAAATACCTGTTTAAAACTCGAGCAAGTTGCTGGCTGGTGGAAAAGCTACCCTATTTCTTCTAAAATTTGGGACACCTGGTCTGCTTTATTTAGTAAATATATATGCAATTCTAGCAGGAATATTTTGTTTCTTTTTTCTCACATGGTTAGACCATCTAATATACAACATACTCATATCTTTACTTTTCCAAAAGGCTGGTAAAGAAATTTACTATTTTACTTTCAACACTACTAATATGTGTCCCAAATTTTAGAAGAATTAGGGTACTTCCTGTACTTAAATACTTTCAGGTTATGACAAGACTTACCTGCACAGATACACAGGGTTTACTTATTTATTTGATTCTTAATGAAGAATACTGACAATTTTTCAGTTAACGTACACGATGGCAGTCAGTGATTTGTGTGGAGGAAAATGGAGTGCCTAGGGGACCAATTTTCTCACCTGTGATGTAGGGACATGCACACCAACCTGTTGGAAGACAAGCAGTCTTCAACAAACAGCAACACAAGCACTGCTGACCACTTACTGACACCATGGCTTTACAAGCAGTGATAGCGAGAGAGACTAAATATTCCCAATCCAAGGCCAGATTTGAACCCACACCTTGCATGGTCTAGTGACTGAATAGCAAGAACCTTTTTACCTCAAGACCATGGCCCGCCCCCTACATGTAGCTATATGCTTTTTAGCAATCAGATGCTACATGTAACATTCACACATAATAATAAATGATGATATATCCCTCTTTTAAAGCAGTGTTTTACACTAACATTCCTCAGTGAATAATATCAGCACTATGATTTGTTCTGAAGATCACATCCACCATGGAGTTTAAGTTTAACCTGGAACACAAGCCTCAACACACATGCTCCACATGGCATAAAGAGAGGCAAGCCATTCAAAATGAAATCAGTGCTGTATGGGTCCCTTGCCATCTTCTTGACTTTCCTTACAAAGCATGAAGCACAATTTCAATGACAATTTTTATTAACGCTGGGATCTACCTTGGAATTGGGAGAGCTTTGTAAGGCTGGTCCCAGTAAGCTGACATGAGCTTAGCACTATGTGAACAACAGCTACCAGACTGAAGACATTTAAGTACATTGTGGTACACCTATTATTACTTGGCACAGATTCATTAATATTCTATTCTTACATCATAAAACATTATCACAAGTATAAAACTACCGGGTGTATGTAAGGTCCTCACATCAGCAGATTTGTGATTATAGTTTGAAGCTGACACTGATAGTTGGTCCCTTTGTTCCTGGTCATCTAGCTACTTCGTGATTTAAAGAATGCAAATATCAGCCTTGGGATTTAATTCCTTGCTGAATACATATATCCTTGATATTTGATTGCCTTAACTTCCGTAATAGAAATTTACTTGAAGGAACTGAAGGACAGCTTCGCTGTTTTGATAACATCCAACAAAAAAAAAAAAAAAAAACAGTTACAAGCTACGAGTGACATTCATATGAAAATACGTCGAGCAAGATTAAAATTACAGCCATGTAATTTGTGAACAGCTCCAAAAGGACTGTTCTTTGGTAGATGGAAGATGGTAACAATGGCATAGTGTTAACCTTAAATAAAGGCTTGACATGCTTTAATTACTGCATTATTTAATTGCTCAGTATTGAATATTTGCTTAAATAACCGTCACTGATTATGGCCATATATTGAGCATCATTAAACAGTATTGAGAAATTTCCGCAATAAATTCTTCACATGGAAGACCTGCTCTCTTCTCATGCTGATCAGCTTATATTCGAGTGACATTTGGGTTGTATAGCCTGCCAGGATATGCAGCATTATGGTACAGGTGAAACAGTTATGTGACAGGATTGGACATTGTCGTATCTGCCAGGATATACAGCATTATGGGACAGGTGAAACAGTCATTTGACAGGATTGGACATTGTCGTATCTGTCAGGATATGCAGCATTATGGGACAGGTGAAACAGTCATTTGACAGGATTGGACATTTGTAAGGAATGTATCAGCACAGGTGGTTTAACACAAACAACCTTTTTTTCATGATCACTGTTCTTGACTAAAATTGTCTACCTATACTACACTTCACGTATTACCTCTGTCAAGGAAAACTGGTACTACCTTAGTATACTGTGTATCTGACCCACAAAGATGTGTAGAGATGAGAAAGAAAGTAAGAACATGAACATGTGTCAAAGTGTAAAGACCACATGAGAGAAAGATAAGAAGAACATGGAGATGTGACAAAGTGTAAAGACCACATGAGAGAAAGACAAGAACATGGAGATGTGACAAAGTGTAAAGACCACATGGGAGAAAGATAAGAAGAACATGAAGATGTGACAAAGTGTAAAGACCACATGAGAGAAAGATAAGAAAAACATGAAGATGTGACAAAGTGTAAAGACCACATGAGAGAAAGATAAGAAGAACATAAAGATGTGACACAGTGTGCAGATAACATGAGATAAGAGAAAGATAAGAACATGAAGTGACTACACAAACACACTGTAGGACGAGACAGAATGTTAGAACTTGAAGATGTGACATCTATATGTGATATAGATAGAACCAGAGAAGAAGTGGTGCAATGCTGGTCACTTGTGGTATGCAACATATGAGTACAGGTCACATCACCAACTAAGGGTGAGGTGTTAACAAAACGGGACAAACCCCGTCACACAGTGCCTGTGACAAACAGGACGTGCCCATGAAGACCTCTAACACAGGTACCCATGGTAACAACATATCACAATTATCTGTGACAACAAGCAAAAAACTGAGATTTCTCATCACAGAATGTGACCAACAACATAATCAAGAAAAAAACCAACACATGAAGTGAAAGCTTTAGTTCTAAAAAAAAACCCGAAAAAACCCGAAACAATGTCAGTTTCAACTCATCCATCTAAGAACCCGAGCAGCTAAATGAAGTATTATCCATTTATCTCGTGGTCTGAGCAGGGAGATGAAGATTCCTTGTTCATCTATGAATTTGAACAATAACTCCAGTATTTTCGTTCATCTAGAGGTTTGAGCAGAAAGAATTTGATGATATATTTAGTCGTCTTGAGCAGGCTGCAATATTCTTCATTCATATAGAAGTTTGTACAGGAACTTAAGTATTCTGTTTATCTTGAATCTAAGAAAAAATCCATTATTCAAAAAGTTATTCCTCATTTTCCTGGAAATCTGAGCAAGGACTTTCTTAAGTATTCTTCATTTGTCTAGAAATCTGAGCAAGCACTTTCTTAAGTATTCTTCATTTGTCTAGAAATCTGGGGCAAGTACTTTCTAAATTATTCTTCATTTATCTAGATACTTGAAAAATTCTTCATTTATGTATAAATCTAAACACAGACTTAACTATGCTAATTGAAATTCTTCCTGAAACTGAGCCCAGGATTTACAGTTCAGGTTACAAAAAGCATCTGTCACAGTGTTACAGTCATCAATGATGAATCCCTATTCTCCTGGTGCTGTTGTTTGGTTTGTTGATACTACTTTGTCTCTAATCCATGATTTACATCTATAGACAGCAACAAGAGTATGAAAAGACTGAACTGAGTGAGTTGCTTGTCTAGTTGAATGCCACTTGAGCAGTATGTCTACATTTTCCACTTGTTCGTATGGACAAATCTGATGTTGGTACATGCAGGTACATGTTGATATATGTTGGTACATTCTGGGACATGCTGGTACATGAAGACTGGGATTACCAGGACCGAACTGCTGTGACTGGGGTCTATGTACTTTCCCTTTCCCTTTCACTTTCTCACAAAGGCAGATGTCCAACGTAGCACTCTGAGGTTATTTTGGAGAACTCTCTATTGTCACATCACATCATTAAAACAATCCAAACAAAGGGCTAGCATATGCCATTGGTTTCACATTCGGGTGTGGCTGGAAAGGAAAACATGACAAGATGTTAATATCTGGGGCTATTCTCCAAACATATCCACTTTATTTAACCATAATATAGCTTAACTATAATAACACCATACTCACACAGGATGGCAGTCAGTTCTATAGGCAGTTCTAACTGGAGGGACATGGGTAATACACTGACCTTTGGCAAGGTATTGACAAACTTTTCCACAGGTGACATGTGCAGACTTGCAAGCCATGTTGGTGGAAGAGAAGTGGTCTTCAAACAATATAAGACTGTGTAACCAGCACACTATCACCTTAAACATTTTGTGTAACCAAGGCCATTAAAGTCACAACAAAGAAACGTGCCAGGACAAATTTCACAGATTGAACCCACACATCAACTTTGCTGCTGTTTTGGGTTAAAAACAGGTAAAATGACAAATACTACTGAACTTAACTAAAATTGCAACATTCTTTATCTGCATATTTGACACAGTGCAAAAGATCCCCTAAACTCTATATTCCAGTATGTTCACACATTTTTTATTTAGTACTGTATCTTTTTATTTACATATTAATATTTATATTTCTGTTCCTCTCAAGATTAGGACAGGAGAGAAGATTCCCCCGCTGGTACTGAGTGACTACTCACCACAGCTTCATATGAGGTAAATTTTGGAGAGAGATCATCGCCTTTCAGATTGATAAATGCACCCTTGTTTCCCATAGTATCACTGTAACAGGGCAGAAAATTACAATGACTCAACAAGTTCAATTGGAAAACCAGTCAAGAGCAGAATTCATGCCACAAAGTCACAACAGGGTAACAACAAATACATGTACAGAGTAAATGACCCCAAATTTCAACTATGACAAAGTTGTGGCTGAATTCTTACAGTTATCACTGATCTTAGAAAGGTGATTTGAGGTTTCTTTGAAGGCATGATAATATCCTATTGGAAAAATGTAGGATTTAGCACCAGAAGTAACACTGTATCACTTTTATTTGCCTCTCAAAATGCACATTTCCGCAAGAAATCTGAGGTCGTACAACGATACCTATGAATGTTCTAGACAAAAACCACACAGAAGGTACTTTACTAAACTTCCCTAAAAAGTACATTTTTCAGGATGAAAAATTCCAGATACAAGCACCCTGTTACTGCATACTGCACAAGAAACTACAAATAAATGTACTACAAGATAAGCTATTATTTTCAAGAACTGAATTTTCTAATTTGAAAATTGACCCTGCGTCAGGGTTGATTAGTACTCTTCATCTAAAAATGAAGGGCATTTGAATGGTTAGTTTAATTTTACGATGCCTCAAGCTGCACAGAGGCAGTGATATACTGTATGTATCAATATAAATAGAGTATGTTATTATACATAGGCTAAATCCCATGACACAGTACATTAACCAGAGATTTTATCCTTATGTCCACCTATTCCTACTGTACAAGAGGTGTTCCTCGTCTTGCATGACTTACCAGTAATTTGGAGCAGAGAAAACGGTCACACACTTCCTGTCATGACTGATCTCGTAGCCATCATTTTTAACCTCATGGCTGCGTATTATGTAATCCAGTTTATTTCTCTGCAGGAATGCCTTGGTAACATCTGGTCCAAACTGAACACCTACCCCTCTCTTACTGGGTGATCTGCCACACTGAAACTGAGGGTCTGACCACAGCAACTCACACATGGGCCCTGAAAACAGATCACACACTCAACCATCATACTGCAATAAACATGTACATGACAATACTTACACATAGACAACTCCATACTTACTCCATCAAACATCACACACAATATTTGGTGCTACATGTATTCTCCTGAGTAAATAATTTTCCTAAAAACTTTGCTACATCTCAGCACACATGAATAAGGAATGTGCAGTGAGTTAACTCATATGTATGACACTGGGAGCTATGGGCAGAATCAGTGTTTTTGTCTATGGTACACATTTACTCTATCGGAAAGCCTTTAAAAAAAAACAGGAAAATCATAAAAGAACATCATGATCAGACAAAATAAAAGGCAGATTGTTAATGTTATTTTTATTCCATTTTTGAATGTTGGTTCACCCATGAAACACAAAATAAAAGAGGTGTTACCTTAATAAGGTTGCACTAATCCTGACTGGCACAACACATATATCACACCCACACATTTATCCTTAGTTGTGAATCCAAAATGAAATAGATACACATTTTGTCTGAGAATATGTGAAGTTGCTGGTCAACAAATAAAATTATTGTTGTTTAACACTATACTCAATAATTGTCCAGGGGCCTCTGTGGCTCAGTCAGTTAGCACGGCAGCGCAGGGTAATGACCCAAGAGTTTTCCACCAATGCAATCGCTGTGATTTCAAGTTAAGCTCATGCAGGCTTCCTCTCCGGCCATATGTGGGAAGGTCTGCCAGCAACCTGTGGATGGTTGTTTCCCCGGGGCTATGTTCGGTTTCCACCCACCCACCACAATGCTGGCCGCTGTTGCATAAGTGAAATATTCTTGAGTACGGCGTAACACACCAATCAAATAAATAATAATTGTCCATTAATATGATGATGGTAAGGTTTATCAGGAGAAGGTACCAGAGTGCCCGTAATTAACCCTCGACCTTTGGCAAGTCACTGATAGACTTTCCAAAGTGTCATGTACAAACAAATGGTTAAGCTGTGAACACACGAGTGCCATCAACCGTAAATTGTCACCAGGAACTTTGCTGAACAATGAGAGTGGGAAAATTCATGACTAGGCTGTGGTTGAAATCTTGTATGCTGGGTGCTGGGAGTCCTGCACCTGTCCACTGAGAGGTGTCACGTTCTCAGATAAAATTTTGTGTCCCTTTTGTAAAGCCTTTCATACCACTGTTAAGTCCTACAGTACATTCGTAAACACGCTGTCCAGTCTGAGAAGTCTTCGATCTTATCGTAAAGTTGGCAAAGCCTTTGGTACATCTGTAACCATTTGAAAAGTCTTCAACATGTGATGTGCTATTCAACATTTATATTAAGCTCACCTGAGTCTGGTGGTTGTTTGTTTCTTTCTATTTTCCTAATGTCATCTAATGTAACCGTGTCTTCTGAAAACAACCCACCATGCATTACCTGTAAACAACAACACCACAATAGTTACTACAGACTATTGTATGAGAAGTAATTGTAGGAGGAAATAGCCTATTAACAAAGTTGACAACCCACGGTAACTGACAGGACTAAGTACATGTACAGTAGAAGCACATTATACCTGACAAGCAAACTGACATCAGAAGAACCACTGAATCTTCCATCATTGGTGGTGAACTACTGTAGTGCTGGCAACAGTTGTTAAGCACAATAGTATTCATGTATTGGAGACCAGCTAGCCTATTCCATGTATGATGAAGCTCTGTAAAACCACCTTATCTGGATGCACTTTGTCATCCTGATTTGGTGCACGCGAATGGTCACATGGAAAATGGGTGCCCTTTGTCCAACTGATTTGGAACAGGCGACTGGTCACATGGAAACTGGGTGCACTTTGTCCTACTGATTTGGTGCACGCGCCTGGTCAAATGGAAACTGGGTGCACTTTGTCCTACTGATTTGGTGCATGTGACTGGTCAAATGGAAACTGGGTGCACTTTGTCCAACTGATTTGGTGCACACGAGTGGTCACATGGAAAATGGGTGCCCTTTGTCCAACCGATTTGGAACAGGCGACTGGTCACATGGAAACTGGGTGCACCTTGTCCTACTGATTTGGTGCACACGCCTGGTCAAATGGAAAATGGGTGCACTCTGTCGTACTGATCTGGTGCATGCGACTGGTCAAATGGAAACTGGGTACACTTTGTCCTACTGATCCGGTGCATGTGACTGGTCAAATGGAAATTGGGTGCACTCTGTCGTACTGATCTGGTGCATGCGACTGGTCAAATGGAAACTGGGTACACTTTGTCCTACTGATTTGGTGCATGCGACTGGTCAAATGGAAACTGGGTACACTTTGTCCTACTGATTTGGTGCATGCGCCTGGTCAAATGGTAACTGGGTGCACTTTGTCCTATAGATTTGGCGCATGCGACTGGTCAAGTGGAAACTGGGTGCAAATTGTCCTACTGATTTGGTGCATGTGACTGGTCAAAAGGAAACTGGGTGCACTTTGTCCTACTGATTTGGTGCATGCGACTGGTCAAATACAAATTGGGTGCACTTTGTCCTACTGATTTGGTGCATGCGACTGGTAAAATGGAAACTGGGTGCACTTTGTCCTACTGATTTGGTGCATGCGACTGGTCAAATGGAAACTGGGTGCACTTTGTCCTACTGATTTGGTGCATGCGACTGGTCAAATGGAAACTGGGTGCACTTTGTCCTACTGATTTGGTGCATGCGACTGGTCAAAAGGAAACTGGGTGCACTTTGTCCTACTGATTTGGTGCACGCGAGTCATCACATGGAAACTGGGTGCCCTTTGTCCTTCTGATTTGGTGCACGCGACCGATCAAATGGAAACTGGGAGCCCTTTGTCCTACTGATTTGGTGCATGTGACTGGTCAAGTGGAAACTGGGTGTACTTTGTCCTACTGGTTTGGTGCACACGAGTGGTCACATGGAAACTGGGTGCACTTTGTCCTGATTTGGTGCGTGCGACTGGTCACATGGAAACTGGGTGCACCTTGTCCTACTGATTTGGTGCACACGCCTGGTCAAATGGAAAATGGGTGCACTCTGTCGTACTGATCTGGTGCATGCGACTGGTCAAATGGAAACTGGGTACACTTTGTCCTACTGATCCGGTGCATGTGACTGGTCAAATGGAAATTGGGTGCACTCTGTCGTACTGATCTGGTGCATGCGACTGGTCAAATGGAAACTGGGTACACTTTGTCCTACTGATTTGGTGCATGCGACTGGTCAAATGGAAACTGGGTACACTTTGTCCTACTGATTTGGTGCATGCGCCTGGTCAAATGGTAACTGGGTGCACTTTGTCCTATAGATTTGGCGCATGCGACTGGTCAAGTGGAAACTGGGTGCAAATTGTCCTACTGATTTGGTGCATGTGACTGGTCAAAAGGAAACTGGGTGCACTTTGTCCTACTGATTTGGTGCATGCGACTGGTCAAATACAAATTGGGTGCACTTTGTCCTACTGATTTGGTGCATGCGACTGGTAAAATGGAAACTGGGTGCACTTTGTCCTACTGATTTGGTGCATGCGACTGGTCAAATGGAAACTGGGTGCACTTTGTCCTACTGATTTGGTGCATGCGACTGGTCAAATGGAAACTGGGTGCACTTTGTCCTACTGATTTGGTGCATGCGACTGGTCAAAAGGAAACTGGGTGCACTTTGTCCTACTGATTTGGTGCACGCGAGTCATCACATGGAAACTGGGTGCCCTTTGTCCTTCTGATTTGGTGCACGCGACCGATCAAATGGAAACTGGGAGCCCTTTGTCCTACTGATTTGGTGCATGTGACTGGTCAAGTGGAAACTGGGTGTACTTTGTCCTACTGGTTTGGTGCACACGAGTGGTCACATGGAAACTGGGTGCACTTTGTCCTGATTTGGTGCGTGCGACTGGTCAAATGGAAACTGGGGGCCCTTTGTCCTTCTAATTTGGTGCATGTGACTGGTCAAATGGAAACTGGGTGCAAATTGTCCTCCAGATTTGATGCATGCGACTGGTCAAATGGAAACTGGGTGCACTTTGTCCTACTGATTTGGTGCATGCTACTGGTAAAATGGAAACTGGGTGCACTTTGTCCTACTGATTTGGTGCATGCAACTGGTCAAATGGAAACTGGGTGAACTTTGTCCTACTGATTTGGTGCATGCGACTGGTTAAATGGAAACTGGGTGCACTTTGTCCTACTGATCCGGTGCATGCGACTGGTCAAAAGGAAACTGGGTGCACTTTGTCCTACTGATCCGGTGCATGTGACTGGTCAAATGGAAATTGGGTGCACTCTGTCGTACTGATCTGGTGCATGCGACTGGTCAAATGGAAACTGGGTACACTTTGTCCTACTGATTTGGTGCATGCGACTGGTCAAATGGAAACTGGGTACACTTTGTCCTACTGATTTGGTGCATGTGACTGGTCAAGTGGAAACTGGGTACACTTTGTCCTACTGATTTGGTGCATGCAACTGGTCAAAAGGAAACTGGGTGCACTTTGTCCTACTGATTTGGTGCACGCGACTGGTCAAATGGAAACTAGGTGCGCTTTATACAAGTTTACATATGACCAAAATTTTATGAGAATTTATACATTTCGCTTTTGCTGATTTTTGCATGTTTTTACAACATAACAGATCTCGTGATCAGAACGCTCAAAACCTTGACCAAAACGCAACCCTACTTCTCTAAAACAGAATTCACATTCAAAGGTTGAACATAAAATGACATGGAGTACTTACTAAAACTTTCTTATTTATACAATGTGCCAATGGTAGCCAGTTGAACACTTCCGTGAATAAATCTGCCATCTGCTGGGAATATGTGGGTTAAATGTCAAGGTCATCAAGAACTTTAAATTGATAGCTAAGCATGTAAAAAATAAGAAATATAACAAAGAGAAAAACAGTTTTATATTACAGTAATTCTTCAACAACCTTTCGCAAATTTGCAAGATGTTTATGCAAGCACATTTTGAAGGCATTATTCTGTGTATACACATAAAATTATACCTCTCTTTAAGCTGTGACACTGACCAATGCAACTGATGGAGTCTCCAAAATCAAATTCAACATATGCATAAATTCCACTAAAAGTTGCTCTTACCCATGTCAAAAGGTTGAGGACTTATTATATTATGTAAGTGCTGAGCTTCTACGTGAAACCGCCTATTGCGTTGCTGTTACATTAACACAGCAGCTCAGCTTCTACGTGAAGCTGCCTGTTGCGTTGCTGTTACATTAACACAGCAGATCAGCTTCTATGTGAAGCTGCCTGTTGTGTTGCTTTTACTTTAACACAGCAGCTCAGCTTCTACGTGAAGCTGCCTGTTGCGTTGCTGTTACACTAACACAGCAACTCAGGTTCTACGTGAAGCTGCCTGTTGCATTGCTGTTTACATTAACACAGCAGCTCAGCTTCTACGTGAAGCTGCCTGTTGTGTTGCTGTTTACATTAACACAGCAACCCAGCTTCTACGTGAAGTTGCCTGCTGCATTGCTGTTACTTTAACACAGCAACTGAGCTTCTATGTGAAGCTGCCTGTTGCATTGCTGTTTACATTAACACAGCTGCTCAGCTTTTACGTGAAGCTGCCTGTTGCATTGCTGTTACATTACACAACAGCTCAGCTTCTACGTGAAACTACCTGTTGCGTTGCTGTTACATTAACACAAGAGCTCAGCTTTTACATGAAACTGCCTGTTGTGTTGCTGTTTACATTAACACAACAGCTGAGCTTCTACATAAAACTGTCTGTTGACATTAATCACACAAGATCTGTAATATTCCACATATACCGAAAATGAGACTTTCTGAGTGACATGGTCCGTTTGGCTGAGAAACACCAATGGTTTGTTATTTGCCTTCAACACAAGAGTCTAAGACAGTTCAATTAATTATGGTTAAAGTTTACCACACATGCAAAAGGATATTTGCTCTTAACCTCTCCTTCAAAACCGTACATCTGGTTCATTGTCACACTTTCATGGTTTCCTGTAATTAACAGAAAAGTTTGGGTCACATGGCTTTTATGTGATATGTGATGTGACAAAGCATACAGCGTATTAACTTTTACCCACCTGACCATATACGGATCCACACAAGTAATATAACTGTATGAGAGAATATTTGTGATGTTGACCCCATAATCTGTCTTACAGTTTCAGCTGTACTGAAATATGAAAGATTTGAAGACAAGGCTCAGTAAATTCTACATTACAAATGCTACTGAGCGATCTCCTGTAGCACTGAAAGCATGAGGAGGAGATGAGTTTTTTCGTTATTTCCAAGAAAACACCATACAAGATCAGAAACTCACAAAAATGCTGCAGAGTATGTTTACATACCTCTAGCCATAAAGAAATGGTCTGGATAGAGCAGCTTGAAACCTAGCAGGGTGAAGATACACTCCACTGAGAAAGAGCCTCGGTCCACAAAGTCACCGTTAAACAGCTGGGTGGGTTGTCAAGGAGGATATACACTTACATATACAATTGTGTAATTCAGGTGAACAAAAAACACACGCACACACAACACACACAATGTATTAACTGCAGGCCTCGACATAAGAAGCGATCGAACCGGCTGATCGCCTGTCGGTCTCCTAAATGTACATTCAGGGGAACAAATTTTCGATCACCACATAAACTCCAGGGGAATGATAATTTCCGTGTTGGCAAGTAGGTTACAAATAGCTAAATTTATTTTACTTACAGGAAAATCTGCACAAACTTTATGCCGGTTTAAAAAGAAAAAGAACTGACCACCTATGTCGGTAAAATGAAAATGGCTGCTTGCATCGGTAAGCGTAGACTCCTTATATTTAATGTGACCTATGATTGGCTCAGTGAAAATTGCGTGACCAATGAAATGTTTCGTTTAATAATCCCAAATACATGTTCGCATCTCTGAGGGGTTTGTGGACGTACATGGTTTGAAAAATGACTTAGAAACAGAATATTGACTGTAATTTAATGATTAATATTTTAATTAAGGCTATTACCATGTTAAAATTGATCAATATCAATTATATTGAGAATATTATTAAAATCAATACATACCTATGACAATTCTCTGTATTAGTTTTCTTTCAAACACGATCAAACCTGATTCTTAAAATGAAGAAAACATATAGCTTGTATACTGGGGCCAATTCTCTTCACACGGCCTTTCTGTAATCAGTTTGTGAAGCTAACATATGGGTTTGGGGTTCCCATACACCTTTCTAGAGAGTACGGTCCCCCTGATTACAGAAAAGTCGGCAAAAAGAACGCACAAGATTGAACGAACTGTGTAGGCTTAAGGTGATCAATCGAGGCGATCGACTGATGGGGAAGGGGTGACCAGAACTTAGATGTTCTGACTGAAAATCCAGGAGAACGATTTACCGATCCCCTCGTTCATCCTTAAGGCGAGGTGTTAATTGCAAAGATTCACCACAAGAATGCAGTAATACAAATGTATAAAGCCCTGGCTAATACTGTATTATACAAAAACTTGCTCACACAATAACTTCACCATGAAAGTTACTGGACTGTTCGTCTATCTGTCAGAAGCTAGATAGAAAAAGTTATTCACAAATTCTGATAAAATTGTCTTCACAAGAGAACCTTGGTCTAAGGGCCAATCCGTTAAATTTTGGTTGTTGGCCAAATGTGGATTCAGGAATTTTTTTTTCAGGATATTACAAAATGTAGAGTATTTTACCTTTGTTTGTGCGGGAATTTAAACATTTAGATGTGACAAAGGTTTGCTCTTTAGAGAGCCTTCTAGCTTTCATTTCAAGGATACATAAGGGTTTACTTTAGATGGAAAGCCATTCAGTTCAAATATATTCATTAAATCATAAAACTGTCCATGGATATCACCACACACTGTGAACTTCTCATTCTGAAATAGAAATAATACATCATAACACCATCCATGAATATACGCACACACTGTGAGCTTTTCATTCTGAAACAGAAATAATACATCTTAACACTGTCCATGGATATCACCACACACTGTGAGCTTCTCATTCTGAAACGGAAATAATACATCTTAACACTGTCCATGGATATCACCACACACTGTGAGATTCTCATTCTGAAACAGAAATAATACATCTCGACACTGTCCATGGATATCACCACACACTGTGAGCTTCTCATTCTGAAACAGAAATAATACATCGTAACACTGTCCATGGATATCACCACACACTGTGAGCTTTTCATTCTGAAACAGAAATAATACATCGTGACACTGTCCATGGATATCACCACACACTGTGAGCTTTTCATTTTGAAGCAGAAATAATACATCTTAACACTGTCCATGGATATCACCACACACTGTGAATTTCTCATTTTGAAACAGAAATAAAGCAATATCGTACTTCTTGTAACTCAAAGACATGATGATACATGATAGAACTGTTCATGGATTTCAGCACACAGTATGAGCCTCTCATCCCGAAACAGAAATAATTGGCCACAAAGCAAATATGTGAGTGATTTCTTGCATTAACAAAGCATATGTCAAAAGGCAAAAGTTATCATCGGGTCTTTGAACAAAAACAGAATCAAGTGTATACTGACTGATGTCAGATACTAGCAAAACTTACCCCAGGGATTGTTATATCAACAAGAGAAGGCTGAGATGAAAAGATTTCTTTGGCCTGGAGTAAAATCTGAAAACAGACACATTTTATATAATATACAAATAGAATTACATGCGGATACTAAAAAGATTTATTTATTTATTTGATTGGTGTTTTCGCCGTACTCAAGAATATTTCACTTATACGACGGCGGTCAGCATTATGATGGGTGGAAACCGGGCAGAGCCTGGGGGAAACCCACGACCATCCGCAGGTTGCTGACAGACCTTCCCACGTACGGCCAGAGAAGATACTAAAAAGAAAATTCTAGAAAAAAATTTTGCACCTGCATATGTTGTGTAGTGTAATTTGGGAGATCATCCAGTGAGGAAGGCCCCAAAACCAAGAAATCCCTGTTGGCTGACCTGAAAATAATCCAGCCAATCTAAAAATGGTGTCCTGTGGCATGGTATGTCACTTAATTATACATTTTAAATGTCTGTCAGCAACTTGTGTTACAATTTCCTTTGATAGCCAAAACATTGCGCTTGACGAAAATATAGTTGATACAAGACAAGTTACATGAGAGAGTACAAATGGGTCTTTAAGGAACTGTCCTGGAAACAGAGTTACATGAGAGAGTACAAATGGGTCTTTCTGAAACTGTCCTAGATACAGAGTTACATGAGATGGTAGAAATGGGTCTTTCTGGAACTGTCCTAGATACAGAGTTATATGAGAGAGTACAATGTACAAATGGGTCTTTCTGGAACTGTCCTAGATACAGTTACATGAGATAGTAGAAATGGGTCTTTCTGGAACTGTCCTAGATACAGAGTTATATGAGAGAGTACAATGTACAAATGGGTCTTTCTGGAACTGTCCTAGATACAGAGTTATATGAGAGAGTACAATGTACAAATGGGTCTTTCTGGAACTGTCCTAGATACAGAGTTATATGAGAGAGTACAATGTACAAATGGGTCTTTCTGGAACTGTCCTAGATACAGTTACATGAGAGCGTACAAATGGGTCTTTCTGGAACCGTAGATACAGAGTTACATGAGAGAGTACAATGTACAAATGGGTCTTTCTGGAACTGTTCTAGATACAGAGTTACATGAGATGGTACAATGTACAAATGTTTTTTTCTGGAACTGTCCTAGATACAGAGTTATATGAGAGAGTACAATGTACAAATGGATCTTTCTGGAACTGTGCTAGATACAGTTACATGAGATGGTAGAAATAGGTCTTTCTGGAACTGTCCTAGATACAGAGTTATATGAGAGAGTACAATGTACAAATGGGTCTTTCTGGAACTGTCCTAGACACAGAGTTATATGAGAGAGTACAATGTACAAATGGATCTTTCTGGAACTGTTCTAGATACAGAGTTACATGAGATGGTACAATGTACAAATGTTTTTTTCTGGAACTGTCCTAGATACAGAGTTACATGAGAGAGTACAATGTACAAATGGATCTTTCTGGAACTGTGCTAGATACAGTTACATGAGATGGTAGAAATAGGTCTTTCTGGAACTGTCCTAGACACAGAGTTATATGAGAGAGTACAATGTACAAATGGATCTTTCTGGAACTGTCCTAGATACAGTTACATGAGATGGTAGAAATAGGTCTTTCTGGAACTGTCCTAGATACAGAGTTATATGAGAGAGTACAATGTACAAATGGATCTTTCTGGAACTGTGCTAGATACAGAGTGAAAGCTTATTTACTTAGGCACAAAACTTAGTTGCTCAATCATCCTTTTTAAAGCTCTACCAATCTTGTTCAATTCAGTCTTCTGTTGCATTTCAAGGTCTAATTATCTTCTACAGCTTACATATGCCCTTAATATTTCCGCTCCGGGCACGGTACCCCTCTTGTTTTACCTTCTTACTGTTGAGCACAACTTTTTATGTGGCTTTGTGACAGCGATGAATTATTCAGAATCTGGCAAAATTGAAAACTTGAAAACGGCTAATCTTCAGGCGAAATACAGTAAATTACTTGTACCCACCTGGTATGCATATTTTCGGTGTAATTTCTTTTGGTCTTTGAAAGTTAGCATAAGCTGTGTCATGAACTCTCCTGTGACTTTCCCACCTTCCTCCATCTCAGGGCCCTCATATTCATCTTCTATGGCTGAAACATGGGTGATAAAGTGACTGAGAAAATTTCTACTAGTCTCTTCCTATCATGATTTCTCACACATCCAGATTTCTCAAACATCCAGTCCCATACTACTTTAGACTAAAACTACATTGGACTTAAATCTCAAGTGCAAGTACCCTAATTCCTCAACTTTCAGTGAAATTTGTGCAAATTTTAATTTGACTTTGGAGACAAAACTGCATAGGTTGGATTGACCAATTTCAGGGCTTTGCAATTGTATAATTTTATCAGTCTACACAAAATAATACCTTCAGAATATGCTTGAAAAACACCTTGCAAACAACTGAAAAGGTTGTAGAACTACAGTAAAACTAGAAATTGATACCAATTTGAGTTTGGAGGAAATGTTTTTTTGTCTCTTATAAGCAGAATACACTCATCACAAAACAAAATGTAAAGTGCCTAGTGCTGTTTTACCCATGCTTTCCAAATCAATCTGCTCTGCTACTGACTTATCATCCACAGCAATGGCCTTCTCAAATGCTATCCTCTTCACAATCTTATTACATTCATTATATTTGGCCCGGGCATCTTTGTCATTTGGCTTTGCTTTAGCCACCTAAAACACAAGGAATTAATATAGCAAACGATCTCTATTTTCGATAAGGTAATATGGTCAGGGTTTCAAATTACTAATATACGTATATAATTAAAGGATACCTGAAAAGGTTACTGGTACCACAGCACGCCAGCGCGGCGTAATGACCAAGGAGCTTCCTATCAATGCAGTAGCTGTGAGTTCAAGTCCAGCTCATGCTGGCTTCCTCTCCGGCCATATGTGGAAAGGTTTGCCACCAACCTGCGAATGGTCGTGGGATTCCCCTGGGCTCTGCCCGGTTTCGTCCCACCATGATGCTGACCGCTGTCATGTAAGTGAAATATTCTTAAGTACAGCGTAAAACACCAATTATATAAGCAAATGAAAAGGTGCTACAAAACCATGAGTATGGTTTTTAAAAATTTGAAGATAAATTTGCCAAAAATTATATATTTTTTTTTCACATTTTTAAGGCACAACCCTCTATTTTATACATATTTTTGGTCAAAGGTCAGATATATTTGGAAGTGACAACAATGACATGACTGATGAACAACACTGAAGTGACGACATTGACATGATTGATGAACAATTCGGGCTACCCACCCAAACTAAGCTGATCTGATAGCTATCACTGTTGACCTCATCACAGCAGGCTACTTAATTTTAAGAATGATGACTAAGGCCTTATAAAAACTGAAGCTCAAAGGCATTTTACTTCTCCCCATGAGGAAAGTTGAGAAGCCTTTTTGTACTTCTATATGTTAGGCCACATCATATACTCGCCATTAAAACCAAGAGCTTCATGTATCCTTCAAGCAAAATTTTTCATTCTTTGCACTGAAAAAAAGCAAAACGAAAAGAATCACTCTTGTAAACAAACACATATTTTAAAATACCAAATGGGAAGGACAGTTTTTCAAATATTTTCTCAATTCTCAATACTCACAGCTTCAAAGTCTTTCAAGGCAAGTTTAAATTTGCCCAAGGCCATGTTAGCAGATGCTCTTCTGTAATATGCCTACAAAACACATATAAAGCTCATGACACACCAAGGTTTTACACTGTGTTCAGCATATGTTACTTGCACCAGCAGCATTTAGACGCATAAACTATATACATAAAATATTTTCATTTCCACTTCTAAGCTTCACAAAATAGAGTGCTGTAGCAAGGCTAAATACTGAATCATGTACCACCTTCCATCAGTTTTTGGAGTTGCCACATAACAGCAAGGTGACTGGTCAGTTATGAGTTTATGAGAAAGAGCATTCCACCTTCATTACTATACCTTAACATATGTCTTGTCCAGCTCCAAGGCTTTGGATGCATCTGACAGTGCATAACCAAAGCACTCTGTACGGAGATAGGCCAAGCTACGGTTCCCATAGTATGCTGCTACAAAAGGATTCAGTTCTAATGCCTGAGAATAAAATGTTATAGCCTGGCTGTAGTCTTCCTCTGCAAAGTAATAATAAAAATATCAAAATTTAAATATTAAGATGGCCATCTCCCTTTTGATCTTTATGAATAGAAAAAAAAGAGTATATATAGAGAACAGTTGATGAGATATGAGCTCAAGTTTTCAAAATGATTTATAAACATAAACCAAGTCAAAACAAATTTGGTGAAAACTTTAAGCACGTAACATTCACCATGTTTTAAGCTGATTTTCTGTCAGTAACTTCGCTCTGATAGGCTGCTCAATTGTCTTTATAGTTTCAGGGTGAAGAGAAACAGAATAAGTTCTGTACATAATCTCTGGCCTAAAGACTGCAACCTGGGAGAAGTGATGGCTGAGGGAGACCGAGACATTGCCATACATTAATATACAGACACCGCTGCCACCTATTTTTATTCTTCTCTCTCTGCAGAATCTGAAGGGTACAAGAGGCTAACTCAGTATGCTTGTGATTGTTAAAAGAAGATTGGTATTTTCTCAGTTGGCAGCCTTCTGATTTCAAAGAATGTTTTACGTTGAGTTTATAATTCTTCTGCTCATATTGGCAAACTTGTGCCATATTTCAATACTTTTTGTTAACATATTTTATCCACAAATTCCTCACTCTCTCTCTACCTGGCCCATGTTTATTAACAATGACATTAAAGGGAGCGAGTGGGTGTGTTGGTGGAATGAGCACTTCAGCACCTGAAATGGACTAAACTAAACATCCCTTTTGAATAAAGTTTTAGTTTCACACTGCTGGGATGTTGCAGGGGGTAGCCCAAGCCTGCAGGCCTCCACTCCGTAAACACAAAAGTACTCATCCTATTTAATTCCATGAGTAAAATTTTACTTACATGTAGCTCAACGGCGTGCCCTCATCCTTGTGTTTGGTATACACTAAATCCCAAAATCATTTAAAGTGTCAAAACCGAAAGTGATAACCCCCACCCCTCTACCAATATTCTAGCCACTGAAACATTTCAACTTAAAAGTCATATCGACACATGCCATATTTCATACTCCAACCTCATGCAAATTACATGCTGGCGGTTTGAAAATTTTCTTTCAGAAAATTCTTCTCTGTCACTGAGAATTTGTTTTGTATTTTTGTTTTGCCTTCAAATATAAGAATATTGCAGTCGCTGGATTTTGTTGTCAACAGTCTATCTTTTAAACAGCCAACTTGTATATTTCCATAGGTCCTACTTCAAAAATATGGTGTGTGCTGGTTGTACGTGTTCAAATTAATTTTGAAAGTTTTAATGGCTGGATTACGGTTAAATTATGGTTTATGAACGCAGTACTTGATACGTCCACTAGTCCGACACTGCTCTGATGTTAGGTTTGGCAAAAAGTTCGCTCCACCAAGGGTGGTCACAAACCATGCAACGTCAGAGCGCACTCCATTTCTTGTCTTTGTCAAAACCAAGAAATATTGGGCCAACAACTGATCCATGTGTTCGTGATAAATTGACACACTGACACAAAAGGAACATAAGTGTCGGTAACTTCAGGACATATAGAGACGTATTTTAATGGGCAATTTTTATAAGGTTTTTAAATGGGGCGTACGACGTTGGTTTGGGCCATCCCTGGCTAAACAACATTTTGCCAAACCTAACGTCGCTAACAATCTCGCATTAATTTCTACCAGCCAGATGCCTTGGGGGATCTAAAATTGTTCTCGATTTACAAAGTTGAGTCCTGTTCGCCTGGACTATGCATGGGAAGCTCTGTTCCGTATATTTTAACATTTTACCCCGGTTCTGCATTTGTCCAGTCTCATTCGTACTGCAATCTCCTGTCTTTTATTAGCTGTCAGACAAAGGGAATGTTCAGAGTTTGCAGACCTAAACTAATGATCAATACAAGTGTGGTGGCCATCGAAATTTGGGCCCTTGATGATACCACTTTTACTGACCGATGCAGCTTTTATGACGCACCAGGCCTTCACACGACTTTATTGTTGCTTACTTTTGAAGAACTGATTGGCTTTTTCTTTGACTTCCTCCGCTTTAATTTTATCCTCCTCTGTTAGCGAATCTTTCGTCTTCAGGAGGGGCTTTCCAGAATTTTTTGGCGTGATTTCCTCGTTTATCGCCTCGCCGTCGGCCATCTTGACGATGGAACTGCTGCCGAAAAGCGAGCGATATGATTGGTTAATAATTGCCCAAATGTAAGTGGCAACTTAATTTTATAATAAATGTACTTTTAACCACATACATGTAGGCCTACAGCGTTCTTGATATTTTTCAGTATAGTCATATGTCGTACTCGACACAGGCGTGTCAACAAATGGTTATTTCACCATCATACGCCAGTATCGTATATGCCTGTGAGATGTATGTTATACCGATAGCTGAAGTTTTGGTTCGAGTATCCGGGAGTCTCAGACCTAAGCCCTATATATTTAGTGAAATGGTAGCCTACAGAATATTGATTGATCCACGTAAAGGATAGTCTAGGCCTAGTCTTGTCAAAATACAAGCCGAAAAAAATATTAAAAACACGTGTAGGCCTTCAGTGATCATCAATTAAATTGATGGAGATTTTGAAATATTTAGTCGTATTATCGACTGAGTTCGTAAGGAAGAATCCATGTGCTTAGCTATATCATAGCGCCTAGGCCTACATACCAGGACGAAAGGTAGGTTCCGAAAAATATTGATCAGCGGAGAGAAATAGAAAGGGGATGAATGTAAATTATTGGTTGAATGACACTCAGTTTTAATGGCGTGAATTATGGAAACTAAAACTAGCGATTTCACCGGCACCACAGTTTTACTGAGCTGTAAAAGTGATATGGTGGGAAAAAATTTTGAAAGAAAATAAAATCAAAAAACAATTACATGGTGAAAATGAAAATTTCTTTGGAAGAGAATTTTGTTAACCCCTGAATTTACAAGTCGGAGCCCCGATCGAGCTGACAAGTCGGGGAACCGAGTTTAAAAGGCCCCAACATAATTGACCAATCATAATGGTCACGCTAAAGGCTAATAAGGAGTGACTGTCTGGTCGTCAGTGCCACTATGTTTTTGCAAATTAACTTTTGTCGCTTGCAAATTATGCTTTCTCAAAATGTCCCAAAATGTTCTTTTAGACGACAAGGGAAGCCAACACGATTTGTAGCAACAATCTGGGATTATTATCAATAAAGTAAATACTCAACCAAAGAATATGATATGATTAAGACTTATATCAGCCGTCTTGAGACATGTATGTGACATACAAAGTTAAGGCCTATGGCCCTAACGTGAATGTAGCTTGCCTTAGCTCCACCCTGGCTGGATTAACAGTAATTTTTGTGGGACCGCTATGGGCTTTGCTACTAAACCATTTCAGTAAAGTCATGTAGTCATGTATTTCAGTGGTTTACGCAACGCACATAACCCATTTACAGTGAGTAGAAATATAAACAGTAGACAAAACATCAGGTGGTCGGATCGGGCCTCTGCTGTGATTGACGGGTCTCCTAAGCTATGATGAAACTTCAAAGACTATACCGACAGTTGTGCAAAAGACTGGGATCAGCCATGATATCAATACAACTCAGCCGTTTATATTTGAATACTCAATAGGTTATAGTTTGGCACCTCCTCATCCCAAATTTCCATGTAGGCCTACTGAATGAGATTGTTAGATCATCGAGGCCTACACCGGGTAAGGTGTGATCACGAGTTCTAATACCTAATCGCGGTAAGACGGAGCAGTGAAGTGTTGTATTTATATTTGTAAATTAGCTTATAAAATGCATAGGGATATTTATTTACTTTATGCTAGATACATATTCGTCAAATGGTGATGTTATGAAAGACCTGTACGCTTATCAATGTCGGCCTATTTCTTACAGAACCATGCACGGTCTAACCTCAAACCGCCGGTTTTGCCACAACGTACTCTCGCAGACCACACGTTAAACATGCAGTCTGGTAGAAAATATGTAGAGATGGTGCTAGCAACATTTTGTTGCTCACTGAAGCGCTTTTGCACGACTCACTCAGCACGCCATACGTGAGGCGTGCATTCTGGCAGTAGCTGTGTAATGATTCTATTAGAGCATGTTCTGAGAAGCGTGTCCATGTACTAGGAATCACAAGTGGACACAAGGAATCATGGGATACACTTCTTAAAATCATCGGCCAAACTCTATGTGATAGAGTTGGACTCGGTAAAAATCGTTTAAAAAATGTCTGGACCCAGATACAGAACATATAATGGATCCGTTGGTGCTTAGACCTATCTATACTAAAGGCTGAATGGTGAAAAAATGTCATCAAAATCAAATTGAATGCATGTATCTTTTTTCCGTACACTTCCTGACACCAAGAGACAGACTTAGCGCACCAGAACAGAATCGTTTAAATAATTCTTCCACCTGGATGAGCACTATATACTATGGGATGGGTTTGTACAGAAGTCCATTAATTGATTTCTGGCTAACACCTGTAACAAGTCCAGGCTGTGCAAGGAGATTTATCAAAATCTATGGCTAATTTTTTCCGTAAATTAAGTTGCTGACAGACATATCATATCCTGGTTAGCACGGGGATTTAATGGATCGCTACGTTGTAACACAGCCAGACTATGCACAAAGCGGTTTATCACAATTCGTGCATATCTTTTTCACGACGTCTGCATGATAATGGTGAAGAATCGTGTGAATTTAAAACATTTCTAAACGCAGATCCAGATCTAGCTCTGTGTCAATTGGGCCATAGGAAGGCGGAGCATAAAGTGAACAAATAAACTCCGGCAAACATAATCTCCTTTGGCGGAGGCCATACATTCATATACATATTCTTGTCCTGTTGCAAAAGTGAATTATGCTCTTGTGTAAGCGAAGAAGACACGTTTTAGAAGCGAGAAAACTAATTACTAAATAGTTCGTTATTGAAAACGTAAGTATTCATGTAGTTATGTAGTTTATAGATCTCTTCTTTCAGAGGCATTTAGGAGCTGGGGTGTTATAGAGTGACAGAGGCAGTACTTATGGATAACCGATGAGATCCCCCATTATCACCGCTTATCTCCGAAATCTACATGACAGAATTTGAGAACAAAGCCTTAGCTGCAAGCCCCATCAAACCTTTGTGTTGGTTCTGTAAGGTAGATGACACATTTGTAGCACTGAACAAGGTTGACAACTCCCAGTCCCTACTTGACCACCTCAACACCCAGGACCCAAACCATACCGTTTCTGGATGTACTTATCAGCAAGAAGAACGGCAAACTTCTCACTTAAGTATTCCGCAAACCCTACGCTCTCAGACCAATACGTGAATTACCAATCTAACCAACCTAATCAGATCAAGAGAGGAGTAATATCTACCCTGACGAAACGAGCCATACAGATATCCAGCATCAACCTCCAAGAAGAAATAAATCACCTCAAAACAGCCTTCGCCACCCAAAACCGATATCTCCCCCCCTCCCAACCAAACAATTAGTGGAGAGAACTATCAGTAAAACCCTCAATCCAGCTAACAGGACGAGAGCAACGAGACCCGACCACCCCAACCTACACTGTTGCCCAAAATGATGGAATAAAATATTTTGTACCAGATTTTCCCAAATTTGCACCAGATTTCCCCCAAGATTTTGGGCTACCAAGAAAATTTTAGACATTTACCATCTTCGGTTAAAGGTGGAACCATTTGCAATGTTACAATGTCCAGAGAATGCAAAATGGTGAAAGGAATACAAAACCAGAAGATTTAGCTTCAATTGTTGAGATTTAATGTGACCATAAGATCCAAATGAAAACAAATGAATCGATGAACTTGCCAAATGGGAATGCACAAATAAAGTCTCAGCAACAGATTAAAAGTCTCTAGTAACATGTGTGACCACCTATGGCACGAATGAGGGCAAGGAGACGCCGCGGCATACTATCTACGAGGTTGTTGATGACGTCAACGTGCATAGCGTCCCACTCTTCCCTCAGAGCCTGTGCCAGTTCTTGCAGGGTTTGAGGTGAATTGTCCCGGTCCTTGATCGTACGGCCAAGGACATCCCAGGCATGCTCGATGGAGTTCATGTCAGGCGCACAAGCTGGCCATGGGAGCTGCTCCACACCCTCATCCCAAAGAAATTGTCAGACGACGTTGGCCCTGTGTGGCCTGGCGTTGTCGTCTTGAAGCCGAAAGTTGTTGCCGTCGACTTGTCTTGCATGTGGGAAGCATTGTTCCTGTAAAATATTCAGACACATGGCGGCGTTGATGTTTCCTTCCGTCACGAAAACCTCTGTTTTGCCACCATGATGAATGCCACCCCACACCATCATTGAACCGCCACCACCTTGAGGGTACTCCCGGACAAAGTCATCATGGAGGTTCTCGCCACGCAATCTCCGAACCCTTTGTCGTCCATCTTGTCGGTCAAGGATGTATCTGCTTTCGTCAGTGAAGACGACATGACGCCAATGGCCGACCTATAACGCCCGGTTCCCCCCTAACCCAAAGCAGTCGTGCAACACGATGCGGAGCAGTCAGACGTGGACATGTGACCATCCGTCTTGCTCAATGCCCTGAATCAATAAGTTGTCGATTCACGGTTTGGCGTGAAACACGAACCCCATAGTGTTGCCTCCACAAGAAACGGAGAAGGCTGACGGGCATTCTGCGGTTTGTTCGACACAGGTGTATCAGTCTCCTGTCTTGTCGTCTTGTGGTCGAACGTGGACGCCCTGTTGACTTTCCTGGCGTTAACTGATGTACCTCTCTGACGCGTTTCAGAATCTTAGAGACCGCACTTTGTGATATCCCTGCAAAAGTGGCGATATTGGCCTGTTTAAACCCTTTCCGTCTTAGGACAACCACCTTCCGTCGAATCGCTAGTGGCGTAGGAGCAGGCATGACACTGTGAACTTCTATGCCAAAATTTGCGTCCATGAAATCAGAGATGGCCTAAACAGAAGGCCTGTTTATATAGGGGTGCAGCCGGAGAGAAAGTACGAAACTTAAATTGTGTCGCTTTACATGGCTCTCAACCTAAGGCCCTTCCACGTAACTAAATTTTTGGCTTCCACTTACATAAAGGGTCCTTCGTATAATAGTTAGGAAGAGCCAAGTGTATTGCAGGGAGGACCAAATACTAGTATTTTCCAGAAGCATAACCTGAATTAATCTTATTCCATTATTTTGGGCATCAGTGTATATATAACCATTCCATATATAGGCACCCCAAGCTACCAGATAAGAAGACTCCTGCATGACAAACTGAACATACAAACCACGTTTACCTCTGTCTCTAACCTAAAAACCCGACTCAAAGCAAATGGAAAGAAACAGCCAACCCATAGGGAAGAACCCAAAGGATCTGTCTACAGCATTCATTGTAACTGTCAACGGCAATACATTGGAGAAACCGGTACACCACTCAGTATCAGGATTGCAGAGCACAAGGCCTCAGTAGAAAAATTAGATGGAAAATCAGCACTCAGTGATCACATCAGAACCCATCCAGAACACCAACTCCAATGTAACACAGTTCACACCCTACAGAACAACCAGCCAGACTACAAAAGAAGGAAACTGCTGGAACCCATCATGATCCGACCACACAATCCACAGCTTAACGGGGACAGCGGGTACCACCTACCGAACGCCTACAATGACCTCATCAGATTAGACAGTGACCGCCTTAAACCCTGAAGCCATTATCTATAGTTACATTGTTGCCTGTTCTTGACACCACTCACTCTCTTACTGTACGTATGTTGTCTTGTATCTCTGTATTTTCATATGGTTTGATAACGATGTAAGAACCTACATCGAAACGTCACCAAGACAATAAATCCAGGAGTCGTTATCCATAAGTAATGCCTCTGTCACTCTAGTTTATAGATCACTACTATAGAAGCTATGGATGGTAAATGTAAAGGAGGGCTCCTGTGAGGCTTGAATCTCTATTGAAATCGTTACGACTACTCTTATTATTATGATATATTTTGTGAGAAAACGACAAAATGGTACGTTCTTGAAACTTCAGTATGTTTTAGAAAAAGGTCTGAAGTTATGTGTTTTAGCTTTTAGAAATATTTCGGATATTGGAATTTCGGACTTGGCCGGAAGTGATATACCGGTGCTCAAAAGGGGAAGTGGGTATATCTCTTTTACCGATGAAGACACAATCTTAAGGCCTAACATCATCAAATGGCAAGGAGAAAAATCCTCTCAGGCCATTGCAGGTGATACTTGCTGCAATGGGTGAGATAAGGCAACTGATTCGGGGTGGGGAAAAGTACATTATTACAAGGGAGATAAGATATAATCATAGGTGAGATCAGGTAGATAATCACATGTGAGATCAGACATAATCATAGGTGAGAAAAGGTACATAATTATATGTGAGATGAGACATAATCACATGTGGATCAGGTACACAATCACTTGAGATGAGACAGTCATAGGTGAGATAAGATACATAATCACGTACGAGATGAGACATAATCATCAATGAAGTTAGGTACATAATTGCATGTGAGATGAGATATGATCATAGGTGAGATCAGGTGGATAATCTCATGTTAAATGAGACATCATCATATGTGAGACAAGGTACACAATCACGTACGCGATGAGACATCATCATAGGTGAGATAAGATACATAATCACGTACGAGATGAGACATAATCATCAATGAGGTTAGGTGCATAATTACATGTGAGGTGAGACATAATCATAGGTGAGATCAGGTGGATAATCTCATGTTAAATGAGACATGGTCATACGTGAGACAAGGTACACAATCATGTACGCGATGAGACATCATCATAGGTGAGATGAGACATCATCATAGGTGAGATGAGACATCATCATAGGTGAGATGAGACATAATCATAGGTGAGATGAGACATAATCATCAATGAGGTTAGGGACATAATTACATGTGAGATGAGACATGATCATAGGTGAGATCAGGTGGATAATCTCATGTTAAATGAGACATGATCATACGTTAGACAAGGTACACAATCACGTGTAAAATGAGACATCATCACGTGTGAGGTGAGACATAATCATAGGTGACATCAGGTATAAATCACATGTGAGGAGAGGCGTATAATGATAGGTGAGATCAAGTATATTACTAGACCGGTCATGTTGAAAGGCCATATATCAAAGTCACTGAAATAAGTTGTCTCTAATTAGGTCATGTTACAAGTATTGTTTATCGCTTGTTGTCCCTCTTCTTGCAGAGTCCTTTTTATTTTATTTTCGTTATAATTTTTTAATTGCAGTGCAGTGCGCGTCAAGGTTAACGTGGACTTTTAGAGACTAATAGGACCTTTGTGTCATTTGTTTCTAACCGGTGACAGTCTGGAAAACCCCCTTTGTTTAATCAGCTTGAGCAGTGATCAATACACATCAATATGAAAACAGGCATCTTGATTTGTGATATTGCCGTAGAATGGCACCAGTCACACGTATTGATTGCCACAGTAGTCACGTGACTCTTTGTGTCTCGCTCGTCTCTATGTGAACGATTCTCTCTGGATCCATGATCATCTCGCGCAGCGAAATCTGGTTGGTTCTTGAGGTACAGGCGCTTGCGCGGTTGCGCTTTCATTTCGCCAACTGCGTGTGTACAATAGCCACGCTTTATGAGTTCCAAATTACTTACAAAGGTCTGGTCAACGGTCTTGTCAAACTGAATTAGCAATGATTCCATGAGGCTGGCTTGTGTGAATTGCCTCAGTGACCTGTGATTAGATGAAAAAACCATTATGACTACCATCCCCTGTCTCGTGTAACAGATTGTCTACAAGAACGGATAACAGTATGGCTCGTCATTTTCTTCTGTATTTTGGTAAGTTTATTCCCTGGCAACAGATGTTTACCTTGCGCTTTCAAAGAACCTACGAAGCTCACATTTAATGGAAATAAGCAAAGGTATTGAGAACAATCAAGGTGAAATACATGGAAAGTAATTTATCATGTCGTCACATGTATGTCTTCGTACTCAAAACTCACATGGATTCACCTTGTACAAAGCGGAGCATGCTATCTATGGCATACATACCTGTAATTTGTATATGATTATAAACAGTCCACGCATGCTATTATAGGCCGATGTCAGTACGAACATCTGTGCTGCATTGTGAGCAATACCTCATTGATATGGTTATAACCGCTTATTCAATTGTTCACCATTTAAAGGTTTTATAACAAGTTTGAATGAAACAACTCGTTCATCAACAGACAATTTATAGCTCAGATTTAGGGGACAAATCATAAACAATTGATACCGTTATATAAACGACGGAGTATAGGTACGTTTAAAAGAAGCAGAGGCCTCCGTGGCTCAGTCGGTTAGCGCGCTAGCGCAGCGTAAAGACCCAGTAGCCTCTCACCAATGCGGTCGCTGTGAGTTCAAGTCCAGCTCATGCTGGCTTCCTCTCCGGCCGTAAGTGGGAAGGTCTCTCAGCAACCTGCGGATGGTCGTGGGTTTCCCCCGGGCTCTGCCCGGTTTCCACCCACCATAATGCTGACCGCCGTCGTATAAGTGAAATATTCTTGAGTACGGCGTAAAACACCAATCAAATAAATAAATAAAATAAATAAAAGAAGCAATATTAGGCTAATGTGCTGACTACTAGTGTTTCGCTTGACAAACACTGTCCCTATTATAATATAAAGATGACATACTGGAATAATCACAGTCCATTCACCAGTCGAACATCCCCCTCAGCAAGCGATCTTTTTATCTGAACAGTTTATGCACTAAACATGACGCGAACGGTTACATTTGGAACAAATGAAATGACACGTAGTGCTTAAAAAATAGTACCTTCTGGAAACAGAAACAGTGATTTAGAGACAGGTAAAAATCTGTATTTATGACAAAACTGGTCATGTTATGGATTGACTTTTTTACGTGTACGTGTGACAGGGGCCGTCTTTTGTATCATTGACTTCATGTTTCACACAATTCTTCGGTATCGTAATTTAGTACTGTAAAAGAACAAAAAATAAAGAAAAAACCCGTCAATCCAGATGGAATCACCTAATAACGGTTTCGTTCGTCAAGACACACGCTGGTTCCTATTTTTCATAATTGGTTTATGTAGGGTTACTTTGAAGGCGCTTGAGCTTTTTGGTACTCCGGTGAAGTCTAATCATGTGTTACAGGCTTAGTCGACGGTAACTTGTCTCACATGCGCGTAATGATGTCTGTCTTGGGGCGTTTGTCAGACTTTTTGGTCTGTTGCGATGCCCTTTATGTACATTAACGATGGCCACCTAACCTGTCACCAATGCGGTCGCTGTGAGCTCAAGTCCAACTCTTGCTGGCTTCCTGTCCGGCCGTACGTGGGAAGGTCTGCAGCAATCTGCGGATAGTCGTTGGTTCCCCCTGGCCCTGCCCTTTTTTCTCCCACCACAGTGCTGTCCGACTTCGTATAAGTGAAATATTATAAAGTACGGCGTAAAACATCAATCAAATAAATAAATATACAATAACGGCTACATGTACTCATAGACTTTGGCATTATCGGCATGTCAGTGTTGGAAATATATATGATGAAAACGGCATGTTCTTTAGAATCAATTCGTCCAACTCGTCAGTTCGTGGATTTACGGTTATGAACATTATCTTGGTGGAAGACCAATAACGCAGACGGAAAATTCTGTACAAAGCAGGGTTTGAATCCATTTCTCGAGTATTTTGGCGACTGAAAGGACACCAACTGGCCGCTACGCGCTCCCTGGAGGCCCATAAGGTGAAATGATCTGGTAACTACTTTGAATATTTATGGGTAGGTTAAAAGTGTGACACATAGATCACTGAACATGGCTTTGTCTGTTAGCACGGCGCCGTACTACGTGTTGTATCAAATGTGAATATTTCAGGTGTTAATATACCATTAGCTAATATTGAGACATTTACCTAACAGAGCAGGTGTGTTTAGCACTCCGAGTAATCAAGCATGACAATGGGCTGCCGATGGTGTTGACCATTTGCCACAGGTGTGGAGTGTGGACCATTCAGGCTCACTGGATATATAGCCTTGGGCAAAGTCAAGTACCATTCGGGAGACGCATAGGTAATCGAAATATCTTTAACAATGTACCCCGGGTAGCGTACCTCAGAACAATTGTCAGGGTTTAGAGCTATCCAGTTACAATACAAAAATAAATGACCCCGTGGACGTATGCTTATATGGTTCTATACCACATCTGACGTGTCTTGTGGTTCATACACGTTGTCTTTGTAATACTGCAAGCGGTTATCCACTTCTGTTTCTGATAATTGTAATTTTAGTGGCTAGCTCAGCATCGGGGGCCGATTCCAGAAAACCATTTCTGACTTAAATCAAAAGTTAAAAACCTTCTCACAATGCTTTTAAATTTTTGGTTTGCAATAGGATAGCATTTATAAGGTGGACATACTTAGGAATTTCTGGTATACGGCAGGCATTATTTGATGAAAATGATATGCTTTATTTACCAAATCAGTTACATACAATGTATAGCATTTCTGTTGAGGATAACTGTCTGTGTTATCGTAATTTACGGTACGCTGTTCTGTGTATCGCAGGATTTTTTCTCTCTTTATTAAAGGTAAAGTTTGCAAGGTTTTACAGTTAAAATGTGAAAACTTATATTGGCATCTAGTTACAAAACTTGCTAAAGAGCCAGCTGGGTTCAGTATTTTGCAGAATGAACTCTTGAAGACTGTCTTACTGACAAACATCTGTGTGTTTTTTTAACAAAACTTCTAAAGTTTGCAAACTTAGGACTTTTCACTTCAAGCTATCGTATATTACCATGCAAGAAATTTCTGTTTATGATTAATCAGGTTGATAGCCCATTTTGTACGAAATGATGTGATACAGAAACTGACAATTGTCCAATAAAATGCATATTTTGGAAAAAAAATTGAGGAATGGTGGAAAACTGACATAGAAGAGATAGACTGTATAAATAAATGCACTCGTATACTGGGGACCGCACTATCCCAAGAAATTCCCTTTTAAATTATTGTATATCAATAAAGACTTTAACAGTGGTACTTGTTGCTGTTTCGCTTGGCGCTCAGCACTGAGAGGTTAGTGGAGGGAAACAGGACTGGTTGGCCTCGCGTCAGTATAGTGTTAATGAGTGGTGTGTTGTGCCTGGTGTCTTTGGAATGATACTTCAGTGGCGTCAGCACTTTGGCAGCATGGACTCGCCCTGCCACAAGGATACACAGTATATGCACACACACCTAATGACTCTTCGTCGTCATATGACTGAAACAATTTTAAGTACGACTTTTAACCCCAAGCATACATATATTTTCAAATCTGTTCTAGACGAAGTAAAAAATAATCCATCAAATATACCTTTAAAAGCATAAGTGTATGAAAAATAATGGAAATTTTGAAGAAAAATGTGCTCAATTATGTACATCACTTGAAACCAGACTTCCTTTACAATAAGGATTAGTCATTTGATGTTTTTTCAACGTCTATTATAAGTTTCTGGATTCTGCACACGTTGATATTTCACTTCAAATTTCATGTCTGTTATAAACATGCTGATTTCACGCCCATACACATATATCCTTCGATGGCCACCACACCTGGTGACCTATAAAATGTAAAAGCCAATGAAGATCAGGTTGTGAACAAAAATTAAAAGGTGCTCATTTATGACCTGTAATTTTTAGTGCCCAAAATTAAGCTCTAGAATAGTATTTTAATTTTGACTTTAGTCACAGTGCTAATTAGACTTTGTCCACCAAAGCTACTGACTTTAACTCTTTTACCCCTGACTTTGAAAACACCATCTTCTTTAACTAGCCTATTCATTCAGATAGATTATTCAAGAATAACAAAGAATGCTACATTCAATAAAATCACATCAGTCAGATGTCACATACAACATACAAGATACTACTGGGCGGGCTTTGGATCAAAGCACCTGATAGCTAGAGCTTGCCCCTCCCGAATAATTGCGACACAATACCGTAATAGCAGAATAAATTTAGGACTTTGCAAACTGATTTAACACTATCTTTCGTCAATCTGACATTTTATAAATGTTACATTCTGCAAATCCACCATTAACGGCGTAACATGTGAAGACGCTGGTACTCGTATTTACAGCATTTTATATGTTTCATGATTATGTAACTCTTGGAAAATTGTTGCATGTTAACATTCATGAGTCAGTGTTAGTTGAACTTTATGGGAGAGCCTCGCCATGTCATGTCAGTTTCATATCAGCGCCCTTCTTCCTTGTTGTGTACATGGGGGGGGGGTATAAACTCTACCATTTTCATCGTTGCTTGAAAAAAAAGTTTAAAAAAGTATCACGCTGCTACAACTGGAAAGATATCAAATTACCATGGCAGGCATCTGCGGTAATTTTTCTCCAAGTTTCCCAACTGCTTATACTGACTGACATTGTTTATATTTGAAAATGAATACCTTTAATGTCCCAGCCCACGTATTGTTTGAAGCACGTGTTGTTGGGACCACGTATTGTTGGGACCACTTAGTCTTCCGACAAAACAACAAACTACCGCTGTCAAATGCTGTCATGATTTTTATCCTGTGTTAACAGAAAATTTACATGATTATATACACAATAAGTTTCTAGCTGCATCTATGCTATAATAGGCCTATTTTCCTCTCCGTCGCTACCACTTCCGCTGTGAAAAAGGCGTGAGTCTGTGTCGGATTCATGAAAGTATCTTCGTTTGTATATCTGTTGAAATCATATTGTTTCCACCATCTTCGCAGGTTTGTATAATTTCATTAAGATAAGAAACTTTGTAATTGGATTTGATTAGCGTTCTCTCAGGAAAGGATAGTTAATTTGATCTGAATGACTACCCCTTAAATGACGTCAATAGCTGACAGTTCTGATCACGTATGGGTGTTTTTGTATGGTTATGAAATATAAATTCCAGAAAATAAAAGAAAATATTACGAATACATTTTAATCTTAAACACAATGAACAAGTTTTCCTTGTTCTCATGAAAATCTTTCAGGCGTGAAATCTGAGGTAAGCTGGGTCAGTGGTAAGCTGGCGATTCTGGCACTTGAAGACGCTTCATTCCCTACGTAAAGTAGCTTCAGACCGTTACCAACAACCCAACACGACACGTATGTTCATGATCACAGCCTTTTGGTACTTTGTCCCCAGTCCAACATGGCACGTGTGTTTATAATGACAGCCTCTTGGTAACTGGTCCCCAGTCCAACATGGCACGTATGTTTATGATGACAGCCTTTTGGTACTTTGTCCCCAGTCCAACATGGCACGTGTGTTTATAATGACAGTCTCTTGGTAACTGGTCCCCAGTCCAACATGGCACGTATGTTTATGATGACAGCCTTTTGGTACCTTGTCCCCAGTCCAACACGGCACATGTGTTTATAATGACAGCCTCTTGGTAACTGGTCCCCAGTCCAACATGGCACGTATGTTTATGATGACAGCTTTTTGGTACCTTGTCCCCAGTCCGACACAACACGTATGTTCATGATTAAATCCTTTTGGTACCTTGTCCCTAGTCCGACACAACACGTATGTTCATGATTAAAGCCTTTTGGTACCTTGTCCCTAGTCCAACACAACACGTATGTTCATGATGACAGCTTTTTGGCACCTTGTTCCCAGTCCAACACGACACGTATGTTCATGATTACAGCTTTTTGGCACCTTGTTCCTAGTCCAACACGATACGTATGTTCATGATTACAGCTTTTTGGCACCTTGTTCCCAGTCCAACACGATACGTATGCTTATGATTACAAACTTTTGGTACCTTGTCCCCAGTCCAACACGACACGTATGCTCATGATTACAAACTTTTGGTACCTTGTCCCCAGTCCAACACGACACGTATGCTCATGATTACAAACTTTTGGTACCTTGTCCACAGTCCAGTATGACACCTGAAATCTGCATACGTGCATATATAACAGAAAAGCAGGTGTGTGGCATATCCAGGAGAATGGCTTACTAGCTAAAGCTAGAGATGTATACGCTGAAGGGAAACGCGGGTGACTATATAACATCATGCATTTATATATATTTATATATACCAGTATGTAATTTTCTGAAGCTCAAATTATTATGATTGTATATGTAATAGCGCTGTGTCTATAGCATACAGTCGGAGTTTTCGTTAACACTTGTCCGCTTTAACCAGTCTGATTATGAATGATTTATCTTATGTACACCTTTAGAAATACTACTGTATTTCTACTCGATAGAGAAATCGTACATCCTGAAAAAAAGAATGGTTGCATTTGTCGATTACGAAACTGAAACCTTTGCCAAGCAACTATATTAACTTGACTAACAGCCAAGGAACCAATTAATAATTTTCCAATTTGACGATATATCAAATCTTCCACGTGAAAGATGCGTGATCAAACTGTAGTGATCTTTCGCCCTTCTTTACGTCTGTCAGCATCGGCGAGGTATTGATTGCAGTATGAGGCAAGGTTTGATCAAATCATTGTCAGTATTTTATCATGCTATTAAGTTGATGTGAATGTAAAGATTGCACTCTACAGCTTGCTGCAATGAATCACTCTTGCCTGAAACCCATCTGCATTAATCGCCCATTAGGTAAATTCTGGGTTAGTCAGGATCAATCAGAGACTATAACCCAGCCTAAAGCCTAAATATAAACATCCCGAGGATAGTGTGGAACTAATTATTGTCTCTACCATTTAATCTATGACACGCAGTTTTTAAAACATATAGCTGCACGAGCAAGTCATGTCGGTGTCTTGTGTCGCTGTTGGAAAGCCTCACTTATAGGTATCAGATAGGTATCAGATGACCAGTAGATGTTGAGGAGAGAAGCGGGATTTAGCGATAGACAGACATACAGGTAGTAATCTGTGTACCTCAGGTTAGGATGACAGAGAGTGGCATTGAGCATTGACATTTATAATATTAGTAACTACGCCCAACCTCATAAGAGTTCAATCATATTTATCATAAATAGATTATAATCATCCGAATGATACTGTGAATATTTTAAAAAGAAAGTGTGGTGAGGTTTTGTAGCTCCTTAAAGAAGCAATGGAGCCGACATAAACTACCCATGGGTCGTCGCCCATGGTAAAGTAGGAATAAAATGTTCGAACATATTAATGTGTGCAAATAAAACGACAGGAATAAAATGGTGTTTCAAGATTGTTCTGAAATTCTCCAATTTTAAGATTTTTTAAAGTTTCTAGCATGTCTTACAAAAGTCACTATTACCTTTTTCTGCACGTGCATGGTATAAGGTAGACTTCTGATTTACATGTTAAATCATCTGTGAAAGAACAATGCAACAAAAGTCTTACAGCAATAGAAATGTCCATTTGTCCTACACCACCGCATATGTGTGCCAAAATTCATATCGTCACCCTTGTTGCTTTGATTATCTGTGTATTCAAAATATCTTATGTAAGCGTGCAAGGGATGGCATGTGTTTTGTTTCTACTACGAACAGTAAGTGTTGTTGAGTTATTTCTCATGAAACATATGGCCTCGTTACTTGCGAAGCAATAGACACTCATTCTCCGGCAATATGGAAATTTCTAGCAGCATGCAAGATATACGGCGTCAAGGGATAGTGCCAATTATTCAAATTACTATTAAGATTGTATCTGTCATTCTCCTTTTGTCACTGCGTGCAACGGGCTACATTCAGAGATCACTACTTAATGACAGTCTGTTGTGACTGTTTATCAGTTTACAATAGCCAAGTATTTTAAGAAATCCGACATTGTTTGGGCTTGTGATTGCAAACGGTCGACAAAAGCGCGGGTATAGAGGAACAATCACGCACGGGACAATATCCCAGCTAACAATACGGGTTAGTATGACCCGTTAAATGATTCAGTCTAACGCTGCTTTGTGGACACCTGAGCATGTCAGGAAGGGTCGATAACTCGATAATGAGATAGGGTAATGGTTGCAGAACAATTGCGCCTAGTATAGTAAGGCTCACATTACAAGCCTCAGGCGTTTGTACAAATACCAGCATATCGGTATCCCGACACAACTGCCAACATTCCACCTATCCAGTCTCCAGCCCTTGTGTGCTCCTGCGCCATAGTCGAATTCTGGTATATGGTTTTGACGACTGTGTTGTTTCTGGGCGATGTTCTTGACGGTGTAGACAATGTTCGTTTGGGTCTGAGCGAAGTTTTTTATGGCCTAGAGGAAGTTCTTTTCGGTTTGGAGGATTTTCTTGGCCGTTTCCATCGTGTTTTTTTTTTTTTTTGGTCTTGACGATATTCGTCTGGCGATGATCTTGACGGTCCTTATGGTGTTCGTCTGGGTCTGAGCAAAGTTCTTGATGGCCCTGGCGATATTCTTTTGGGTCTTGGCCATCTTCTTAATGGTCTAGACCATGTTACTTCGGGTCTATGCGAAGTTTTTGGTGATTCTTGATGTTGTTTTGGGCCTGGACCATTATCTTGATTTTCTAGGCCATGCTCTTTTGTGTGTGGTCTTGGCAGTTTAGATGCTATTCCCTGTGGTTTGGGCTATTTTCTTGATGATCCATACACTTTTGGATCTGGTTTTTTTCTCTTGATTGTCTTGGCCATGCACTTTTGGATCTTTTTTTCTCTTGATTGTCTTGGTCATGCACTTTTGGATCTGGGTTTTTTCTCTTGATTGTCTTGGCCACACACTTTTGGATCTGGGTTTTTTCTCTTGATTGTCTTGGCCATGCACGTTTGGATCTGGGTTTTTTTCTCTTGATTGTCTTGGCCACACACTTTTGGATCTGTTTTGTCCCCTCTTGATTTTCTTGGCCACATACTTTTGGATCCGGGTTTTTTTTCTCTTGATTGTCTTGGCCATGCACTTTTGGATCTGGTTTTTTTTTCTTTTGATTGTCTTGGCCATGCCCTTTTGGATCTGGTTTTTTTCTCTTGATTGTCTTGGCCATGCCCTTTTGGATCTGGTTTTTTTCTCTTGATTGTCTTGGCCATGCACTTTTGGATCTGGTTTTTTTTCTCTTGATTGTCTTGGCCACACACTTTTGGATCCGGGTTTTTTCCTCTTGATTGTCTTGGTCATGCACTTTTTGGATCTGGGTTTTTTCTCTTGATTGTCTTGGCCATGCACTTTTGGATCTGGGTTTTTTCTCTTGATTGTCTTGGCCATGCACTTTTGGATCTGGGTTTTTTCTCTTGATTGTCTTGGCCATGCACTTTTGGAGCTGGGTTTTCTTTTCTCTTGATTGTCTTGGCCATGCACTTTTGGAGCTGGGTTTTTTCTTTTGATTGTCTTGGTCATGCACTTTTGGATCTGGTTTTTTCTCTTGATTGTCTTGGCCACACACTTTTGGATCTGGGTTTTTTCTCTTGATTTTCTTGGCCATGCACTTTTGGATCTGGGTTTTTTCTCTTGATTGTCTTGGCCACACACTTTTGGATCTGATTTTTTTTCTCTTGATTGTCTTGGCTATGCACTTTTGGGTATGGGAGATTTTCTTGGTTGTCTTGCCATGCGCTTATGGGTCTGGGCAATTTTCTTGATTGCCTTGGCTATGCACTTATGGGTCTGGGGGATTTTCTTGACAGTCTGACTATTTTCTTGAGGTTCTGGATGGTTGGGGCCTAGACGCTGTTCCCATGAGTCTAGGGCGGTCTTGACCATGTCCTTGTCGATCTAGACGCTGTCCTCTTGGATCTGGGCTATTGGGCCTTGGCGATTTTTGTAAGGTCAGGGCGATTTTCTTTTGGGTCAAGTCTACTTTTGCGCCTGTTCTATTTTCTTGACGGTCCTGGTGATGCTCTTGACGGGTTACTTGTGTCTGGGTTACTTTCATGATGGTTTTGATGATGTAATTTTGTGTCCGGGCAAATTCTTCACGGTCAGGATATTGTTTTTGACAGTCTTGGCGATATTCTTGGTCATGTGTGCAATGGTTTTGAGCAATGTTGTTGTCAGTGGGGGCAATTTTCTAGACGATGTGCCAGGTTCTTGACGCGACGATCTTGACGATATTCTTGACATTGTAGGAAATATTCTTGACGCAATTTTCTTGACAGTAGAATGGTATTTTTGACTGTAGAACGGCATTCTTGACAGTAGAACGGCATTCTTGACTGTAGAACGGCATTCTTGACAGTAGAACGGCATTCTTGACAGTAGAACGGTATTCTTGACAACAGAAAGGTATTCTTGATAGTAGAACGGCATTCTTAACAGTAGAACGGTATTCTTGACAACAGAAAGGTATTCTTGACAGCAGAATGGTATTCTTGACAGCAGAGCAATATTCTTTCACAGTCTTCATAACACAGTCTGAAGCGACTCAGTCATGGAGATTAATCTCCTGTTCTGTTCATCACGATAAAGCTTCAAGCTCTTGCTTGGATTGCCCAGATTAAATAACTGCGCCCGTTCACGGTACATTCCTTTGTGACATATTCCCAAGTAAGGCATTCATTCAGATTACACGGTAGCGCCAATTCAGAGTATATCCACGATAAATCCCCAGACTAATTCCTCCAAATTAAATCACGGCATAAACTAATTCTCCATACACTTCATGCCTGTCTGTGATTTTGCATTATAGATTTATTGAATTATTTTGACTGGCGTTTTACGTCGTATTCAGTAATAATATTTGGCATCTTTCGGCTTGTGTTTTTAAGTTCACATAATATTTTCGTGTTTATTCGGTGAAAGACAGTTGTGGTTCGTTCCAGCAGGTAATGTGCCTTCATATTATCTACCCTACACTCTGATATCATATGAAGCATTTACTTTATATGATTAAAAATGTTTCACGACCGGATCGCCCATTTGAACTAAAAGCTGGCGACAATATCGCGTACTTTTACAATAGAAACAGCCAAGCTATAGACGACTGAATCTATTCAAATCAAAGCCCTTTGATGTCGTTCCCACGAGATCTCTCGCGATCGAATGCTTCGCTTAGGATTAGTCAAAAAGCAGCGTGAAACGATCTCAGTAAAAAGGCACACGTTTACAAAATTAAGAGGTTTAATAATTTTCTAGTCTGTAGGAATGTTCATGTACTCATATAAGGTCTACGTGATAAAATGGTTTCTAGATATATCAGTGATCATATACTAGTGTATACAAGACATGTAAGTATAAGCGGACCGTAGCATTAGCAAGACAGAACTGTTGAGGAAATCATTACGACCCTTGAGAGCCTGTTTGCTGTGGCATTCAGTCAGACGTAGCAACAACACGGCCATTCTGCTGTAATGTATGGAAAGGTCACCTGCACTCAATTCTGCCGTTCATGGGTAGACAAGGTAGTCCCGAAGACTGTCAGTTAGGTCTGTAGCCATTAAGCAGAACAGGACTAATATGATAGTTTTGTCTTCGATGTCCAAGAATGCAATGTGGAAATCAGACCACACGATTTGCTATCTTGTAAATGGGGTGGAGGTGTGTGTGTGTGTGTGTGGTGGATATGGGGGGCCTGGGGGAGGGGGAGGGGGCAAAATTTGCAGGTCAGTATTGACGCTTCAACCATTTTTCACTGCGGATGACATCAGTCTATACGACATGATATAACTGTCTAGTAATACAACAAAAGGCATGTAAATGCCATGCAATAGAACGATTAGATTCATGATAAAATCTAAGGTTTAAATCCAAAACTAGGCGTGGAACAGGCACTTGTATGCAACTCGTCCACCATGTATAATGTACAATGATCGCAAGACCAATTTCCGCAACAACACAAGCCAGTAAAGAATTAATAAAGCATGTAAAAGTAAGAAATGGGGACATTTTCATGCAAACAGAAACAGATAACCGCTTCAGTGATGCCCAAAAGACACCAAAAATATTCTTGGCGCACAAATATTTTTTGGCCACCCAAAGTGTTGACATCTGTAGCCCATGTTTTGATGGTAATACTCTCTTTATACTTGATGTTGCAGTTGTTGCTGTAACAACAAAGCCTATGCGCGATCGATGTGGTTCTCGTCCCGATCCCACCATAAGTCGTAGAAGAATTACAATAACCTCAAAAATGGTGGTCTATATCAACTTGTCTTAATTTACGATTTTTTTTAGTCTTGCAGTATGTGATGGAAACTTCTTGTGGAAATTTAGCGGCAAACAAGGATGGATATATAATACCTATATCCGTCAGCCTTTCGTCTAGTTATACGTGTGTGTCTAAGGTTTAATGAGGATGTGAAGCTAACTTTGTCTTTTTTAGACCACCAGCAAATTCTTTCCAATCTGTATTTAAGACTTGTAAATTTCCACCTGTGAGCAGATTATTAAAGATTATTTAAAGATTAGCAATTCAAGAATTTGGCAACATTATTTTAGAATACAAGTTAGTCCGCAGGCAAGGTTTTGTCTATGCATCTCCTTCCAAAACACTCCGCCAATTTGGATGAACCTTACCACACATCTTGCCTATCATCTGGACTTGTACATGCTTAAGTTTAATGGCAATCAGGTAATTATTTTCATAATTACACTCATTTATGACTTTGTGTAAAAGTGATTTCCATGTATTCAGTTTTTGTCCATGCATTTCCTCCCAAACTATTGCGCCGATTATGACGAAACTTACCACACATCTTGTGCATGCTTAAGTTTAATCTTCATCCAATAATTTAGTTTCATAATTACTTTCTTTTAGGTCTTTGCGTAATAGTGCTTTTCCAGGTATCCTGAGTTATCTTTCTTTTATTTTTGTAAATGTTGAGAGATGGAAGAGGACTATTTCGCACATCCGAATTCTGGTTTCACTTTGATGCATTCGCGGTGGAAAAGATCCCACAGCAGTATAACGGTTGGCAATATGCGTACAGACGAATTATTCGAGATTAGTCGAGAGCGTCATCGTGACTCATACGAACCGGCATGGTTATTGATAACATGTTAGTAATTGCGAATAATGATGAACAGGCACCTGTCATCGATGGAAGGCAACGCTCCTTACCAATGATTTATAGTGATATAAATATTCTCTTTACGGAATTACAGAAAGGATAAATTTGATTTCTCGAAAAGATTATATAAAAGACTTTTCTTTCCGTTCTCGTGGGGAAAAATCTATTCTATATACTTCCACAGTATAACAGTTTTGCACCACGGCGTAAAGTATTGTAACATGCACTCAATGTAAGGACATACGTGTTCATGACCAAATAATCAAATAATCGCTGGCCTATAGGCTAGGCTTATGGGTTTTTTTCAGTCATATGACGACGAAGAGTCATTAGGTCTGTGTTCATATATAGTGTGTCTTCTTGTGACAAGACGCGTCCATGTCGCCAAAGTGCTCCACTGAAGTATCATGCCGAAGACACCAGACAGTACACTGTGACAGCCGATTACAAGTTCTCATGTCATAGCACATAGGAAAGCACGGGGACAATACATCGTACAGTTTTCTAATCCAGTAATGCATTGTGACAGATATACAATAAAAGTACATGCAAGGTCCCTCACATACATGTGCAACCAGGTCATTCCGAGCAGGAGACTGACTTCTGGATGCCACTGCGCCACTCTCTTTCTATCGTAGATGTGAATACGCGAAAATATATGATTCCGTATTTAATATAGGGATCAAGATGGATCAAAGTTATCACAGACACCCCACCTAGTCACATTATACTGACACCGGACCAACCAGCAGTGTTTCCTTGCTATAAACACTCAGTGCTGAATGCTAAGAGAGGTAGCAACGAATACCATTTTTAAAGACTTTGGTATGACCCGACCCGAGTTTGATCCCGGGTGTCCCTCGTTTTGTTTTTGTTTTGTAAATAACAAATATCTGTTATATTTTGTCTTTTGAACAAATTTTTAAACACAAACCTGCATGTTTCCTTATGTTTTGGTATCGCCAACAAAGATTGTTTCCGAAAATTCCATAAAGCTATTTATGTGACTCATTCGTATTGGGTCAATCAATAAATTACTAAAATTGTGGAATGTGAAAGGTACGTGGTAAAGTTTTGGACAGTATGTTGCACTGGCGACCTGTCGAAATGGGAAAAAAACTTCCGTTGACCTTTTACTCTCTTGACGTATCACTTTTTCCCTTCGGCTTTAAGCTGTGAGTAAAACGTATAATAAGCCACATACTCCTTAGCAATATTCTACCATACAAATCTGTTATATATAAATTTCCATGAAGTTTTATGTTCAGTTCGATGTGTACTGAAAGTACATCATTGTTAAGGGTTCAATTGAGTCTATTCGCAAGTTACACCTCTTTTATACTCTAATTCATTATATAAAAATACAGCGGTAACGCCCATAGTTAAGTGTCATACAAACACTCCTGGCAATGCTTGAACACTGGCAATCTCCAGTTCGTGATTATGGTATTTACGTGTTTTCCTGCTCAAACACACTGAGTATGAATCAGTGTTCCGCACAGCATAGCTTAACCTTAATGAACTTCGGTATTTAAGCCTTTGCAAATCAAGACTGCAAACATTTCTATACACTTGCTGATCACACGGGCTTATCACATGTGCTGATCACACGAGCTGATGGAGTTGGGGGAAATAATCGGATCTTATGTAGAGTAAATCTGAATGGTAAATACACCTTTGGTATTTACAGTTAAATTATGTAAGGTGTGCATATAAGAGAGAGAAACTTGTGTGGTGATGAAGATGAAGGGAGATTGATTTTATGATCTGACCTTTCTATACAGTCTGAGGCAGCGCTAGTAGGCCTAATAAAATGTTACCGGCAGACTGGTCTCTATGGGTCGCTGCTGCATAATATCAAGCTCGCTTAGCAACGCAACGTACAAACTCCTTATGAACTCCATCACATCCGCTATCCACAGTTCAACTCAAATGCATCACTTTAATCAAATTTGCATATAGATCGATAATATTTAATCGTTTTTGATATATCGCTTTTATACGAAATCCTTTTTTAAGACATTATTGATGGTGTCTCGATTCTGAACATTTGTACTAAGCTATCCAGAAGCTGATCCTAACTATCATAATATTAAAAACTCTCCCTTTTTAACACCGGACCCCCCCCCCCCCTCACCCCCCACCCCCCACCCCCAAAAAAAGTTTATGGTCTAGTGATTAAAAGTGCTTTTCTATCACTAGGACACACAAAATGCGAGTTCAAAACCGGCCAGGGACAAGGAATCTGTAGACTTCCTCTGCTCTCATTGCTTGTGAGAGCCATGGTAACAAGAAATGGTCTACGACGCTCGTGAAGACCATATGTTTTTCACCAGTATGCTGTGCAGGTCACATGTGGGAAAGATTCGTCGGTAACTTGGTGGTGTGCCCCGGGCAGTCCACTTTTCTCCACTTATACAACTGACAAATGATTGAGAACCTTGTTAAACGGGCTATCAAATAGGAAATAAATACACAACTTGTGACTGAATATCATTCTTCTGCACCCAGGTAAGGCTCTGGTCTGTGGCTTTCCTTTGATTCACGCAGCAACCAACCAGGTAAGAACAATTTAGTCTATTCAGAGAAATGGATAATCATAAATCTTTAGAGTCATGAAATATATGATTCTTTTTCTTTCGGACATGAAATATTGCACAAGATACATTACTGATGTATTTGAAAGTGTGCTGGTTTGTAGTCTTACTTTTATATTCTATATTGAACCAGTTTGAGTCTCTCATAAGTGTCCTCCTGTGAGTCTTTGTGGATTTCCTTTGTTTTAATATGTATTTATGTCTAATATTACTCTAACAATGTGAAGGAAAATATCTAGCAATACCAACATTTTATCAAAGGGTCAGCTATCGTTCATGAAACAGTACAATTCCTTACCCACGAGTCGTTCAGTCGTGCAATTACTTGTTAAGCATAAGTTAGCCAATAATTTAATAAGCGAATCTATAAATTGCCTTATCTCGCGAGTTAATTTCAAGATCTGAGGCCAATTTCACAAAACGTCGAAGTCCTATTTTTCGGAACCTTTTTCGTAAAAGCCATTGTCTAGTTTATAGCGCCATAAGGAGACGTGACAGACGTGAAAAGTTATAAAAAAAATCGATTTATGAAACTTTGTGAAAGCAGCCCTGGTCGTGGAACACATGTCATCTGCATTTGTCCTGCTTTAATAATATAATATCCTATGCGACCTCAGCTACGTTTAGCGCTAGCAAATCAAAAACGATAAATCATAAGTAACGATAATATTGTTGCTTAAGTCACGTTCTATGTGACATTCACATATCTGACAATATCTAAATGAACATTATTTTCTTTATCTCCAGGACGTGACACAGGATACGAACGCTCAGGAAAATCATAATGAGATGATTATTGGATTAGCCGCAGGATTGGGATTTTTTGTTGGGCTGATTCTCCTGATTTGTTTTATCTGGTGCTGCTGCTGTGTTAGTAAAGACGAAACCTCTAAAGTTGTGCCCACGTCCGTCGGGCCATCTAAGGCATCGTCAGCAAGGTCAAGGGCCACGTCACGGATCACGTCATCCAGATCATAGCCAGCTCAGCTAATCATTACTGTGCAAGAATCGCCGCCACATGTGTTATGTGCGCGTGCTGTTGTCATGACATTTGGAGAATGGTTGAATTACAGAAGGTTGCCAACGTAACAGTAAATTCTCTGTGAACTGGTATCTGCCACAGTAAGGTCCAAAGGTTGTTTGGAGTCATTAACGGAAATTCAGCTCACATGACTTAGGATTCCTGATTAGCTTAGCAACCGATAGAACAACCATGGGCAGAAAAATATCCACCAATTGACTGCAACGACTGCAGTCGACTTATCACATGCAATGATATACCTGGTCGCCTTGGATACGGATCACACGGAAATGGAACTTTGGATTAACCTCTTTATCCGTGACGTCAGTAGGTGTGAAGTTAGTAAGATGACTGTTATTCAAGGAATCGAGCTCTGAAACATGAACACTAGGGACAAATTGGTGACTGGGAATAAACTGAGATACTTCCGTTCCCACCTTGGAGGTTGGAACGCCAATGGTAAACAGTCGTATTTAATTAATCCGTGAATAACCTCCGGGTGGTTACTATCGTGACTTTGTCGCATAAGTCTGCCACCGCCGGACCGGAAATTAAATCCATTCTTGAGAAAGTAGTGCGATGAATGCGTGGACAATAATCTGTTGTTGTAAGCTTGCTGTTTATCCGCTTACTAGCCGGCTAACGCTTTTGTGCTGTTATTCTGTTTTCCAGTACCAAAGGCGTGGCGTGTTTGCCGGATTTGTACGGGAAACAATTGATCGGGTACTCAGTCTTCAAGGACAAAAAAGGTTTGTCGAAATATTCTGCCACTCACCAGAAAAAATATGAGATCGTATGCTTGCTTTTGTTTGGTCATTAGGATGCATTACGCTACAAAAATCCATAGAAATGACATAAGGATATCCTACCGTTCTGTGTTTCTAGGTTTATGTTTTGAGCTTATTATCCCAAATACATCTGCTTTCCTTGGACTCGGCACTGTCGACGTGCTCGACTATCACCGGTATACGTGTCCGCATAACGGACTTCACCAAACACGGACAACGTATATGCCGTTGCTGTTTTTTAGATTAAAGCTTTCATAAAAGCGACAAACTAACTTTGATCAAAGATCGATGAGTTGTGTTGTATGGCGAACTAAATGGTAATTGCTATCTACAATATAATCGTACTTCGTGTTTAATCAATCTTGACGTCATGCCATTACCTTGGAAATCTGAAACATCATTTATCAGTTTGAGACAGCTTTGTGGCGTTAGGTAGAGGTGATTTGGTTGGCAGGAGACGATTTTGAAGACAGCTGTAAGGGATTTTGAAATTTCCACATAACATTTGAACGGTTTCTTCTTTGTGTCTTGAACAGCTACTCTTATATTTACCATGTGAGTCGTTTTATATCTGTCTCCCGTATTGTTCGCTGTGTATAACGGTTACTCTCTAAAAGTACAATATACAGGTACACATTCATATACAAGCTCTTGACAAACTCAGACAAATCAAATTAAATGAATTTGTCAACCCTAACTGAAGCTCGTTTACTAGATGTTCCATAAGTATTTTATTTCTCCACATAATTCGACATATGTTTCAAATAGAAAATGAATTTTAAATGTCACACAATGGGATGATATTTTCATAATACGTTATGAGGGGTTGTATCAGTTTGCAGATGCATGTAGACCTGTAGAAAAACATAGTTGTATCCACGACACTGTCTCATCAGAAAAACATGTTAAAATGTACATGACAGTGTACGAAAGGTAAAGATAACGCTCAGTTGAATAGACGGTTAAAGTACATATTTGTTTAAGGTATTAACAATTGTTCATGAACTAGAAGTCTTTTTTTCTTATAGGTAATAAATCTTGGCCAAAGATTGTTTGGTATACATATATTTGCAAAGGCGCGTTAGGGGATTGGTCAGATGAAATCTCTGAATTATTCAGCAAGATTGTAAGGGTCACGGACGAATATTTTAATTGTCTATGGGTGGCAAGCTTGCTTAGCATGGATGTATTTCCGTTGACAATTGGCCCTTTTACAGGCTTGTCTTTTGGAGCATTTCACCGCTATGCAATCATTCGTATAGAGAAGTAGCAAATATGACAATTGATTAAAATCTTTTGAATAACTGTTACAGTTACATCATCTTAAACAGTAAAGGTGGATTGTTAGAGGTATGATCTCTCAACGTTACCACAGAACCGTCCACTTAGGTTTTTGAGGAAAACCGTCTAATAGTAAGAGTGGATTGTTATAGATTCCATTGCTGAACCTTACCATAGAACGGTCCAACAAGGGTATTAGTGAATATAATGACATGGTAAGTTGGGCTCTTACAGATACCATTGCTCACCCTTACCATAGAACGGTCCAACAAGGCTATTAGTGAGTATAGTGACATGGTGAGGGTGGACTCTTACAGATACCATTGCTCACCCTTACCATAGAACGGTCCAACAAGTCTATTAGTGAATATAGTGACATAGTGAGGGTGGAGTCTTACAGATACTATTGCTCACCCTTACCACAGAACGGTCCAACAAGGCTATTAGTGAGAGTAGTGACATGGTAAGGGTGGATTGTTACAGATACTATTGCTCACCCTTACCACAGAACGGTCCAACAAGGCTATTAGTGAGAGTAGTGACATGGTGAGGGTGGACTCTTACAGATACCATTGCTCACCCCTACCACATAACGGTCCAACAAGGGTATTAGTGAGTATAGTGACATGGTAAGGTGGACTCTTACAGATACCATTGCTCACTCTTACCACAGAACGGTCCAACAAGGGTATTAGTGAGTAAAGTGACATGGTAAGGTGGACTCTTACAGATACCATTGCTCACCCTTACCACAGAACGGTCCAACAAGGCTATTAGTGAGTAAAGTGACATGGTAAGGTGGACTCTTACAGGTACCATTGCTCACCCTTACCACAGAACGGTCCAACAAGGCTATTAGTGAGTATAGTGACATGGTGAGGGTGGATTGTTACAGATACCATTGAAGATTTGTGAAATGTTGATTATGCCTTATTACAATACCATTGCGCCGCCATGTAGAGCTTCCTCTGCCTATTTTTTTTTCTCTACTCCACATGTAAATGTAACCGCGTGTAGTTCTGTGGCGGGCTGGCAGGATGCCAACACGATGTACCTGTCACGGAATACACTAGTACTGTCAGCTGGTTATCGACCAAAATCGGACCTAAGAAAGCCATCACATTTGTCATATATCAGGCATGCAGCTGAGTGTAATCTCCAAAAAATGCACGCAATATCGAAAAAATGTATTATTGTTTTTTGTGTACATTTAACGTTTAATCTACAACGGTATGGCATTTGTGGCACTGACATAATATAGGCCTAACAAGACTTGGTGCGACTGTTTTGTGTACGTATATATATATATATTTTGTGTATATATATATATATATATATATATATATATATATATATATCTTTATCTTCTGTATATAGCTGCAGTTGTATCATTTTTTTTGTCCCTAAAAGGGTTTTCTGTCCTGTGTATACAAATATGTCAAGTTTTAAGCTTATAGGGTGAATGCAGGCGCAAAGTATATACGCTGATGTCTACATAGACTGAAATGTGTTTAGTGTATCTAGCCAAAATGTGATACAATTCCCATTTGACAAATGATCTGTGATACCCAATGGCTGAAGCGTGAAAAATAAAACTAACCAATGCAAACAATTTTAGCGGTTACGTTTAATATTTGTTCACTTTTAAGTATTCCTGTTCTTTTCTTCAGAAAATGGGTTTATTCTCCACACCTTAACACGTCCTAAGAATCTGATGGTTTCTCATTCCACTTTACTACACAAATAAAACATTGGAACGCTGATACCACGCTGATAATCGTCAAAACTGGTGACCACTAACTATACCTAACTATACCTCAGCTTTCAATGATGTCACGTGGTACGTCACGAGTACTTCTCAGTTTCCAATGATGTCAGAAGATACATCACACGCAGGCATCAGCTTTCAATGATGTCACGTGGTACGTCACGAGTACTTCTCAGTTTCCAATGATGTCAGAAGATACATCACACGCAGTCATCAGTTTCCACTGATGTCAAAAGAAATGTGTATTATAGTTGCGTCCGTTCTTTTGAACTTCGTGTACGTGTTAAACACATACTTCAAGTTATAATATTAACTTTTCTTATTAACAAACGTCGTTGTCCTGTCAAGACTCACCTCTGACGGTCCTTGTAGCAGGAAAACCCAAATAAGGCTATGCATAGGCTTACATTGTGCTTCCACACTAAAGAGTTACACGGACGAAATACAGGTAGTGTGTTCGTACTATCTGTACAAATGTGTCGACTTAATACATTCATAAAATAGTTTTTAAGAGTATGTATTGACTTAATTCCCTACTCATTCGCCTACATAGAGGGTTTTTCTTCCGGCACCAGATCATCTTCCGACCAATGCACGGTTACAAACTATGTCAACGATTCTCTTTCGCTTCGCTGCAGTAGGGCCCTTAACTGAATTTAACACTTCAGGTAGTTCAACCTAGATACAGGTTAGTCCCAATTAAACCATCCAGTGAAATGAAACATATCATCACTTACATGATGTTACTATAGAAATCCAACCTTTGTGAAGGTCTGGCCTTACGTCTGCTGTGCACATTTAAGACAGATAATCTAACTAGTCACAGAACCTCCTTCTTTCTATTAACTCATTGATGAAAACATGCTACATGTATTCGACATGAACTGGAATTACCCACCAAATATGCCAGAGAAGAAATATAACCATTGGTAAAGGGAGGACTCATGTCTAGCTTTCCCTGCTTGGCCTAAGGCTTTACATGAAGAGCTTTGTCAGATGTCTGCCGAAGGGCTGGGATTTAATTAGGGTACTCCCATTTTCTCAGCCATTAACCCGTCTTCTGTACATTATATAGACAGCTTCATTAATTAATACTTCCTCTACCCATTGAACTGACCACCATCGTATAGGCGAAAATTCTTGACTATGTCATTAATAATCCAGTTAATAAATCATTAGTTAATCCCTAGTCGGTGTGATTAACTCGGTGCTCCTCCTCACGTCATTGACGAGAACTTGCAACAGGTATATTACCAACTGCAGTGTACATAAACACCAGGTGTTCGTACGTGTACAGTTAGGTATAAGGAAGCTCCGTTAGGTACCTAACTTGGCACACAGATTGAGTAATATAAAACACATCTGACATACGAGGACACATGGCACCGTTTATGTCGTAATATTAAAGCAAAAACATCACTGACATACTGTTCTGATCTTCGAAGATGTCTGATATAGGTTAATATACAATCAAAAATACACAAAAACATGATATGAAATGTATTCGGATCTATGTAATTATACTGCTCTCCCTTCTCGGGGACACACCGGTCGGTGGAGGAAACGGCATGTGAGCCTGCCCAGTAACAGCAATGTCACCCTAAAGAAATCCAATGCCTGCAAAAATAAAAATAAATATAGAGACGGCATTCCCTTTAAACAATGTTCACTAGTCCAGCTTAGTTTAATAATGACTTGATCGGTTTGCATAACTACCCATATTAGACAGTAAAGAACATCATATCTCAGGACATTAAAATGGCAAGCTTAATATTAACGACTAAAAGATATCTAAATCTTAATCAAACCACCGAGTCAACTACTTTTTAATTTGCACCACAATCATGTCATCTATAAACCATGGGCAACGATTCAAATTATTTATTTATATCTCACAGTATTAAAACATGAACACATCGGTTAGATGTGTCACATACATCACATACATACCCTCACGGTGACCCGCCAAATATTTCGGAATGTGGTAATTACTGTCCACATGGAGGTCCGATACAAACTTCTTATGTGTTTGCTGTCTTGACGGAATCGTGGTAATGGAGTGTCGAGATTGCATGACCGCAATTCTTGAGATTCAGGGCATCTCTGCATTATTAATGGACAACCGCCGTGCCTAGATTACAAGTTACAGAAAAGAAAAGAATGAAGAAAAATGAACGTTTGCTAGTTTGCTTCCTGGTGATTTAACTTTGAGTTCAGAGATAGGTTATATGCTCATATAACGATGCTCTCCTTGCTGTTCAACAAAACTATAAAGCTTAGCTCATGAATCTGTCCCACGCAATTCTCATATCAAAGCAGCCCCATAGGGTTTTCTCTAGACGTTTCTGCAATATCGCGAATCTCGGTGTGAAAAAGTTCAAGGCCTTTTTGTTAATTTCCTCGTTAAATGAATTCAGACAACGTTGAAAGTCTGAAAGTTCAAGGGTGTTTACGGGTTTGAGATTCATTCACTACAAGTACACATAACCAATCACCGTATTACCTTTCTAAAGTCGCAGAATCCCTTTCTGATATTGAACGTCTTTTTAATAGGGGTAAACAGTCAAAGCTGGCCTGAAAAGTTGATAAAGAACTCAATGAATGATTGCAAATATTTAATATCAAACCCAGGGATGACGATGAAAAAGTTGTACCGTTTAACTTAGGACTACTAAGACTGTCCGCAACCTTTTACATATGGACCTAACTAGCTAAACCAGCTAGATAATAAACTCTAACAGCTTTGTCTTAAAAGTAACCCTACTGACACGGCCAAATTTAATCCCATGACTTAACAAAATTTTATCAAATTGTTATTATTTATATTTCCTGCGAAGGAATAACAACAAAAGCGACGAAATGCAAGACAGCGACAGAATGCAGGATTCCTTGTAGAATGAGTGTAACCAAATACGACTTTCCACTATTCCATCAATGCATTCAACCGAATCAATAAGTTGTCTTTTAAATGGACTTTTACCTGTCGTGTAAGGCGTGGTGCAGTTTTAGGTAGCGGTACATGAAACAACAGTAAAGCGTCCAACAACGTGGAATTGGTTCGTTTACTGTTTAGTGTACCGCCTCTTGGGAGATCCGCAGTCCCACCAGGAATCTCTTCAGGCTTGGACACTCTACAAATAAATAGCATTATGTCGCATGAGACAAAATACTCCGCTTTTCATTGAACAACAACTGTCACGTGGGGTACAGATATATTCTTGAATCCTGCAGACGACGTCAAATGTGTCTGCTGAGTAGGTTATCTCCCTTCGTTGGGGTCCAAAAAGGCTCACAGCGCTGAAGCTGTACACCTGTCTTCTGCACTGAATTGATATATATATATATATATATATATATATATATATGTATGAACCCATATATTTGCGTGTCATGTCACTGAGTCACCATGTAACTAATAATATCTGTTGGCGTACTCTCACTATCATACGTATCTATGGTAAATTCATGTGCATATAAATTAAAACTCTTATAAAATTATATTCAAGCTTGCTGTTGTTCGGTGCTTGTGAAGCAATAATACTGAGAGGTGTATTAAAGCGTCAGAAAAGCATGTGTCTTGCGTCATAGTGATTTCATTAACGTCTGTATTTGATCAAATGCCGTACCCTCCATATCCACACATATCTTACGTGATACGTGATAAGGTGGATGAATGACAACATTCAAACAGATACTGTAACATCCATAAGCACACACGTATTACTGCGTTCAGATGTTGTATTCCTCATCACCAATCTTACGTCACTATGTGACCTGACAGATGACTGTCTTCGACGAGATATGGTGATGATTCCCCACACCTATATCCTTCAGCCTTTCATTGCTTATCTAATGACTGACTTCGACCACATATGGTACTGATTGCTCCATGTATATGGCATTGATATAGACTGATCAGACATGGTTTTGACTGCTAACAACCATATCTTACGTCATTTCATTGCTTGTCTAATGACTGACTTCGACCACATATGGTACTGATTGCTCCATAAATATAGCATTTCATTGCTTGACTGATCAGACATGGTTTTGACTGCTAACAACTATATCCTTCATCATTTCATTGCTCGTCTAATGACTGACTTCGACCACATATGGTACTGATTGCTCCATATATATAGTATTTCATTGCTTGACTGATCAGATATGGTTTTGACTGCTAACAACCATATCTTACGTCATTTCATTGCTTGACTGACGACTACGATCGATCCCATATCGTACTGATTGGTGCACACCTACACCTTACGTCATTTTCATTGCTTGACAAATGACTTTCTTTGATCAGATATCGCACTGATAGCTCCACACCTTACGTTATTCCATTTCATTTACTTGATTGATGGCAGTTTTTGACCAGATTGATCCAGTACATAACTTACGAAAGAAGATGTTTACATAGATGTTTATATATTGCTAATGGGGCAGGGTATGTGGTCCTTGTCCACCGTGTGGGGATATTTATAGTATCAAGACAGACGATCACATTTCAGATGTGCCTACCTAGGTAAATCGTTAACAATATCCCAAAATCAACAAGGAGTTATTCACCCAATGCGGTTGAGATTCCCATAATTTTAGGAAACTGTTATGGCATAACTATGCTCTCTTTTTGTCAGCATTTGCAACCGATGGCTCTAAGTTGCACCATAATGTTTATTTGTGTCCTTCCACCATAATGCTGGCCGACGTCGTATAAGTGAAATATTCTTAAGTAGGGCGTAAAACACCAATCATGTAAATATATAATTATTTGTCGCACATTATTGTAACATTTCGTCTTATTGACTAGGAGCGCAATTTCTAACATCTCGACAGAGATACGTTATAAGTGATAATATTTGGGATAATTAAATTTAAGAAATATGTCATCATATCACACATTTACCTTTGTCTTTTCAAGCAGCAGTTTTGCTGTGACAAGCGCCTCTGCGCTCGAAGCTTCCAGGATTGGCCGATAATAGCAGCTCGTCTGCGTACTGGGTACCACTGTCCAAGTACACTCAATGCGGAAATGTAGTCCCTACTGTCATGTGTGCAACGTTTTCGCTGATCTACCTAAAATAAAACATAAGGCATTCTCACTGAAAAGAAATGAAATGTTGAGATCATGCACCGATGAACAATATATTTTCTCAAAGTCAGCGAATAGTGCATTTAAAATCAACAAAAATGATTGCGCCGTTACTTAATTTGCCATCATTACCTCATTCTGTAATAGCTGCAGTCTTTCTTTGATTCTGTGACAAAACGTTTGGTTTGTTGAATGAGATGTGGAGGTTCCCAATCCCCTTTCAATCTGAGCCAGTACTTCTTTAGCCGACTGCAATAGTGAACCAGCCTGTGATCCGGAAATGGGAGGGAGCATGTCAGTGCTAGTAAGTCACCAGTATACACAACAAAGGATCTCAATCGTGTACCCTGCTAGTTTATCAGTTGTCGTTAATCAGGCACATGTATTGCTTTGCCTTTGACCAACAGTGGCATATCTGTGCAATAAATGATGATTCTGCTTCTTATTCTAAGTTTGTACCTTACTTTCACTATGATTGCCACATTTCACATATCGCAAGTTACAGATACTGTTCGTAGCCCTGGGGTGAGTGGTATTAGAAATATCTATGAAGTCGAGTGCCAAGGATTTAGGACTCTTGGTCCACAGTTAACTTACAAGGGAATTGTAATCACTGTAGTCAGTCATAGTTTGGTGGAATTTTATTAACATTACGGTAACTCTCGGACAACCCATTCCATGCCTCGGCAAGTAACATACTTCATTGAATTTCAGTTGTAATTATCACCTTCCTCGGAAATCCAAAGCTGATTTGCCTCCATATTTAGGTCAGCCAAAATTGCTTAATTACCCTGTAAAAGTGTTCCAGAGCTAGGGTAGCTGAGGTGGCCTCTGTGAGCGTGGCGAGTTCCTGGATCAGCTCTCCGGCACAGTGCCAGTGGTAGGCGATCTTACAATACAACGGTACCAGTTTGCTAAAGCACGCAGTATCTGTCTCTCTGTCAAATACAGGTGTATGGAATGGTAAACTCTGTAAATAAATAATCACTTCTGTGTTCGGGATGAACTCAAATGTTTACTAGTTGTCCATTCTTTTGGATTGGCCGTCTTTAATTACTACATTTAGATTGTCTCTGTCGGATAAGAACGGCAAACCAGTCTTCGTTTAAGTCGGTTAATATCTTTAATATTTACGTTTCAAAGTAAACTCAAACAGCGCCTTCCGCCACGCAGATTATTTCCGCCTTACTATATCATTCACACAGTTGAAATAATTTACTGTTGGTTTATTACTGGTTAAAAGACGGATTTCACTCTTCTAAAACTTGACGAAAAATTTCGTTTTACTCCTCACTTAATATGTATTGTTTTGAGAGTTATTAGAGTTACCCGCTTACACGTCACTATGTAATTATCTATTACAGTTATCGTAAATGCACATACTTACATGTCACTATCGTAGTTACCTATTAGTGTTACTGTATTTGCACACGATTATACGTCACTATCGTAGTTATCTATTAGTGTTATTGTAACGGTACACGCTTACACGTCACTATTGTAGTTATCTAGTAGTGTTATTGTAACTGCAATGTAACGCTTACATGTCACATTCGTAGTTATCTAGTAGTGTTATTGTAACTGCAATGTAACGCTTACATGTCACATTCGTAGTTATCTAGTAGTGTTATTGTAACTGCAATGTAACGCTTACATGTCACTATCGGAGTTATCTCCCGATAAACTGGAGTCTTCCTTTGTTTCACACTCACTATATTCTGTCGTTAGAGAATCTGTCCTGGTGAAGCCCAAACTATCTGAAACCAACATAAATTGTACACTATATTTTTCCCTTATGGGAAAGACCAGAGATTGGCCTGGTCTTTGTCCGTGCATAATGACATATATCCATCACTAAGTATTTTCTGGAAAATTGAGCTTCATGCAACCATTTCTTTGTTAAATCTATTGAATATTTGAATTGTGTAAAGAGTTGAATTTATACATAAAAATGACTATCCACAAGCCTAGTGTATCGCAATACCCAGGTTGTCTGTTTTCAAAATTAACAAGTTTAACAAAAGCTTACCAGATGAATCGGATGAGTGAAGACAGGGGTTATGTTCAGCAAAACTTATGCAGTCTCGATCAATTATATTTGGGTTTAAACGTGCTCTGTACTTTTCAGCCAATGTGTCCAATTGTTGAGCAGCTTTCTTGTGGAGATTTTCGCGCTGATTCTGAAGCAAGGTGTTGTACACAATTTCCTGAAGCATTGCATCCCTGAACCTTAGAAAACAGCAAAAGGAAGACTTTTCTGCGACACCTACGCTTAGTCTCATTCTCACACAAACAGTTTCTCTTGGCAACATGCTCCGACGAATGCGTGTTACCACAAACAAATATTCCTGCGTCAAGAAGGTTGCCGATGCGGACATCAACTCTCTTTTCCTTCACACGCGTGGGGAGGATTTGTATGAGGGTTTTTCTGTAGAACCTCACACCCAGGACAGAGGCACACTTCACTAACATCTGCTCTGAAGCTCTCAAGGCGTCCACTCTAGCGATGACCATATCTGTTGAAGACACAAATATTACCGTATAGATATCCCGGTCACTATGAATAATAAAAATAAAATAAAATAAAATAAATAAATAAGCGGATGGATGCTTCTCTTTATCATGTATCCTCAGCCGCACACACACGCATATAACACACACATGTTAGTTTTTCTCCTATCCCAACGTCACTAAAAAGAAAAGTCTATTTCATACTGGTTTAAGACTGATGGCAAAAATAAAGACCGTGTATTCTAAGCTCGCGATGTGTAGATTCCGAAACTACCAGAGTTCGCCTTTCAGTATGTGATTGAAAGAAGAACGCTTATTCTTATTTGATTGATGCGAAGCCGTAAAAGCGACATGGTGAAAATGTGACTTGCAAAAAAAAAAAAAAATGGGTGATTTACAAGTCCGGGGCTTGAGTTTACAAGTCGGTCCCGATTTAATTGGCAAGTCACAGGTCATTTGCTATCAAACAGCCAATGTAGCAGCCACAGACGCGCATCTCTCACTGATAACTACAATGTTTTGACTAGGGTCTTACAATGAGATAAATAACTCATAATCAAGACCAAGGACTACAATAGGCATGATCGTGTACACAGGTCAATTCCAATCTATTTCAAAACCCTTATTCTCAGCTACCACGCCATGTCTTTGTAAACTTCATGTACATGTTCGACTTTGCTCGACGGACACGACTATTTCAGAAACAGTGACGTACTGAAAGAATAAAAGAGTACATCGCTTCAAATGGACTTGTTCTAGGCGGGCAATGCATGAAAACTCGAGGCCCCAACTTGTAAACTCGAGGCCTCGACTTTCAAAGTCGGGAGGTTAAAAAAATTCTCTTCCAAAAATTTTTTTTCACCATGTCACTTTTACGGTTCCGTAAGTTGGTGTTTTACGCCGTGCTTATTCTTATTTTGTAACAGAAAGAAGAATGTTTCGATTCAGTTCGTATCAGAACGAAGGAAGTATATGCTCCGATTACTACAGAAGGAAGAATAAAAAAAAATGAAAAATTTGTCAAGTAGAATGTGATATGATCTGGAGGACAATGTTCCTAAATAATCAGCGTACAAAGCCTCTTGGAGTAAACCAAATTCATTTACAGTCCTAAGAAAGCTATGAAGCTATTTGTCCCATACACGAAGTCCTCATTGCACAAGCCCAAGACGAAATAACCAACAATCCCTCAGCAATTTTAAATGTAAAGTCAAACGTTGCATTATATAGAATTAAACAAAACCAGCTAACAACGACAGCGTCACCATTTTTGTTGAGTAAAATGATAGAAAGTATATAAGTAAATGAACGTATATAGTTGACCTTGACCTTTGATTGATTCTGGTATGGTCAGGTTCTCTGATTGTACATCTGGACAAAGAACACAGACACGCTCGGATCTGTCATGCCAAGATGTGGGTCGTCCCCCCGAGTCTGGTGCAACTGTTGCTGCTAAATGATCCTTGCAGACTTCATTTTCTGTGACGATTTCCAGTTGTTTACTACAGAGTAAACCTTGGAGCAAATGTTCACACCAAGCCGGGGATCCACTGCTCTTGTCAACCAAGATCCTGAAGAACACAGAATTGATGCTGAGTAGATACAATGTGACTTGTTCGTGCAAACAATGTCATAAATTTCTTTCTTAAAATTCTGTTGAGCTGAAAGTAAATAGCTTTATATTGCATTGTGTAAAATTCTCCCCTGCTCTTAAACTATTGTCTCGCACGCCACATCTATGTGTAAGTGTATATATATCAGCATCCAAGCACTTTGATCCTTTCTATCTTCTACACCTTGACCTGATACAGGCCTACGTCTTTTTTTAAATACTGCTTGCGGATTTAGGACCAGTTTCTGCTCTTTATAACAATCCCAGCTGGCCTCAATTTATAACCGTTTGAATTTGAAAATTGGTAGTCTTACCTGTGTATTTCACCAGGTATCCTTGTCACGTTAAGCAACTGGCATGCTAAACCACACAGATACTGAGTCTCTAAGCCTTCAAGACAGATTTTCTCTGTTGATGTCTGAGCCAGCAAATCCTTGCATCCATTTGGAAGATTTTGTCCCATCTGTGGAGGTTTTATGGTGACAACAAAGATGGCACGTTGTTTTTGGAGATCTGCCAAGAGGTCCCACGAATAGGAATCGGCAAAATGGATGTCATCGATGGCAAACACTGTTGTTCCTAAACTCTGTAGTGTCTTCAAAAAAAAAAACAAAAAACAGATACTTAACATATTATAAAAGTTATGTGCAAAGAAACATATTTATTTATTTATTTATTTGATTGATGCTTGAAGGGTAAAATCAACAATTTTTCACACGTTCGAAGGCGATCAGTTTTATGACAAAAGAACAAGACAAACGTAGCTTGGTCAGTCCACTCAAGCTGAGAAGCATTGCTATTTGACATTTTTACCTTTGCCTGGATTTTATTGTGGGTGTTCAAGGCAATACTAATTCATATCGCTGAAGGACACACTTAACAGAACGTAGTCAAAAAGAGAAAGCTAAATATTACCTTGGTGAAAATAGAAATGATAGCCCTATGAAGAGATGAACACAATTCGTCGTTATTTTCCACTACTTCGTGAAGGTTTGACGCCTTTAAGGGAGAAGAACAAAAGGCTAATAAAAATGTAACAAAAGAAAATCCAGTAAAACACGGTCCAATCATTTATACATTTTCCATCTATTGTATAAAAGAAAGATTAATGTTTCAAATTAATTGAAGGGTATAAGTATGACTGGTATCGTTGAGGGACGATTGTTTTATGAATGTCTTATACAGTAAAAAAAAAATAATCTGTTAAATTTAACCAAAAGTCTGCTGTCTGAGTGATGCTAAAATGTACTCTGGTATTACAGCAAATTATGCTGTTAAATATAACACACACATTCCATTAACTGAACAGAAATATTCTGTTAGGGGCCTCCGTTCCCGATAGGGTTAGCACGTCAGCACGGCGCAATGACCCAGGAACCTCTCACCAATGCTGTCCCTGTGAGTTGAAGTCCAGCTCATGCTGGCTTCCTCTCCGGCCCTACATGGGAAGGTCTCAGCAACCTACGGATGGTCGTGCGCTTCCCTCGGGCTCTGACACCATAACGCTGGCCGCCATCGTATAAGTGAAATATTCTTGAGTACGGCGTAAACCATCAAATAAATAAATGAATTAAATATTCCATTTCACTAAAAGGATATTATGCTGAATAGGACACAATGTTGTATTATAATAACATTCTAGCACCACTCAGACAACAGACTCCGTTAAAAGTAACAGATTTTTTTTAAGTATATGACAGTCGAGTTACATTCCTCACAGTTTGTTTAAGGACAGAGCAGCCAAGTACATTAGGCGAAAACCCATATGTTAACTTTTATACAAACGTTATAAAGCTATATTGTGCATTTGTATTATCATGAGCATACCTTTTCGATCATGATAAATTTGACAAAAGGTAAATATTTCAAAAGATGATTTCTCCTTAATCCACTCGCAAATGCGTCTTCGTCAGAAAGGTAACCTTCGCTTTGGTCAGCAAGGAGAATGCGCAGTAACATACAGACAAGGAAGTAAGGTTTGCTCACATCATCCAGGTTCAGAGCGCAAGACACAACCCTGTTCAGATGAATGGAAATGGCTCACTACAAAACTCAGCAGTATGTTACGCATTTGTATGATATTGCAGGAATTAGACTGGTACAAAGCCAAAGGTATGTGCTAGAGATATATCACACAATACCCCCTAGTAGGGACCTTTCAAATTAAAACTAGTCAAATTGTTACAGTATGGTCTATTAACCTTTCTAACTCCATTAACTGAACCCAAACTATTTGGACAGTTTGGGAAAATTCCATTTATACTTGTTCCTGTTGATTCTACAGAATCTTATCTTAATTTCATGTCATCACGACAGATTAAGTTTAATTCATCTGTATTTCGACTGGCTTCGACTTCAACTTAGAATCTTGCAATAAAAACACCCTTCTCCTTCACCTGACCCTCCAGCCATTCTAACCTGGTAGTGGACATTAGCATGATAACATACCTGAAACCTGCTGCCATTGCCCTCGACGTCATGGCGTCTAGAAGGCGAGTTTTGCCCATCCCCGAATCCGCCTCTATCACCAATGTTTCTGTCTGCGGTAGTTTATTGTCTACAGATGTCTGCTTTTGGAGTATCTCAGAGAAAACGTCCAATTCTACCTTTCGACCTGTGCATGAAATTAAAACAAGACAGTTCATATGAGACAGTCCATGGGCACAGTTTTATTTTCCTTTTGGTTTGCTTACATGGGATGTGCGTTTTATTTAATATTAACACGTAGACAATCTCCTTGGACGGATCGCCCCTTATTGAGTGTGTTGCTTAAGTTGCATGGTTGCATGTATTTCGACACTGTGTGAGCCAATTTTATCCTTTCAATTTAGCATCAAAGGAAGAAGCTATTTGGAGATACGGTTTTCAAAGTCTTCCATATTGCATGATGCGGACGATGTTAACAGTATATATAGGACAACATTTACAATTTGTATTTTGAGCAAGTTGTGGCTAAATTACTTCAAGTTTAAGATTAGGATGAAGAGTAATTCGAGGTCCAAACTGATCCACATAAGGATACAATACAAAAATATGCAGATATTGTGACGTGAAATACCTAATAGGGGCTTCCTAGAATGCCTAAGGGTATGCAAATGTACGACGTCATGGCTGTTTCTCTTCAACACCAGTTGTCGCAAAACACCTGTATTCTCTAATCCTTTCATCGCTTTTGTGGAGACAATGGAGAAACCATGTGTCGGGAGGTCGCTGCCTCGAAAAGTTTCGTCATCACAAGTTATTTTCCCTGGATAATACATCATTAACCGAGCCGCCATATTGACCTTCCGACCAATGACTGAAAATGAACAGTGACTGAAAATCAACATGTCCGCTAGTATGTTTAAGCCATATGTGGGCTGCCTATCTCATTAACCTAGCTCTCATATCATGGGGCAGTAATTGTTATGAAATTACTTAGCTTTTGTATAGTACAAAAACAGGATGCATTTCACGATTGAATGCCAAGATTTATAAAAGTAACATTACTGTAATTCTTCAATCTTTTCACATGTTTGCCAGATGTTTATTCAAGCCTATTGTGTGTTGACTGATAAACTTATACATTTTTGTGAAGCCTTGAAACTGGCCAAACCAAAAAAATGTAGTTTTGTCTAACTAGAAATGCGCATAAATTGCACTGAAAGTTGCTCTTTCATATGAGAAAAAGTTAAAGAATTAGGGTAATTCGCTTAAAATATATAGTTTTGGCCAGATATACTGTTGGCGGCACTAAATACATAATATGTGCAGAATATAATATTTAAATCTTTTTGCGCTGTGTTGGTGTCACTACATTGCTTGGTGTCACTACATTGATTGGTGTCACTACGTTGATTGGTGTTAATTGTTATATATGTGCTCTGTGCAGTTACCTGAGTATTCATGTCGTTCTCTGTGGCCCACAACCCCACAGAAGGCAGTCCCTGTTGTCACTCCTATAGAAGTTTCACTGGAATGAAAATGTGTGAATAGAATGACAATTATGTTCACACGAAACACTGAACAATTTTAGGCTTGGCGTGGATCAAATACTATTAACTAAACTACTTCTGTAGATCAGCAGAATAAGTATGAAAGAAATAATATATTTTCTTGTCACTTCGTGCCTGGAGTACATGGAACCCAAAATGGTCATGTGTTTTGTGGGAACAAAATATGTTTGTCCAGTGCAAGAAGGCATACATCAATATAGGTGTGAAGGCGGGGGAGTGGCATTAATAAAGAGAGTGAATACGGTTCTCTTTGATATCAGATTTGTGGAACCGAAATGTTTTTGATGAGTGCAACATCAGTATAAAGGAATTAGAAATGGTTAACCGTGTTGATATGCTCCTCTTTGACAGTATTCTACCATATGCAACATTAATACTTTGAAGAGCACAAATATTGGCAACGTAGAACCGAAATTAGAGTGCAAATATTCTTGTGTGACATCACAATGTTTGCTGGGCTTATTACCTAACTCTGTCCTCTTTAGCCAGATCTTCAGCTATCACCACAGCACACTGGAGGGCGTGGTCACGGTCGTGCTCCTGTTTATTACCGGGGAGACCAAATATAACCAAGAAAGAACAACCCTGAAAATCAGTGTAAGTACTACTTAAAATAAGACAAGAATAATTGATTTTCACATGTCTTACATTTCACATACGATGTGGGTCAGTTTTAAACTATCGCCGTTTGACAAGTTGCTAACGAACTTCCCCACATATGGCGTACAGATGTGTTACCCCTTAAGTGGTCTTCATCTATCGTTTGATTGCACAAACTGCCACACGAGCGTCGCGACCACTTTTTTTCGCCAAGGCCTCTACAAAATCCCTATCCACGACCGGTTTTGAGCTCGCCCCTCGTGTGTCTCAGTGCAGAACCAATCATTTTAGTCGTCCGTAGTAGGCCATGGACAAATTAAATATGTTTAAGAAAATATCGGTTAGATGATTTGGTCACACACTGAAGTCGATCTGATTATACAATCACATTTTTGATACTGATGGTTTATGTTTATTTATATTTATTATTTATTTATTTGATTGTTTTTTTACGCCGTACTCAAGAATATTTCACTTATACGACGGCGGCCAGCATTATGGTGGAAGAAAACCGGGCACAGCCCGGGGGAAACCCACGACCATTCGCAAGTTGCTGACAGACCTTCCGGCCTGAGAGGAAGCCAGCATGAGCTGGTAATGAACTCACAGCGACCGCATTGGTGAGAGGCCTCTAGAGCATTACACTGCGCTAGCGTGCTAACCAAATGAGCCACGCAGGTCCCCCGGTTTATGATTAAGATTGTTTGTAAATTGTATACTCGACCTTGCAAAGTATATAAGTGTCCACAATGTCTGTATGGATTTTGTCTTCACGAGTGTTTCCGGTTAACAAATGGTCATGTGCTTTTGTTGTATGAATCAGTACTAATTCCTTACCTTATCAAACAAGAATATCTTATTGAGACAACCTGAAAAGAAAAAAAAAACACACGCACACATTGCGGAATGTAAGATTTACATTAAGCTCCGATAATAAGCTAAATGATTCACAGTAGACTTAATGATAATACTTATTGATTACAAATGTCTACATAATACCTAGGCCAGCTTTTTTTATTGATGCGAAATCCAAAGACTTACGAAAGCGAAAAGTACACCTTCGTTACGTAATATTTAATAACAAGAAATCCGGATTTAGACGAATGTCGTCCAACCTTTATCTAGATAAAGTGAGATTTCCTGATTACGCACGAATGTGATTTTTATGTTTCACACAGCTGAAGACTATGTTGGTCAGCTGGGTGAAACACACAAATAGGAGATAAGGGGGCACAGGTTCAACACCCAAACGTAACACTTCTAAACATCATTTCAAATTTCCAAGTGCAGGTCCCGTGTTTTGGCATCAGTGTACTGTGACCTTTTGACACAGATATAAGGTCAATAAGGTTATCGCGTCACAAAAGTATTTTTTCTGATACTGTTGTTACATGGCATACTGAGAGTTTGTCGCTATAATCACAGGTGCACTAATTTTGCAGTGAAGTCAAGTGTGCAGTGCTGTACGAGGTTCGCACTGGGTAAGAGTTATCCTGGGAGTGTTTCACATAGAAATCAAGATGTCACTTCCCTCCCTAAAACTCTTGCGCTTACGAGATTTGGGCGAAATTTGTCCATTCCTATGAACGAGATTTGGTGTCGGCTTTTAATACAGTACATGCTTTTCTCTGGCCTTTGAAGTGCGCATGTTACTTTAATTCTTTTAGCTCTGCGTTTGTAATACACTAGTTACCCCGTGTTCCTGACGTTATTGCCACTGAAAATCACTGGTACTGCAGACTAACATATATTGTGTGGTTTGTGAGCCAATATGGAAAACTGTGATTGGCATTTGCCATACTTTACGGCGGGAAAATTTCATCACTTATTATATATTACAGTTCATTTAACTTTTGCCTATTACTTATCGGACTTCAAATGCATGGCGGACGACGGCACTAACATGCTACACACACTGTTGTAATTGATAACTTATAAAGGAGCTCGCACTTATCGCAAATACACTGACCTTGCATGGTGTGTACGTGTTGGCAGATTGTCTGGAACAAAGTCTGCATCAGCTCGGTGATGTTGGAGTAGTCACACAATGTCAAGTTGACAAACACTACACTGATCGATCTCATCTCGGATAGGTACTCCAGGGGTTGGTCATCGTCTAGCTACAACAATAACCTCGAGAATATTAACTACGAAGTCGGGAGATCTAGATCAAGCCCGTGTTGGATGATACCAAAGACTTTAAAAAATAATACTTGTTGCTCCCTTGTTTGGAGTTAAGCAGTGAGAAGGTAGAGCAAGAAAACGGGACTGCTTCTCCCGGTGTCAGTAAAATTGACTCGGTAGGGTTTCATGTCTGGCGTCTTCGGCATGTTACTTCAGTGGCGGCAGCCTTTCTGCCACAAGAAAACACCGTGTATGTCCACCCATACCTTATGAATCCTCGTCGCAAAATCCCATGCATGCGTCTTAAGCTTCTTTTATTATTTTTACCGAGCTTGAATGAGTGGTGACCGTATTATTTTCAAACGGTTTTTGCTGGCTTCAATCATCATTTGCTCATTCAGTTCCATGCGTAACATAGCTCTGGTGGTGTTTTAGGCATCAACCACGTGAACATCTCTGGAATATATTTGATACAGATTTGAATATCCATCGTATGTATAGCAACCTTACTCTAAAAGTTTCTATAAAAGATTTATTATACAGATTGACGCTTTTGACAACCATACTAATGAACGATCTCAAAGAATGAACGACTGAATTTAACGCGACACTGGCAGATTTCAAAGAGATCTGACAGAAGTTGATCCATTTTGAAAAAAAAATATTCTAACTGAAATATTTACCTTCCTGAGCACAGGTGACGGAACATAGAATCGGAGATTCTTTGAAATGTGCCCAAGTACACTTACTGCTCGCTGAACTGTGAACATAAACCATGCACGAAAAAAACAAAACATAAATAAAATATGTATAGCAAGAACCAATAACATATAACATCCAATCCGTCTTAGAATCTAAGAGATTGATCGAAGTACACTGTTGAATGAATTACGAGTGGCACACGAATGTCGTACTTGAGAGTGACATACGAATGTCGTACTTGACGCTTAAATTTCATCGGGCTACACAGGACATGCAAAGTGTGACTGGCAGTCATCCGGTAAGGAATTAACATTTATTTGCCGGTAAAATGGTGAGCTTTGTCTGGCTATAACAAGTAGGCCTCACTGCTTGTGTATAGTTATGCTCGTGAAGTACAGAGGTATTTCACCGACACTGCGGCGTAACAGCCTAGAATGATAAGTTTTTACACAGTTTAACTGGAACCGGTCAGTTTAGGCGGGCAATGTTGAGCAAGCACGACCTTTGTTTAATTACAAATAGAAATTGCGTACATTTTCTCAGAGCGTTATATCTTCTAATTCCTTTTTTTGCTCCCACTTCTGTCTGCTGAGATACACCAGTTTCAGCCATCGTTAGTGCACCTGATGCCAGTACAGAATCTGAAAAATACAACGTATATCTGTTACTAAAATGTCCCTATACATCATAATACTCTACCAACCACAAGGGTTTAATGTAGAGTTAGGTAACGTTACCATCAAACGTTTGATTGTAATTTCATTAAGAGTACAATGTTTTCATTTGCTGGTATATATAGACGTAACGCCAATGATATTGTCTTGAATTAACAGCACTGGCTGTATAACCATCAGCGTATATGGATCAAGGTGTTGACGATTATACCAAGAGTTTGAATTATACCGATAAAGAAAACAATCTGCAGGGCATTTGGCCTGGGTTGAACTTTCGACAATTATTATTAAAAATCTGGGTAAACACAACACGAACTCAGGTTTTTGACTCTATAAATATATAACTTATAGGCCAATATTTAAGATACGAAAATTGAGATAAGCGAACAAATATATTTCTTATCTCGAGTTTGGTACTTTAATTTGAACTTGACAACCCTGAATAATAAGAAGCCAGGAAACACATTTAAAATGTCTTATATATATATATATATATATATATATATATATATATATATATATATATATATATATATATATATATATATATATATATATATATATATATATCCTGTTTATTTTGTGCTCATGGACATTTTTGGTTGACGGTGGTATAGATGTGAGGTTGGTGGTATAGATGTGAGGTTGGAACTGATGCTTCAATGTATTCTTGTCACGCAGGACAATGGCATATACTGTCGTGAAAAAGATCTCACCTTCAGTTATGAAAGTATTGTCCAATGACGGCTTTTTCATGGAATACTTCGATGTCTCCATCTCTTCCTTCATCGACAACACCTAAAATATATAAAATTGTGTGCATTGTGTTTCAGTCTTGAACAACTGTATAGGTATTTGCAGTGGGCTTTTCCGTGACAGATTTACAGATTAAAGCAAAACACAACACCAAGCTAAGTGTATATATGTATCGATAAACTATCCCAACTAAAGTTTGAAAACGTTTTTATTGGTGATACTGTATAACTGAGATATAGTAGTTCAAAGCAAAATGGCGCAAGTGCCGCCATGTTATCAGTTTTAACCTATCAGGGACGAGTTATTTCTATTAACCCGATAACGCACCTGTTTCTGCTGACGTCATGCGGACATTGTTTTGCCTTTCAGGCACATGAGCGTTGAGTACGAGTGACGCGACATCAGTGTTTCCGGTTTCACTAACAGAGCACATCTCAAGGTAAGTAATTCCAGATTAAACACGTCAAAACAAAACAGGTCTATTTCCATGCTTCTTTCGAATTATCTACGATTGTATTATTTTTGTCTTTCCTTTTAAATATTTGAAGGTATAACACTCTTCATGATTTTTTCCATAAAACGAGGAATGTTTCGCTTTTAGATATACCTACTCTGACATGTTTCCCATGGGACAGACGTACAAATCGGAATTTTCGATGATCACACTGATTCCAAGCACGTGGTGACATGACAACCTGATGAGGGTCACATAACGCCTGCGCCATTCTGACGTCATCAACTGCTGAGCCAGATTCAACATAATGCCGAAACTCGTCATTGCCAACAAAGCTGAAGGTAATGTCCCCGAATGCGATTCCTAGCGCAAAAAGAAAGAAAGAATACAAACCCCATGTAGAAAAGTCATCGTTTTATTTCATATCTAAGGGGGCTAATAAATCATAAATACGATGATAGGCGTGCTAATATTTCATTCACTCGATGCTATCCGGCTTACTTGCGAGCGAATCCACAAATTTGGTAAACAGTCTGTCATTATATAAATCTTCACTCTCCAAAGTTGATAAAAATGTTGGCGATCTCAATTAAACTAGTCTCAAGGTTTCGAAAGTAATTGTGGGCCGTCGCTTCTCCGCCGATTAAAGCGCTGGCCCCATCGTCGTCATAAAAAGTGGAACATTATCGCTTACGACATTAAGCAACAAGAAAATAAATAACTAAATTGTTTGTAATTAGTAATAAAATGGGGATCTATTTTCTAACCGGTTACAAGATCGGACACTTACCCATTTTAACAGAGAGAGTCACACCGATATTCGTTTCATAGTCCCCACACCTCTCCTGAATGTCCAGACAACATCTGATGACGTTTTGTATAACTTCAGTAGCGTCGTTATGAGATGTCGGCCAAAACGCCAAAATGGCATCCCCTGCAGTCAGGTTCGTACATACGTTTTAGTAGAGAATAAATATATGTTAGTTCAAAAAACATTAGATTTATATACAGCAGATCAGGCCGATAATGCGAATCACCGAGCTTTATTAGAAAAGATGTACTGGTTGTGGACGCAGGTTAATGAAAGCAAGAAGGGGCAAAAGCTCAATCAATGTTGGGCAAAGAGTGTGATACATGTACACGCGATAAAATTTTAATCGGTAGATTCAGTTTATTTATTTATTTATTTGATTGGTGTTTTACGCCGTACTCAAGAATATTTCACTTCATCGACTGCGGCCAGTATTATGGTGGGAGGAAACCGGGCAGAGCCCGGGGGAAACCCACGACCATCCGCAGCTTGATGCCAGACCTTCCCACGTACAGCCGGAGAGGAAGCCAGCATGACCTTCCCACGTACGGCCGGAGAGGAAGCCAGCATGAGCTGGACTTGAACTCACAGCGACCGCATTGGTGAGAGACTGCTGGTTGAACTCACAGCGACCGCATTGGTGAGAGACTGCTGGGTCACTGCGCTGTGCTAGCGCGCTAACTAGCTGAGCCACGGAGACCCCCCCCCCCCTCCCCCCCCACCCCATCCCAACACCACCACCACCGACAGATTCAAGAGAACATAATTAAATAATTAAATCAGTGTATTTAGTGAGGAACACCATGCTGTGTAGACAGCTTCTATTGTGAGTTTGTTAAGACACGAATTCCATATCTTTTCCTTCAATCATCATGCAGTTTTATTACCGATATTCACATAAGCAATTAACGGAGACAGTTCATGAACAGTTTTAACAGGTCGAATTGATAAGTTCAGTCATTGTCAGACACTTTCCTTAGATGTTTAAATCATAAGACACATGTACCATACTGTCAAATTGGAACTTTTTCTCCCCAAAATAACTGAGCCATAATTGTGAAACCAGTCGTGTAGACAGGAACACATCCGTGTCCTTACGATGTGTCGGCGAACTGGAAGAGAACAATGGTCAATCCGGCTTTGACCCGCCAATGCGTCTTGGACACGTCAGTCCGGCTTGGGCCCGTCAATCCAGCTTGGATCCGTCAATCCGGTTTGGACCCGACTCGCCATTGCGCGGGAAATGTTACAGCATTTGTCAGCAAGACAATAGCGCAAGCAGTAAACAAGACGTTAAAAGTTGGATAGAGAATTCTTCATCATCTTGAATGATTACTTTCGCAAAGTTTCATTACTTCATGTTCTCGGACATAGAGAATAATGTTGTCTATAGGAGATACCTGCACAGGTATCTGCAAGTGTGAATCTGACCCGAGCAGCATGGTCAGCGTAACTCAGTATTGCGTATACTTACCGGCAAACTTGAGCACGTCCCCCTCAGATGCCAATATCTGCTCAACAAGGGATTCTAGGTACCCATTTAGTGTAGTGGTCAAATTATCAATGCCTGCCGTGGACAGAGAGCTGTACTTCTCACACAAGGCCGTAAATCCTGAAAGGTGTTCATGTAATGTGTATTGTAAAGAAATTACGAAAATAAGAAATAAGACAATGACAAAAAGATGTACAATAATCAAACACTAAAAACGTGTCTGCAAACTGCTCTCGTTATTGAAAATTTGGTATGTGTAAGTGGGTTAAAGGAAGTGGTATCAAAATGTCGATGCTGTGAAAAGACTCACCTAGTGACTCCTCGTCGTCATACTGAAAAATTAAGTATATTTACAACGCAAACACCAAGCATACACACATTCTACGTGCCCGTACACAAACACACCCACACACATACATAGATACTCCTTTTATAGTTCCACTGATAGCTCAATCATGGTAGTACTTCTACATACATATTATATACGATTATAAATCATTATAGTTCGGAATTACAAGCCGTCGCCTCTTCTGGATCCAATACATTTTCCAAAATTGTTCTAATGTCTAGAACAAGTATCATAAAGAATAAGAAGTTTTTAATGTCTGGTATTAACTGTATTTTACCTATGTGTTTTGAATTCACGTAGATTCGAAAATCTGTCTTTCTCACCTGATATATCTGCAAACATAAGCACCCCTTGGGCTTCCTGAGTCCATGGAAGAGTATTGCTGTGATCGGCATATTTCACAAGTCTTGGAATATGGGGGTAGAGTTTGTCCACTGTCACGTCAGCAATCTCATCTCTTTCCTCGCTCAACTGGTCACGAAGTGACGTTATCACACTAAATATTCCCGCCATTGTCCGCCCGGGACTTCATAGAATCTTTACAACATCACAGCATTAATGTGCAGCTTTAAAACGACAGGAAGTAAGAGATGAGCTTGATGTTTTAGTTATTTATCCATAGATAATTAAAACTACAACACTACCTGTTCAATTTACACCTTTATCTTTATTTTGGTAACCCACGCCACAAGATCCTCTTCTACGTAACCATGAATAATTCTAAACGTTCGCGTGCAAAAAAACAAAACATTAATCGCTCGAGATCTCCCCAGCATCTTCTCCTACCAAATAATGGACGAAGTCTTCGTGAGACACCACGGGTTGAAAAACCAAATTCCAAAGACGCTCAGTTTTATGATGCATGTCACTTGTCCTGCCACGTTTCCATAAAGTCATATCCCAAATACGACTTCTTTGCCGAGACAGATGAACAAGTACTTTTCATTCGTATCGGATAAGCTGTATCATGTGCCATGCAACCTCTAAGCAGTGTGTGGTCAGTGCACCTACAGGGACGCGTACATCAGGTGGTCTATATTATATCAAATATATCCTTGCTTAAGAAAAGGGAAACTTAGATACAAACGTGTTGTCACATGGTCTGGAGGCAGCATTGTTCGTCATAACGCCGAGTTAATGGGGGTTCCTATTGTTGGGTCAACCCTATTTAAGACGCGCACAACTGACAAGGTATGCTAAAATTCCAGAGCACAAAAAAACCTGTCCTGATTGTTTTCAACAGTGCAATGCTATACACATAAGTAAACATCATCCGGCATTCCCGTTACTTAGGTATTCGAGAAACACACCGATGCTGTAGACAGAAAATCAACACTTTCCATTCACGCTCGGAACAAAGTCATTCAACACTCCCGGTTTACTTGCACTGACTAGTTCACTCCCTACATTCAATCTGGAAAGCATTGGCCTTCTACTACGTACTGAAACTCACTATAAAATATTGGATAGTCCTAATGCGTCACAGGTCAATGCCCCGGCTTAACCTTTCCGGTTCACACAATTATGATCAATTCACAGTTAAAAATAGGCAGTCGACTTCCATTGAAAACGTTAGCTTATACATTATACGACTGTATTCTACAAAAAGAGCCATCTTTCCTAAAACCTGTATAAGCTGATTTGCACATTGGTTGTTTGGTTACTCTTTAATACTTATAGAGCTTGAATACCATTGTGCAGTTATTGGTCATTTTTTTGTGTGTGTTAAAATTGTGACACAGATCGGGTAAACCAACCTTAGTAGTGCCCATTAAACTGCGCATGTGCAGTGCATGATAAATGACTGTGTAATTACATCGTCGTGACATGCATTATGAGTAACACACATAGGCATAATAAATAGGAATAACGACTTACGTCTAAAGCCAGGTGAAACATAACACTTTGCCAAGGGCAGACAATCTTCTCAGCAAAGAGCCAAACACATATTTTAACGACTAGACTGACATTCCTACGAAATACTAATAATCCGAGTTTATTCATGTTCGCATTTTGTTTTCTTTCTTTATTTTTTTTTTATAGATCCACTGTTCCTGTTTACGAAGTATACCAACATACGTTGTAATGATATCCTCACTACGACAGAATATCACAGTATATTTAAATGATTATTGTCCACATTGTACTAATCTACTGGTCCTAACTATAAGGATTATAACCTGTTTAATCCACCAAAAACAATAGATTTACGGCCCTAGCTGGTGTTTACCTGACCTCCCGGTAGGGCTCAGCAGATGACGTCGCAGAGGGCCAAGACAGTGCTGTATGGGGCCTATTACGGATTCAGGTGCTCGGGAGTTCCGCGTTGGGGTGCTCCCGCATATACCGGAATTTGGGGTTAGAATCCTTGCGGTGAACGGCCTTCGAGTACATAAGTGTCGTGCAAATTGAGAGTGTTCTCAATTAAAAAATCTACACTACCTTTGCTTATGTTTTCTTATATTTTGTGACGATATGCACACGTGTCAGTAGTTTATTTAAATCACAATAAGCATTAACCTGCACACGTGCCACAATGTCAGGTTATGCGGTAACACACGTTCATAGGGCCAAACATGTACGTACAGTAGGTTTTTATTAGCAAATCATCGGTCTCGCACAAAGTCAAAGGCAAGGAATAACAAAGTATCCATGTAAGGACTATGTATAAGATATAGGCCTATATGAAATCCGTTCTTGATTTTAAATTTTCGTATACCGGTTATCAAATTTGTTTTTGAGAAGAGATGCAACACTGAAATGCACACAGAGATGTGGGGCCTAGGCTATGTTGTGATCATATTGGTGGTAGTTGATATGCTTGAGCATGTCTTTGTGCTAACGCGACAAAATAGCTTTATAAGATTAAAGCTAATCGGCATGAGAAGTGGTACGACAACCCCCTACCCCTCTCCACCCACCAAAACATCTGGAGTTCTAATCTGGATTTAGTTTTTATCAGTATAATCCTTTTGATTTAAACAATGTACAACTTCAGCACTCATATGTACTGAGTACAAATATAGAACACTATATAAAATGATAACTTTCTTCATATTTCACTTAAAACAAAATTCGTCATGGATGCGTTAATTGGGGACAAGCTCCATTCGCCCAACACTTATGTAAGTGAAGGCCTTTCACCGCAAGGATTCTAACCCCCATTTCCGGTATATGCTCGAGCGGAATAGAATTTTTGATGGATTCTAACTAAACAGAAGCAAATATACTGCAGTTTCAATTTGAAAAAGCTCGTAGACGACGATTATTTTCCGATTTAAGACACTGACATCTCTGGCCAGACTTCGGATTCTGAGTTTTCAGACGTTGAATTTGATCTTCGCTCAGACATTTTGCAGTAGTAGGAGCTGCTAAGTTATAGTTTTACACTGTGTTACACTCCAGATACCTGTACATTTCGTGTGCTTTAGTATTTATTTAGTATTCACTTACTATTCTTTCCGTTTGTCCACAATATCTGTCATTCTATTCCCAGAGGTATTCTAAATTGACACCCACATGTGTATGTGATGACAAATGCATGTTTATAGTCCGCCTTCTAAATAGCCTATGCCTGCACGGTGGTGTACAACATAAACATATGTACGATTTTGACGTCGGCGTTAGTGTACAGAGAATTGCTATCTATTAGTTTTCAGTCCAGTTAAGCTTCAGGCTTTGGTCGACTGTGGCCCCCATAGTAGCCATAGTAGCCAAATATTTCGAGTTCAGTTGCATTTCAACGGACTCTCGTCAGGAAACTTGGTGGGGGGGGGGGGGGGGGGGGGGGGTGGAACTCCTGGGTTTTAAAAGCGACGTGTTTTTACAACCGTATGCGCAACAGCAAATCATTTTGTACAGAAATTCGATATGTTTTTTTAACACTGGGCTAAATGGCGAAGATTTGACAGCTCGTACGGAGTGTTGGCGACAAAAATGCATAATATCATCTTCATTATCCAGTGATTTTAAATGCCTTATTACTCATTAGTTTATATATTTTTATTATTACTTTAAATCACTTTAACAATATATACACCTGGATTAGCTAATTATGAATAAAATATTAATCTGGATTCTAATCCTTTAAAATGCACACAGGCCTATAATCTCCATAGTATTCAAAAGATTAATATGAAACTTGTCTTACAAATTATATTAAGTTTAATTTGATTCCATGTGTAATATATGCGTGTGTAACCAGCTAGGTACAACCTGTTGAGTGTTTAAGTTGAAATTTTAAGGTGACAAATGATGTTGTTATTGTTAAAGCTGAACTGGAAGTTCAAGGCGTTGTTTTTTGGTTTTCATCACAGGTCTTAGGTCAGTGAGTTCCTCCGCCACTGAAGTATGATTGGCATTATACTGATACCAGGCCAACCAGTCCTGTTTCCTTGCTCTAACCTCTCAGTGTTGAGCAGAAAGCGAGGCAGCAGCAAGTATCATTTTTAAAATCTTTGGTATGGCCCGACTAGGGTTTGATCCCGGGGTATGCCGACTTCGGAGTTGTTAAGGATCCCTATACAGGTAGTACTTGAATTTTTTTAGTAACAGCAGCACTTATTCCAAAGTGACTTCCTGTAAAGCTCTCGTCAATAGGGTCGTCATACGTTTGTTAGTAATGCTACATCTTCTGGGACCGGCCCCGATAGCACAGCTGGTAGAGCGTCCGTGTCGGGTGTGGTAGATCCTTGGCCGGGTCACACCTAAGACCTTAAAAAAGAGGAAGATGTAACTTCCTCGCTGGGCGTTCAGCGTTAAGGGGATAGTGCAACGAGTGGTTTCCCCTTATCAGTATAATGGCTCGGGCGGGGCGGATTACTTGCCTTCGGTAAGTCGTCGCAGTGAAACAGCACTAGATAAAAGATCGGTGGAAATCCGCCCTGCATCAAGGAGGCACATTACATACACTCTAAGGACTCCTTCGTCGTCATATGGCTGAAAAATTGCTAAGTACGACGTTAAACCCAAAGCACTCACTATCATCTTCTGGAACCCGTTATGTTAACCGAGCTTTGTCATGTTTGTATGGTTCTTGTGTGTTTTAGGAATGCATTGAAGTTGTGGTACACATCAGTATAACGGGAAAGTATATTTGTGTGTCTTTTTTAAGAAAGGCTTTGTGTTTGATCCTACAAGATATAATCTGACTTAAGCCTGAGACAGCGTCTTGATCCTGGGGTCGGGATACATACTTTAGCAGAGTGTGTAAATGTTGCTAAATAATATAATACTTTTAAATTAAAGGTTTCACTTCTAAATTCTTTTTAGAGTGGAAAAAAGGACAGAATACAGGTCATTTGGGGAACATATAAGCCACTGCTGGTAACGGCAATTAAATATTTTCTCTGAAGCTAAGACTTGTAAGTGAAGCGATCAATTTCCTCATAATCATACACCAGAGTAAACTCGATGCATATTCTTGTCGTTGACGAATATAAAACCTTAAAGGCGACGTACACCAAAGTCAAAACAGTCAAGCATTCCACGTGCAATTGTTTGTAAACAAAGTGACGTCACAACCTATGTGTCAGGTGCGCGCGCACATGAACGGTAAACTGCCTGCTCGTAACGTTTTGTCACAGTGTGGGCATTGATTGTGTTGAAATGGAACCGGAAAAGCCCGATCCGAATGCTTTCTCATACGACCCTGGTAAGTTCGGAACTTTCGGGCTATTGCACGGTTAAGCGTTTCAAAATAATTTTAAGACGGTCATGTTTTACGCGAAAGTTCGTAGATCTTGGAAAGATGACGGTGCTCTGGGCACCGAGTGATTCGCCACATGTAACGACCCCCCCGAAGGCTCTGAATGCTTGCAAATATGAAATACACCTCTGAAACTGATCAGACTATGTGGTAGTATGGTAGTATAGTAAGGCAAAATAATTGTTGGTAACGATTTGACTTTCTCTTTGTACTGAAGTGATATTGGTGCCGCTGTCAATAACATTATGCAAATAGTGAGCTGTACAGTCAGTGAGTGTTATATAAATAAAATTTTATTAAAAAGTGAAACATGCATCATTATTGTATTTACATATTGATTTCTGCCAAAAACATATATTTCTTTTTAGATAAGAATTATGATGAAGCAACTATGGTTCAACAGAGGCAAATAGAAAAGCAGGTAAATGAAAATTTCCTGATTAGAACTTATAGCAGATATTGTGATAAGTCTAACGGCTTGCTGAAGTTTTAGTCAGAAGTCACTACATTTAGAATGATTAATAGCTTCCAAACAATGTTGCTAATACTAAATTACCCACCTTGTGCACCCGTTTCACACAATTTTCAAGCTGTTACTGTCCTTTTCTGCTTGTCCATGGTTGGCTTTGTGTCTGGTAAGTCCAGTTTGAACAATATTTTTATGTTACCCAGGGTGGCTGTTTCATTTCCTCTCTTTATACTTGGTTGGCAGAGTTTTATAGCCACAGCACCAACGTATGGTAAACAATATGCTGTTTCACGCCAAGTCTTCAAGTCCTTTCTAAACGATGGCTGCAGTCCAAAACAGGTGTCACTTGTGGCTCTTACCTCATAGCTTGCAGCTCATCTAAACACACCACACCCACACACAAAATCAGTACACGTATATTCCTTTGGGTAAGAACACAAACTGCGTGCATCACACATGCTGTAAACATGAAAAGTATGATCATACCATAAAACAATCTCTGGCTAGGCCTTCAGCATACTCTTAGGTATCTCACAGTATATGCTAAAAGTTCGGGTCAGAAAATTTGGACTAGTAAAACATGATCTTCATCTTCTAAGAAAAATCATTGAATTATCTTTCACCAAAGTGAATGCATGGCATTTGCTTGCCTTATTCATAGCATACATGTAGGATATAAAGGCACAAGGCATGGTTGCATCTTTTCCTCTTCCATTGATTGCACTACACTGTATTTGGAAACTAGCTAGAGAATATGAACAAAGTGCATACAAAGAGCCAAATGTATGCCATCTGAAGGTCAAACAGTTTTCATTAAATTCTAGATGTGCAAACAAATATATTCATTTCACCCCCTGGTTAACAGTGAGTACAACACTCTCGTTGACATGATGTGTTAATGGCAGAATCAACACATTAGAGCCTTGTAATATCCTTCATCAGAAATGTGTTAATGGCTGAGTAAGTGGAGTGTCTGGGGCCAATGAGGGACATGAGTTCACGAGAGTTCTGCGTGGGGCACCAGCGCATAAACTGGATTTTGTTCAGTCACAGTTGTCAGTGCATGGGCCTTGAAAACACTGTAACATAATGTCAAATAACCACATGAAGTAATGCAAACACAGTTGCATGTTCCTGTAAGCTCAGCTCTGTGTGATGCAGATCAGGGCTACAGTTCAGTGTTGAACAGAGACATCAGTTGTTGTGAACTAAAGTTTTCTGTCAATGTTTCAGATTGCAGATGAACATCCACTGGTCAGTGAAAGGTTGTCATTTGACCAGTTAACAAAGGAGTACATGGAAGAAGACAAAATATACCAAAGTAAAATTGAGGTATGGAACACCTTTTAGGGATGCTGTAAATACTGTTACTGCATTAATATCTTCATCTTTAAGTTAGGGTATTACCATAATATTTACAACAGAGAGGTTGTTTGTAATTTCTCAGAGAGATGTACTTTTGTGAAGGTATCAAGTACATATGTTGAAATTGTATCATGAATGTAATTGTACATTTATGTTAATAATCATTTAAGCTTGAAGCGCAACACTAATTTTTCATTTGATGTATTTTGATTGCCTTATTAGAATGACACTGGTATCCACCTTCAGTGTGAAAGGATCACATCATTGTTGAGGAATAGTGTGAATAAGCAGATATCATTTCTAATAAGCAGACATTTTGCATCCTATCCCTGAGATTATAAACTTCCTAGAAAACAATTTGTGCTTAAATGCTGAATGTCAAAATATGTGTTTGAATCATCTTCAGAAATTTATGTCATAAAACTTTGCCTATGGGTATAAATCATTTATTTTTGAACTGTAGTCAGGTAGAGGAATTGTTGTATTAAACTTGGAGTCAGGTGTAAGGAAATGTTCACCCAGGAATTCATGCCAGGACCAGTTTGTTGGTAAGAACAACCTCAGTTCATTCATTATGTGATGTTATGTTTCTGCAGGATCTTCAGAGCAGACACCTCAGTTCATTCATTATGTGATGTTATATTTCTGCAGGATCTGCAGAGCAGATACCTCAGTTCATTCATTATGTGATGTTATGTTTCTGCAGGATCTTCAGAGCAGACACCTCAGTTCATTCATTATGTGATGTTATGTTTCTGCAGGATCTTCAGAGCAGATACCTCAGTTCATTCATTATGTGATGTTATATTTCTGCAGGATCTACAGAGCAGATACCAGTTTTTCCGCAAAACAAGGGGGGATGGAAACTGTTTTTTCAGGGCTTTTGGCTTTGCTTATCTAGAGTCTTTGTTAAAAGATAGATCAGATTTAAAAAGGTTTGTGGAAGGTTTTATCTGTTTGACGTTCACATGCTTCTCCAGTTTCTCTTAGTTTAAGTCTGACCACCATTTCAAATGAAAAGTCCAGTGTGTCCGTCCAGTTTCCGTGGTTTAAATATCTACTCTCTTTGTGGACAGCAAAATGCAAATATTTTATAGTTAATCACGACAGGGCTCAGCTTTAAAAGTTTTGAATTAGAAAATGTGTCTTGAAATCTTCAAAATGTGTGTGTTTTATTGTTAGTCAGTATACAAACTTTTGATCTTGCGCCAGTTTGTATGAACTAGTAAGAAAATATAACCTGATGAAATGCAAATACATGTGTATTAAATATAATCTTTGACAGCAATATACAGATTACTAGGGTATTGTTCTATTGTTCAATTTTGCAGGTTTAAAGAGGTAATAACCAAAAGTAAAGACACTCTTGTAGAACTTGGCTTTCCACAGTTTACCATAGAGGATTTTCATGAGACAGTAAGTTGTTGCCTTCTCTATTATGGTTTGTATTGTGTTTTGTATGAATTTCTGTTAGTTCCTCTCTCTGTCTCTCTTTCTCTCTATATATAGAGGTGTGTGTACTTTTGAAATGTTGTACGTCCATGTTGACTGTGTTAAATTAGTTTCAGCAAACGAGTACTGATGTCATTATAAGATATCTTTGACATATTAAGAATTTGAAAGTGACAGCAATAAACATGAGGGTATGTATTATAATATGGAAATGTGCTCAACAAAGGAAGACGTCACTTTCATTCAACTTTGTAATTTTCTTGTTATGTATTTTGACTTTTCATAAACTGTTTACCAAAAATATTTCCAGCAAATGCCTTTAATTTAATTTTTGCCAAAATGGATTGTGGTTGCTTTTCGATGCATGAGAATATCCATGGAATGATCTGGTACTGAAATAATATATTGTCACTGCTTACAGTTCATGGAGATAGTGGAAAAAGTGGAAAATGGCTGTACCATACAGGAACTGGTGGAGACCTTCAACAACCAGGGTTTATCAGATTACCTGGTTGTGTACCTCAGGTAATTGTTCAAAGATTCACTGTTGCACCTTGTTCCTTATTTTAATGTTTTGGTCAAGCTAAATCTTTTTGTGCTAGACATCTGTCTTTAGAATGGGATAATCTGTCCTGATGCCTCTCCAGATATCCAAAGTCTTTGGTCAGATTTAGACTACATGCATTTAGGAACATAGGTAAGATGTTAGTTGTGGGTACTTCTGAGGTCTTGGTGGCATAAAGTTGATGGCAATTCTCTGTCTGGGTGTCTTACATATAGCTTACTGAGACCACTTACCCTCCACTAATGCGATATTTGTCACACATGGAAAAGTTGGCCAGTGTTATTTGCAAAAAGCTGATAGTTTACTCTGGTTTCTTCCAGCCGTAGTTTGCTGGGCACCATGATATAATAAAGTGAAAAATTCTTGAGTTTAATGTGAGTCAAGAATGAGTTAAATCAAATGTCAGCGATGCCCTCTGTATGTGTAGTAGTTGAGAGGTTATCCACCCCCAGGGTAAAGCAATTGAGATCTGTCCTGTGTTCTTTCACAATGCATACAACAAGAAATGAAATATTTTATCTGACTAACATTATTACTAGTGATTTTAAACCTGCACGTTTAATGCTTTTCTGTTTACCTTGGTGTGTTTCAGGCTTCTGGTATCAGGTCACCTACAGAAAGAGCATGATTTCTTCCAAAACTTCATGGAGGGCGGCAGAAGTGTGAAAGAGTTCTGTAATCAGGTAAGTTATTTTGTCTTGGCCTGTCTCCCCCCCCCCCCCCCCTACATTGTGTTTGTGTTTCATTGTGACCTTGTCTGTATGATATTTTCAGAACTATTGTAACAATCACCCCTCAAATTTGTCATGAAGTCCCTGAGAATTGACAGTGTAGGTTTTTGTTTGTCTGTTTGCTTGACACTATTTTAACAGTGTAGCAAGCAGTGACCTTGTCAGTACACAGTGGGCCAAAATTAGATCAAACTTTAATGAAAAGTTCCCTCAGAACAGATCAATTTCGGGGTTTGTCTACTTGTTTGGCCAGTATTTGATGTTGCAGCACCTGATTTCTCCAGAACTTCTGAATCAGATTTAGTCAACATAAGTTAAAGCATAATTACATGTATGTTAGACTTAGAAATTGTCATTAATTTGTAACTCACCTTCAAAGACCATATCTTTTTTAGATTGTTTGTTTGATGGTTTCTTCAGATGTTTATTCCTGGTAGACTTTTGTATTTGGGGAGGAGATGTTTTGGTTGAACTTATTGTGAAGATCTTGATAATAGTGATCACATGAATTTATTCCTGTCTGTAAAACTGACTACCTCCACATGCTTAAAACATCCTTAATCATGGAGAAAACACCAAACACATAAGTAGATGTGGATACGTTATGTTTGCCATAATGCACATAATCATAAAAACATGAACAAATTTGACTTGTTAAATGAAAATAGGACTAGCTCTTTTGTAAGCTGTGTTCTTACCATGTCAATTTGTGGAATTATGCAAGAGGTATGCAGAAGCCTTGGTCCTATTTTCATTTGACTAGTCAATTCAACAAAACAATCAAGTCAAGCTCATGCTGGCTTCCTCTCCGGCTGTACGTGGGAAGGTCTGCTAGCAACCTGCAGATGGTCGTGGTTTTCCATCGGGCTCTGCCCAGTTTCCTCCCAGCATAATGCCAGCCCCCGTCGTATAATATTGAAATACTCTTGAGCACGGCATATAACACCAATCAAATAAATAAATAAATCAACAAAACACTCTGTGTAAATGCGGCCTTAGCAATTGCAGTTATACAGGCCAAGGAATCTCAGCTGTCTACAGCTCCACAGGAGCCCCCAGTATTTACCTATGAATTGCTGTCTTCACTGCAGGCAGTTTAAACACGTTATAGTTACATGAAGTTTAGTGTTAATACTGTCATTCACTGGCAGTGTTCATTAGAGAAATCAGCTTTAGTCCATTATAAACAATATGTGTTAGCGCGTACTTGTACGTCTGTGGCAGGGCTGTCTCCCTTAACCCTGATCATATTAAGAACAATCACCCATTATATAACTGAAGTGACAGAGAGTACTGCATGAAATAGTATATTACGCAAGTTTGTAGCCATGTGTTGTGTTTCATATGGCAGGAGGTGGAGCCAATGGGGAAGGAGAGTGACCACATCCACATCATTGCCCTGACGTCCTCACTGGGTGTGGGCGTGTGTATCGAGTACATGGACCGTGGCGAGGGAGACAAGGTCACCAGTCATCAGTTCCCCGACGGTTCACAGCCTGTTGTATCACTGCTTTACAAACCTGGCCATTATGACATCTTATACAAATGATACACACATCACCTAAAAACTTGCATTTAAAATGCAACTTTTATCACTTATATTGTTTCATTGTCATTGCCAACATAATAATACATTATAATATGGACTAAGCTAGACCCACATGCCACATGTATTTTGTATAGGATTGCCAAAGTAGACTGATTGTAACCAAATTGTCCTCAGTGGGGATTTGAATCAGATTTATTAGATGGCTTGTGATTGAGCGTTTACAGGTCAGGTTGGCCCAGATTTTCTATTGAGAAAATGTGATTCATTGAATGCACTGACAGCATTCAGCAGTGTTGTAACCTGTTAACTGCCATGTGATGCTAGAAGAAAGCTATAAAGCAGAACTGTTAGGGATGAGATTTGAATCTTGTTTGGTTATGCATGCAGCATGTGAATGTAGTCACAAGCCAGTTGGAATCAAGATTGGCTTATGGATCCACACATCTTATTTTGTTGTCAGCAACACTACTTGACTTGCATCAATTTAACAGATTTAAAAGTTGTAGTTTGCTGTATTTTGTGTAACATAGTGCAACATAATATGCTTACATAATCAGTTGTTCTGGTTTCGTTACAGCAATAAAGCACAAGATTTGTTATGTATGGGGCAAGGGTCAGTGGTGTACTTTAGTCATGGCATCCTTTTCTCCTCTACTCACAAACCAAACCATTGTCCTAAATTAACATGAATATCTTTTTTCACAATCAAATAAAAAAATAATAAAGAATTCAGATACTCATTGTGTATCATCAGTATTAAAGCTGTGTTCATTGACAATATTACAATACTAATTGTGTTATTTCTGTTTATAAAGTTGTTTTGTGCTCATTTTTTCATCTGCTCATTTTTGTATGATTTATTTGACTTGAATTGCAAGTGATTAGATTGCAAAAATACAGTATGTATCCGCTATTTCTTTTGTTATTTGTAGGTTAGTTTCGGCTCTGTAGTCTACTCAGTGTTAGACGAAAATGTTTATTCTTGAACCAAACAGGGTTCTACGTGAAATGTAAAAATGATTTTGAAGGAATTGAAATCTGTTTGCTCTGGAAGTGTATTTTTGTGCATTTACTGATACTTTCAGAAAATAGAGAAACTCACCTTTAGATGTGATATGCATGTCATGTTTTGTGTCTTGCTGTTTTGTGAAAACAGCAAGATCAAAGTGTTAAGTTAGTTTATGTGTAGATATTGTTGAGCACAGGTTTGTCAACCCTGTAGCCAGTGGTCATAATATGTGCTGCTGTAACCTTAGATCTGTAGCCTACTGCACTGTATCCATAAGGGTGCTTGATGAACAACTGTGTTTTCGAATTGCCAGTCTTCTATGTTTATGACCTGCTCAATAATTTCACAACATGGAATATCTTCATATGGATAAATTCATTTTTGTCTCATATTTTCATGAGCAACAAAGATAATCTTTCATACCTGATAATTGTTAATGTTTTTAGCTGGCAGTGATGAGTTTGCACGTGTTCGTGTACCTTTCAAGTCAGTTTTATTCTAGGCCTACCAGAACGTGACAAGGGCAATATTATCTCATCTGCATCAGTCAGAAATATTTTAAAGACCTTACAAAATAAACTGCATGGCAACTTTGGCACAAAGAGCTAAAGTAGAGCATTCAGATTCTTCCCAGTAAGCTGGAAGAAATTATAGTACTGTAACATTTGGATGCAGGGCCCACGAGTCTGTGAAAGCAGCCACCAAAGTTACTCCCCCTGGCATTTTATTTTCATAGAGGGTCAGAGGTATCGCCATGTGATGAAGGTGATGATGAAGTCAAATACTCTTGAAGTATTGTTTCACCAAGTAAATAGCTATGAAATGCTGTAACCCTTTTATGAAAATAAAAAGTAGGTGAAAATGGGTACGACCGCAGGTGTTACGAACGATATTTACATCGTTCGACATCCGAAACCCCCTCCACTAGTGCCTCATACGACGTGGAAGTATCGGCGAGTGCACACCGAAAGAATGGCCGACACGACAGTGAAGTCGCTTGGAGAAGGGGTTGAGACATTGGGCATAGCCACGGAGAACGGGACAGAAGAAACGACAAATGGTCCTGCTGACGACTGGGATGCAAAATTTGGTTTCCCTCTTCCAGACTTGTTCAAGTTGGCTGTCAGATTTTATAGAGGTGATCAGAATGCTTTCTGGTACTTTTAGCAGCAACAACAACATCATCAATGTAAACTTGACAGCCGATCACTGGGTGTTGCGGCTTTGTCAAAAAACTCTCAGATACTTTAGACGCCTGTAAAAGACAAATTTAAATTGTAACTATTTTCTATCTAACTCTTAAACCATAAAACGTTAATTAAGTTCTCAGTTAACTCCATACAAAATGTGGTTTCAACGCGGTAAACGTCAGTGCCTTACTTTTGTTTTTGATATCTGACGGCTACATGAACGTTCAACAATCTAGTCCAAATTTTCTTTGGCATATATTATCGTAATACATTAGGCTTTTATCGGCATTAATTTGCAAGAGCCCCCACCCGAGAGCAGCTTTTTTACTGGATGTGACAACTTCTGAGAATTTAGGCTTGTTATAATTCTGACTTGTTTACAGTCATATCTTGCCGCATCCTAACCCTATAGAAGAGCCTCCCTCAGTATCAGTAACCAGTGCAGCCACCTAAATTATCACATCCATTATTTCTTCACAATATCATTGTGGTTTTTGCAGTGATAATTTGAAATAAAATAATGTCACTCAGCACCATCAATTTGGTGTAGAAGTGAAGCCAAATGGAGAGTCTGGCATGGAACATCAGTTTGCATTAATTGCTGCACCAGTGAACATAGAATGTCACAACGATTAAACATTTAAATGCTGTTTCAAGTTTTGCGTAGTAAATTTCATACAACATTTTTGATTTGTAGAGTAACGAGAATCATTTTTTGGCATGAGTTGATGAGAGATGTAACCTGGGTGGAGGCAGTGTTTGTGACTTCTTATTTGAAACAAACCTGAAAACACCTTTCTGAGATAAATAGAACACTTAGAAGGAGTCCAAAAAAAAGAAAAGAAATCAATTTGGTTGTGACAATTTTAGGGCATTTACTTTGTAATACTGTTACCAGGGTAAATAGGTAAAATTTGCTGAAATCGTCAGTTGTTAAGTTAAAGATTAAAATTCATGGCTAATTGTAGGAACCTTTCAGCTAATATCATACCATGAGCATCCATGCCAGAGTACAGTAACAGTAAAAGCGATGTTCTGGTAAATGTTAGGGGTGGTATGTTTAAAATTACTGCGTGTATTGTGCTCAGATTTTGCACTAGGCCACTGAGGCTCCCCAAAAGAATATGCCCAGACATGATGTCATTGTATGTAACATCCGCCAGGTAAAGCGAAGGGTTGAAATTCAGGCAGTTTCGGATTCAAATGATATTAAATTTCTGTGCTGACTCCTGGAAAATTAAGTCCCACTTAATCCCTTATGCCAAAGAGCCCAAAAAAAGGGCTAGCAAATGGCTGAATGACCTTGAAGCCTCTCACCAATGCGATTCTTGTAAATCCAGTTGATGCTAGCTTCTTATCCATTCATATGTGTGAAGGTCTGCCAGCAACCTGCAGGTGAGCTTGGGTTTTCCACATGCTTTGCCTGGTTACTTCCCACCATAGTGCTGGCCACGTCGTATACGTAAGATATTCTTGAGTATGGCGTAAAAAAGTCATCAGATATAATAAACATATTCTTTTTGTTGTATTGCCAGAATGTCGGTTACATATAAGTGGATAATTTGGTTAAGGATTTTAGGGTATCAAAGGCCTCTCATTTGAAGGAGCGCTATTAAGGTTAAACGTAGGACTGCTCCTCTTATATGTTTAACTTTCCTTTGAACAGATTGAATGTACCTGTAGAAATAACATCATCCATATCACAACAGTTGTGCAGGGTACTTAAGCATTGAACCATCAGATGGCTGAAAAATGAATGTCTACTTAAAAGCACTGTCAAAAACTTACAAAGGCTATAAGTGAGAAGGAGCCTTTAGGAAAAAGGTTAAATCGTCAAAGTAGTACCTATGAATCATAGGGACACTGAGTGGAAAATGTGAGAAGTAAAAAAATAAATAGTTTTTCGCCCTATAAACTATTCTGGCTCTTATCACTTAATCTTGTACGATAATTTAAGATATTTTACTTCCCATGGAACAAGTTGAATGTACATGTAGGCCTAACATCAGCTGTGCAACAACAGTTATGCACAGCACACAGGTACTGAGCTACCAAATGGCTGAAAAAGGAATAGCTATTATCTGCTACAAAGTGCTTTAAAAATAATTCTGTGAAATGTTATATGAACAATGGAGGCTTTAGAAAAACAGTTATGTTTAAAATAATTCGTCATGGTAATAAGTATGAATCACAGGTAGATTTTTATAAATAATAAAATAAATAATATTTAATGGACACGGCCGTCATCAATGAACCTATCATATTTACACTTTCAATTCTCAGAACAAATGTATCTTCAATGGAAAAAGGTGCTTTGGTTATCATAGCATCACCAAAATTAGGTCTGTAAAAATGCTTTTCCTGTCACTTTTAATGAAGTATCTACAGCTATGACGGAACAAACAACGCCAGTCAATCTGAATTAAAGAACAGTCATTCGGAATGGGGAATCAGTCAAAACCTGATTATGTATACTATCACAGCCCTGTCGTTCCATAAGTTTACCTTTAACACCTCGGTACTTCCCTTACTGACTTCATTACACTACTGCTGGGCACCAAATAATTTGTCTGTCTGTACTCGTAATCTTCTGAGCACTAAAATTGTTATCTCCCTTATATGGGCTGTGAGGAATATGCATTCAGACATGGCGGCTGGAGTTCGAATCTACAGAACTAGGTCATCGCCTAAAGACAGACTGATGGGGACAGGTGGATATCAAAAAAGTCTACCTGTCTCTGTGATAGGTGGTTTGAAAAACATTTCTACCCCTGTTCCTGGCTCTCATCAGCTTGTAGCGAAGTGCACATGTGCTGCTGAACACACTTGCTGGACAGAACTGACAAATGATACAGTGAGACTACATGTAGAAGACGCCTCACCTTAGCTTATTACTTATTTTATGCTCGGACTACTGTGAACAGATAGGGTGTATCTTACCAGGAAACATGTATAACATGTACATTTATCTGAGCAGCGATGCTTCTCACCAATACCTCACACAGTTATCAGTCTACACTACAGGGGTTGACAGTGTGTTACAGGGTTGGTATGGTGACTTAATAGTGATCTTTGAAGTGCAAGGTCTCACAATTGTAAGACCAAATGTGGTGTAACTGTCAAGCAGGAGAGGCTTTGAATATGCCAGGATGTGTGAAATGACTGAAATAATACTGAAAGTGGCATATAAATCCAAGCAAACTATCAATAAGTTTTCAGAAGAGTAAACAAACATTTGATGAGATAGTTTCACTGTCATTTATTTTTCAATAACTCCTTACTAAATTTGTAATCTGCTGACAGTAAAAGTTCACAACATTTCCAAGCAAATCAGTTGGTTGTGGTATAACACTTGAAATGGCCTTCTACATTTCTATATTTTGTTTTCCATAGAAAAAGACGGCAAAGCTATTCATCTGAGTTACAAGGATAAACTGAAGTTGGTAGCATACAGTAAACAGGCCATCCATGGGAAATTCCACACTGATGCCACTCAAGATGTTGGTTTTTTGAATGTGGTTGGCAGTGATAGAAGGTAAGACATTTCTTTTCTCCCTGGGTCTTGCTTGATTTTAGCTTGATGTTAGCTTTTGTTTAGCAGGTATAAAATGTAAAACTTGTGCACTGCATGTATGTATCAGGCTGTGTATTGCCTGAAACTATGGGAAAAAAACAAGTTCATTAACTTGTCATCAGCTAAGTTGTTCATTCTAATTACGTAACATTTGCCTTACCTCAAGAGTGGATCATGTCTGTCGGCCACAGATTTAACAGATAAACATAGTCCTCTTCTTACTTTGGTAAAATTTATTCAGTTACAAAGGATACCGCACACTTTCACTGATAGCTAATCATCGATAGAGATCAAAGACCAAGGAAGTACTTAACCTTATAGCTCAACATTTTGCTGAGCTATTCACCGGGTTGCAGTTGTCCCATAGTACATGGATTGCCAAATTCAGTTTGGGATTTGCATATCAAAAACCTCTGTGGTAAAGTTGTGAACTAACTCCCCCGCAGTGTCTTTTACCACCACAATGATTCACAACCATATAGCATATGCAGTCAATGTCTGTTTATGACAGTGTCAGTCATTCTACTTTTTTTGGTTTAGAGGTCAATATTTGAATGTATCACATGACTTGAACATTATGCATTTTTACAAACTGCTCAATCGGGTGGGCTACCGATATTCTCTGCATGCCGTGTTTATTTTGCCAGGTATGTTTTGTTTAACCCCATATTTCCTGTGTATTGTTCACTTTGTGTTAACATTATGGCTGTTTGTGTACATTTTTAACTTGAACAGATATGATATTCAAGTGAAATAAAGTGCCAACATACTTAATTGATGGATGTTGGCGTCTAATATTTTTAGCTTTACTCATTGTTTTGGAATTTAATCCATCTTAAATCAGTTTCCAAGAATAGTTTTCATGGATGCTTGATACAGTGGCAGTGAGTGTTAGCATATTAGAGCTACACTTTGGTGGCATGGTCCCTGACCCACATAAACAGATACATGAACTTACTTTCAGATCTGCACAATTGTAACCTATATTCCCATGATTCTGTGCGCCACACATTAACTGAATGGCAAAAAGGGAAAGAAAATTGGTTAAAGAATTTTCCATGATGTATTGTTCTAATTATGGTATGAACTAAGTAGCGACCAGATGTCCCAGTACAATAACATCTATAGATGTAGATAATATGTACATATGTGTAGTCTCAGTAAACATCTGTGTGTGATTTATGGCTACTCTATCCACATGGGTTTTTCTAGTGTGAAACTATGCTCATACACAGCATCAGTACAGAAGACAGTAAGTGCATTCTGTCATTATGAGGAGATCAAATATATTTTCTAAAGAAGCTATTTATCTTCCTGTATAGGGCATGTTGTAGAATCAGTAATGTGGTGGAGCTTAACAATGTTAACATCTTAATCATGAGCTTATTTACACAACAACTGTCACTCACTTTTGGTTGCATATGAATAGCTCTCCTCTGACAGTGTTATACCAGCTTTGTTTTCTTGTTTATATAATAAGTAAGATTTTTTGTCTTGGATACTTCAGGGCACTGGTGCTATACCATTACTGCATATGTACTGTACATGTGTATATTATTTATGACATGCATTGTAAATACAAAGTATTTCATATACAAGGAATGCATTAACGCTGTACATGTTACGTGTAAACAGTGTAATAAAACTGAGGTTGTATTATGTGTTTTCCAACAAAAGGATTAGGAGCTGTGTTATGATTTGTGGGCGAAAGTGGTCATTAGAAGACTCAGGCTAGTGCATGGTTAAGTTAATGTTACTACCACTGTTTGTTATTGATTAGAGCTGGTTTCCGTGGTAACCCCATGTGGAGGGGGAAATTCTCACCAGAGAGATTGATACATGTGTATGATCATCATCATTACAGCCACACACTTGTACATCATGCAAGTTTCTCTTCCGAACCGCATTTAAATCTCCTCTCTCAGAGTGACATGATTGTATTTAGGAAACTGAGATATACATTGTATCTCTGGGACATTATTTTACTGGTCGACAGGTTGAATCATGATTTGGACTCCTCACTTATTGTGGTTCATTCACATCTGTCAATTAGCTACATGAGTGTGTGTTTCCATAATCTTTGCACACTCAGCTGTATATTTATAGATGAGATTGTAGTTACGCTGATATTTTATTAATGTTGAACTCCTTCTCCAAAACCGTTGTTCTTGTTCGCCAGAATCCTCAACAAATTCCCTTACAGATATAACTAGTGCATGTTTTAGCACACATGTTATCTTGTCTGGATGGGCTGTTGTAGAATTTCAGTTCTTATCTGCCTCTACGTATCCCTAGTACATTTTGGTCTTCAAGATGTTATAAGTTACATGTATGTTTTAAAAAGCTGTAGATTTAGAATAGCTATTTATGGTATCATGTAAGAAAAAGGAATCAGAGAATGTAATGATTTGATTTAGAAAAATGGGACCTACACCACTGTACCTATGCATGCTTTTTTTTTAGGGGATGGCTCTTAGTTTTTGTAAATTGTCATGAGAAACTTTAGTTAAAAAATGCTTAACTATGTTGTGAATTTTCCAGAGATAAAAAGTGTTAAATACTGATCACTAATGCAAATATGCATGTCTGTAATGTCATTGGTGAGTTGAATCTTACTTGGTGTGGTATCAGCTAGTTCATGCAGCGCTGGTGAGTTGAATCTTACTGGGTGTGGTATCAGCTAGTTCATGCAGCGCTGGTGAGTTGAATCTTACTGGGTGTGGTATCAGCTAGTTCATGCAGCGCTGGTGAGTTGAATCTTACTGGGTGTGGTATCAGCTAGTTCATGCAGCGCTGGTGAGTTGAATCTTACTGGGTGTGGTATCAGCTAGTTCATGCAGCGCTGGTGAGTTGAATCTTACTGGGTGTGGTATCAGCTAGTTCATGCAGCGCTGGTGAGTTGAATCTTACTGGGTGTGGTATCAGCTAGTTCATGCAGCGCTGGTGAGTTGAATCTTACTGGGTGTGGTATCAGCTAGTTCATGCAGCGCTGGTGAGTTGAATCTTACTAGGTGTGATATCAGCCAGTTCATGCAGCGCTGGTGAGTTGAATCTTACTGGGTGTGGTATCAGCTAGTTTATGCAGCGCTGGTGAGTTGAATCTTACTGGGTGTGGCATCAGCCAGTTCATTCAGCGCTGTCAAGTTCAGACTCTCTATATTAATGCACTCTTTATCCAACCTTCAGTCCGGTATTTAATTACTGGACACAGCTAACACACAGATCACAGGAGAATGATGTGCTTCTCACAACAACTCACTGATATGAACAGGTCACAGAAGGGGAACATACATGCAGTTAAAACAGGCACACTGATAGGAGGATACATTCAGTATATAAAAACAAGCACAGGGGGATACATTCAGTATATACAAACAGGCACAGGGGATACATTCAGTAAAACAGGCACAGGAGGATACATTCAGTAAAACAGTCACAGGAGGATACATTCAGTATATCAAAACAGGCACAGGAGGATACATTCAAGATATAAAAACAGGCACGGGGGGATACATTCAGTACATAAAAACAGGCACAGGAGGATACATTCAAGATATAAAAGCAGGCACAGGAGGATACCTTCAAGATATAAAAACAGTCACAGGGATACATTCAGTATATAAAAACAGGCACAGGAGGATACATTCTGTATATAAAAACAGGCACAGGAGGATACATTCTGTATATAAAAACAGGCACAGGAGGATACATTCAAGATATAAAAACAGGCACAGGAGGATACCTTCAAGATATAAAAACAGTCACAGGGATACATTCAGTATATAAAAACAGGCAGGAGGATACATTCTGTATATAAAAACAGGCACAGGGGGATACATTCTGTATATAAAAACAGGCACGGGAGGATACATTCAGTATAAAAACAGGCACAGGAGGATACATTCAGTAAAATCAGGCACAGGAGGATGCATTCAGTAAAAACAGGCACAGGAGGGTACATTCTGTATATCAAAACAGGCAGAGGGGGATACATTCTGTATATAATAATAGGCACAGGAGGGTACATTCAGTAAAATCAGGCACAGGAGGATACATTCAGTAAAAACATTCACAGGAGGGTACATTCAGTATGTAAAAATAGGCACAGGGGATACATTCAGTATATAAAAACAGGCACAGGGGGATACATTCAGTATAAAAACAGGCACAGGGGGATACATTCAGTATAAAAACAGGCACAGAGGGATACATTCAGTATATCAAAACAGGCACAGGAGGATACATTCAGTATAAAAGGTACAAGAGGATGACAGGGTTTTGATTTGAAGGGAGGAGCCAGATTGTGCAACTTCATGGCCAAATGATAACATTTTCAGGCTTTAATCAGTCAGTATTGTGCAAGGCAATTTATCTTTCTATATGTCGATGGAGTAACATGCATGTATGGCATGAAATGAAAATTAGCATTCTTTTCATATGCAGTCGGTTGATATTTAATTTTGTGACGTGTACAAACCTACTTTGCCAGTTAAAACTAAAAATACCTCATTAAGATTGTGGCACCTGATAAAAGTGGATTTGTTTTTTTCCATTTTCCATCCAGTTGAACCAGACTATTGAGGAGGTACTGTTTTTTTTAGTTTTTTTAGTTGCTGAACTGGTTATGTTGTTTCGCTGAATTACAACTGAACATTTTTTATGTCATAATGTGGATCTTGCTTTTAATTTGTTATACCAGTAGATACATGTACAAAATGTGCACATTCATTTGTTTATCAAAGCTATGTTTGATGGGGAGTGTGGGTTTATCTACTGTTAAAAGACTTTTTAGAAAATTTTTCATCTACAAATACATATAATGGCATAGTATGTAATCCAGCTATCTAACTCATTTGATTACATGGAGATGCGTATATTAATCTTGTGATTACTTGTGTTGCCCAAAAAAAGAGAAAAGAAAACATGCACAAATTTGCAAGTGACATGATACCCGGCTCTGAGGCTCCAGTGTCCCAAGTTAAAAGATGGAATTTGAAAAACCCATGCTAAAAATTCTGGAAGTTCATCTGAACTGTATGTCATATTCTCTTTACTTGAAAATTGTGAAACTTCAGTTCAGAACATATATGGAAGGACAAAGTTAGCAAATTTAATATTATTTATGACTATAAATGTACTATGTACAGCGTACATGCACATGTAGTGTTTAATGCATACAATGGTGTACATCGATAATGCACAATGAATTCAGTTCCATGCGATAATTGCCTAAGTATATCAGGCTCGTATGAACGTCCAGAGTTTGGACTTGATATTACAAGTTTTATGATGGCAACTGTTAGATTGGTGTTGGTGTTGTAACCTTGACTGTATGCCTGCATCACTGGTGAGGAGGAACAGAATTCCATCAGCTCAGCCAAATACCATCTAACACACAGCAGTTGTGGCTGTGGATTTTAGAATACCAGCATTACTGTGTTTATTTGTGAGAGTCACGCACAGTTATGCACTGTGTTATGTATTGAATTAGTCACGTGGGCCTGAAGTACTCATCCAGTTTTCGAATACACCTGTCCTCTTGTTCATGCATTTGCTGAGCATATTTTGAGCAATAACCTTTGTCCATGCAACGTTACCAGAACTCTAGGAACATAATCAGGTTTGGCCTGAAGCTCATTACCGTTGGAAGTACCAAGTACTAAGGTTAATCACCCACCATTCATATCTTTTGTTACCCGGCCGTTCTGTTCTGACTATCCAGACACCTAATGGAGGATGAGTGTCCTAGCCATAATAGCCGGGTGTCCGGGGGCAGTAGGTAACTTGATGATGCAAGGTTGTTGATGCTTGGCTGCACATTAAAATATGTGGTAGGCTAAATGTAAGAATCTGGGAAACCTCCTGTCGCAGTAGGAATGTTGAGGCTAATGAAGGTTTCCGATTTTATTGTTACTCCCCAATATTTGGAGGGAAGAAATCATCCCGCAATCGTGTTATTCAATACGATACAATGAGCGGATTAAAGTATTTACAGTATTGTTTTGCAGAAAAGGACAGCATATCACATAAAGTATTTTTTAGAGGCAGGAGGCACTACACTGTTGGGTTACAGAGGCATGGCGGACCTGGTAGACATGGTGATGCCCCATGCGATAAACTGCTATCTACGGGCCTGGTCATGGTTTATTGCTTTTCACCCCGACAGGATGCTTCATAAAGTTTTGGAAACCAATCAATTACAAATCTTCGCGGCCTTTCCAGTTACTCCTCCACATCGCTTATTAATAGGGCCTTAGACCAGCCATGACTATGAAAAAAGCGAATATAGTCATCCAGACGTCCTTAGTTTCTCTTCTTCATTTAACATGCTCTGTACCATATGACATTTAAAGTGCTGGTGTTGAAAAAGAATACATTTTGGGCTCCAGAACCCGTCTTTTAGTTATTAATAGCCTTTTGTATCGCTTGTATTTCAGGCAAGCATGGCAGGCTTTGGGAGATATGCCAAAGGAAACTGCTATGTCAGAATTTGTTAAACTGCTGGATGAGTTATGTCCCTTGTTTGCCCCCTACGTCAAAGCTCACAAGGCAGAGCAGGAGGAGAAGATTCGTAAAGAGTAAGTCAGAAAATAATAAAGCATCTATAAATGGTACTTTCATTTTTTTTATTCGTGTATTTAAACCTAGATATAATAATTATCATTATCTGTAAACGTTTAAATTCATAAGTTGAGAGTGGGGATGAGGGCTGAAAGTTGAATGGGAGGGATGCTATTCTGTAAGACAGGTCAGAAGTTGGAGTGACCACCCATTTTTGTCTAAAACAAAATGGCCGCCCAATGTTAAAGCATTGGGGAAAAAATTGCCACTTTGCTGGCGACCAGTAAGGCCTGGTTGCACAAAATAACGCTGCGAAAGCTCTGCAGAAATACTGAAAATTGCTGAAAATTATACAAATGCAACGGATACAAGATTGCTGACAGCGATTCAGAAATAGGCATTTTCCTGCGCAATGACATTGAGATGACCGTTTTCTCCACCAACATGTTTGTTACTAAGAAGATCACGTGGCCTCTAGCTTCCAATCTGTCTTACAGAATTGTACATGTACATGTAGCCAGTCTAATGTTTATTGAAAACCACTATTGTACCAATATGGTGTCGATATCGGTATATGGGAAATTTCAACTTGCGCAAGGCTTGAGGATTTATCTTTGGCTCGTCAGTTTCCTCCACTGGTAATTCTGACTGTCAGCATAGTGGAAAAATTCTTGAATATTGGTTTCAACAATTCAGCACCAAAAAAAAAACAACAACAAAATAAAAATGCATTGTATGATATGAGTATAATGTTGCATTGTTCCATAATGTGGTTAAAAATGTTGTAAATTAATAATATCCCTGTAAAATCACGTGTGCAATAGTGAACTGAATATACCAGTGCTGCTCCAGTTGGACAAGGCGTGTAAATTATCACTGAGTTACCTGCCCTTGTTGCCAGGAAGGAAGCAGCTGAGGCTCGCCGGCGAGAGGAAGAGGAGAGACAAAGACAGGAAATGGAGGAGGCCGTGCGGAAGCAACAGGAGCTGGAGCGACAGAAACAGCTAGAAACAGAGTATGTTTGGGACTGAGGGAAAGCTCAGAATGTTTGAGGGCCATTTTTAGGGAAAACAATAGGTGTAATGACAAAGCAAAGTTAAGTTGTAGATGGTAATCACTGTCAACTAATCATCCATCGAAAGGAAAGTGTACAGCAAACAGAAGTAAACTTCTCATTATGATTTTTGATTTCTATAGAAATTATTTAAAACAGTGCAAGATAATTTCACTGACTATTTATAAGTTAAAGCATGTATTTTTGAAAGGATAGATTTTCTTTGAAAGTATAAAAATATACAGAGATCCGATCACAACTTGAGGATGAGCAGAAGACCAGGTGTAAGCTTTGACTGTGTTGCCATGCCTCCATAAGACTGATACTGTTCTCAATTTCAGATTTTGACAATTACATTTACAACGTGCTTGTAGTATTAAGGCATACGGAAATGAGATGTTGAATAACCAGCTGTTGTAGTGTGCTGATGTGTACAAGTTATTTCAGGGAGCTCACAATTATGGGAGACTTACTGATTTGAACCTGTTAATTTATGTTAACCTACCACATAAATCAGTTTCCCTTTTTGTATCCATGTATGAGCATGCTGCCACTTCCTTCAGCATATTCAAATCATGTCGTTATGCTGCTCATCTGTCCA